>NW_016690321.1:104470-237899 GCF_001604755.1 Lepidothrix coronata
CCCAACAACCAAGCAAGCAACTGAAAGTTTCCAACTGAAAAAGGAAGCTTTTCCACTTGATGTTCAGCTTGTTTTATACAGTAGCACAAAGCCCTTGTCTCTGAACTCATTTTGTTTTAGGCACAGCACAGTTTAGTTGGATTTCAACTAGCCTCTTCCTGACTGTCTGTACTTTAGCTGTTCAAGAGAAATGGCTGCCTGGAGAGACTCCTGCCCGTCTTTGGTGAGGTGAATGAAGATCAGTCAGACCCCAGACCCTGCACCCCAAATTCCTGGTGCTTCACAAGACTGTGGGAGACTGGCAGTCACTGGGATAGGGCAGCAAGTGGGCATGCTTCTGGCGGACTGACTTTCCAGGCAGATTATGGCTCACCAGCTCTGCTCCCCATTCTGTCCAGCCTCCCAAATGGAGGTCACCAGCTCCTGGGCTTGCCTAGGTGCAACAGTGCCAGTCAGCAAGCCAGGAGATCCCCAGTGTCAAAGCCTGTTTGGCAGCAGTGTGGACAGGACAATTTCATTACACAAAGAAGCAGCAGGTAGATAACATGACCTTTCTTTGTCCTTTCTCCTCCTCACCCATTACCACCATCACTACTATGTATCAAGGCTGTGTTGTGGTTCCCCTTTGTTACATCCAGACTTTTGGGTTAAAATTGGCAAATTATTTGTGTGAGATGACACATTGTCAGGGCCAAGATTAAATGTCCAGTTCTTAAGCACAGACAGATGGTGTCACTGGGGCAAGGACATGTGTGCTGACAGCCAAGGTATGCTCAGTTCTCCAGAGCACGGGCTGATTGAAGGACGGTGGGACAGTTGTAGCACTGCTTCAAATGACCTGAGAGCTGCCCCTTCAGCAGCATCACAGTGCTACTGTTACTCTCTCTCTGCTACCCTGCTCCCGTCTTAGGAGGAGATGGCCTCTGCCACCCTCTGTGCTTTAGTGAACTCTCTGAAAGACGAACTAAAATCTGTCCCATGTGAGGGCATGAAACCTAGAATCGTCTCTATTTTACCGTGACATCGGGATCTTCAGTAACCAGGTGGGGGCACTGTGGGATTTGCATCCACCGTGAACACGGTCCCGTTCCTGCGGAGTTACCGAGAACGCACGAAGACAGATCACGAACCACTTTTATCCTATTCAAAGTGTTTGAGTGAGTTCACACCAGATCAGTGTTTCGTGTCTTGGTGGCCATCACATTTTCATCTGACAGCAGAAGTTCTAAAGCCAGATTTACTGAGGTGTCCAGTCCTGGCTCTAGCTACAAGTGATTCTTTTCAAATTTGGGGACAAGTGGGGTAAGAGGAGGGGAAAGTCGTTTCTCTGCAAGTTTCATTATGGGTTTTGCCTTTTTTTGAATATAATTTGTCTTTATTGTCTGGCAATAATCTCTAAAGGTGGAATCCACTTTACTGAATGAATGAGGAAAAGCTGAAAGAAGCTGCATGCTCCTTTACAGGATCCCAAAGAGATGAAACCTTTGCTAGTGTCTCACCTGATTTCTCTTTCACAGTGCACTCTTTGAACGTAATCAGCTTTTGGGGCATGCTCTGCCTCCAACTGTGCCTACAATGCTCACATTGAAATTATCAGAAGCATGATGATACTTTTGAAGTGAGGATCTTGGAAATAAAAGTTCAGTTCTTGCTGGTAAAATCAATGGCAGAAGTTTCTTTTACTTTAGTTCTCACTTTAGAGACATCTATATGTCTAAGGATGGAAAGAATTAAATTTTATGGGTATATGTGTCTTAGCAACATCCTAAGAATTAAAAAAAACCCCAACAAACCCCAAACTAAACCAAAAAACAAACAAACAAACAAAAAACCCCCATGAACTTGGAAACATTTTATACAAGGATTTTAGAAACATGTTTTTGTGGCCTCCCTCTTAGCAGATATGTGTTCCTATGTTTAACCCCACTGCCCCAACCCCAGCTCTGCCTGGGGGAATGGGGAATTGTTTGTGTTTGATGGGATCATCATAATACATATGGGCAAGGTGCTGGGCACCAATTTGCATTGGTGACCTCAGATCTGCTATTTAGAAATTTTTCTATTTTGTTCTTGATTTTTCTTTTGAATTGCTAAGAGTCCTTCAGGAGGTCTTTCACATGCTTATCCTTCCATCACAGTAGCATGATGGGGAAATGATACTTCCTACACTCAGGGCAGAAGCTCAAGGTCAAACTTCCACCATGCCTAGGTGATTGCTCACCCACAAGCCCAGGTGAATTGGTCTGTGTCATTCAGAAAAGAGATTCAAACCTGGGCTGCTTCCAGTCACTATCCCTGGAAGTGTTCAAAAAAGGAGTAGAGGTGGCACTTCACAATATGGTTTAGTGGGCATGGTGGTATTCAGTTGAAGGTTGAACTTGATGATCTCAGATCCAACATATATGATTCTATGATACTGTACCCTCCTGCCTCTCCCTGTAATGGAGGTGATTTCTGGATAATCACATCTGCAGTCCTCTAGCTTGACTCAGAGGTGACTGCAGGGGAGCTGGAGGTTGACACACACCAGCTTCTGCAAACACACATCATGTCACACACAAACAGGCTGGGTCCACAGCTGAGACAGTGGCTTACTGTTACCCAGGCAGTCAGGGACACCAGTCCTAAACCAGAAAATAGATTGTCTAACCTGAGAACAGGGGCTAATCACAGCATGGAATTTCTGGATAGTTTTCCAATTTCCTGAGGAAAAACTCTTGTCATTGTGTATCAATGAGGTGAAGCTAAGCAGCAAAAGATCTCACACCTGAAACCATCCTAATCTCTTTAAAGGTGGAAGAGGGACCCATTTGACTGGTGGGTGCTGAGCAAGGAGATTTTGTGTCCCCTCTTGACTTACCCTTCCAGGGTAGTGGGCAACCCAAATCCCAAAGGAGCACAGCAATCGGATGTGGTCCCTGTGGGTGCAGTGCCATCTTTTCCATCTGCATCTGTTCCATGCAGTTGCTATGACCACTCTTACAGAAGGGGAGTATTGATCCTTGACATGCCCCATCCTCGCAAATTTCTCTGCATGTGGAGAACTGAATAATTTCTCACATAATTAGCCTCTCCATCTATTAGAACAGCCCGAGCCCCAGCAAAGCTCCCAACAACAGCTGGTTTACAGGACAGAGAAGACCAAACAGATAGGACAACTCTTCTGATCAGCAGCCTTATTCAGAAGGGACGCTATTATCAAGTGTAAGGTTTAAGATCCCTTCCTGGAGGAAGATCCCTTCTCTGTAGGGAGAAATGTGGAGGGTCAAAACACCTGGATGCTCTCAAGGCATGAAGTAAGGGGGTGCTTGGGATAGATCTCCACATCAGACTGTCCTGTGCTTCCTGGCACTGACTGAATTGCAACCCAAGCACAGAAGCTGGGTACAGCCCACGCTGGCAGCTAGAGTCCAGGATGTCTGTGGACTCTCCTCTCCAATGTTAATAATTTGCCCTGTCATGTCCTACTAGCTAAATGAAGTAAGTGTAGGTTTCCAGGAACAAGCTGCACGCCTGCCACTTCTGCTTTGTAAAATCAGCCAGCAGCAGCTTGCTGCAGAGATTTCATAAGAGGGAGGAAATCATGGGTTAGAGGCACCTGGTCAAGGGTTTCCCTGGCTGCAGCTATGCCTGGGAGAAGCTCCCAGTCCTGAGCTGGACCAGATCTGCAATCATGAACTGACAGCAGGGGGAATGGGAGCATGTCCCAGTCAGGCAAAATGACCTTCTGTCTCCATGGGAAGGACAGCTGAGATGCAGCTCCCTGCACCCAAACCATTTATCCTCCCATTACACCATGGCCTCCTACTTAGCCTCCAGCTGTTATCCTGGCCGAAGGGAGGAGAAAAGCAGGAGTGGGATGTAATCCTGTCACATTGTGCTGACAGTGAGTATTCATACTTTGCAGCTTCCTCTGAACATCTGTAGCACTGATTCCCCTGTCTCTGCTCTGTCCAGCTCTGCAGGTGAATTCCTGAAAGCGCTGTGAACTAACTGTGCTTTCTAAAGGCCTGAAGAATGAGAACATTATTTACTTTGGTTGTCGATGGGCATCAAATGGTGTGAAAGAAATGTATGCCATAACTCCATTGCTATCTGGGACCAAAATAACAGATAAAAGGAGAAAATCTGTGGGAGTTATCATTATATGGAGTTGCCATGGAAATAGCATGAGAGAACTTGGAGGAGAGCTATCACACCATGTCTCCAGGAAGGCATAAATCTCCTGCTAACCACACTCCTTTTTATCACATTAACAGGTAATATTTTTTGGTTTAGCAAGAGTTGGGAAAATATCAAAGCACACTTCTGACATTTTTGTCTATCCCTTAATTTCTCTGACCAAGACCTCTCTGACCCCTGAAGAGGTAGAAAACTGAACCCTAATGCTATTGGTAAATTGCCCTAGAAACCATTTGATAATTTCGGTAAAATGAAAGAAGGATGTCATTTTCCCCAGAAAATATTATTGACTTTCTGAAATCATATGAGGAAAAAAATGAAAAAACCCATCCTTTTAAAAAATGTACTATTCTAAGACTTATTTTCAAATTTAAAAACTACATATTTCATTAAAAAGATTTTTTAAATGCTGATTTCTAAGGAAAAGTGTTACAATTTAAAGGATCTCAGAATTTCAGTGAAGTTGCTGTCCTGCACCATTGCATTATTCTGGGAAGCCCATTTTCTTCTCCTCTCTCAGTTGACAAACCCCACTTTTAATCTATCTCATCCCCTCTGATTAGGACAGGACAACCAAGTCTGCTCATACGGTATATCTTGAGACCTCACAAACACAGCTCCAAGGCATGATGTCGTATAGGGGTGGCATCCTCCAGCACACATGTCCAGCTCTCCACCCTGCTCTTCCTGGTAGGCCATGGGTCACTCCTCTGGTGGGCAGTCCCCACTCGGGACTATGGTGATGGCTGTGGCAATCTGACCCAGAGTAAACTACCACTTGGATCCAGCTGTTTCTGAGTATAGACATGCAAATGTGAGTGAATGAAACTAGTTCTCTTCTTTACCAAAATTGTTGTCCACTCCTATAAGGCTTCACATTTTGTTTTGCTATGTTATTGCTCCAATGCTGCAATATTTTTTTCTCACTCCTTCTCCTACCCTTTGTCAGTGCTTTGGGCACTACAGACTGTATCTGAGACAAAAAGAACCCTCAGCCTGCAGCTAGGCTCCACAGGGTAGAGAGCAGGCTGGAAAGCCTGGAGCAGGGCAGCAGCAAAGCCTTCATATTTGTACCTGCTCCATTTCAGCAGAGCCAATAAGTGGGAAAGGAAAGATGCCCAGGAACCTCCAATGAGACCTTATCTTCTCCACCCACCAGTACCAATGCTTTTGCCCTGCATCAGTACTACAAGGGCAAGTGAGATGAAAGGAAGAATAACAAGAGAGGAAGCCAAAGAGCATGGTCCCCAAACACTCCTTTAGGAGTCAATTCAAGTTATGTTCTAGTTATTGACCCCAATTCTGGCTCAGACCACCAATCTCAACAACTTAATTTCTATCACAGTTGTGACTCCACCTGCAAAAGCTGGGACCTCAAATGATATAAAGGTCTGCATTTATAAACGTCTCTCCTATAGAATAGCTGAAGCCATAGAATTAATTTGCGTGGGGTGACAACTTTGGCCCAGGCTTCTTCTTTGCTTATAGATATCAGGTTTGCCATTATGGCAGTAATTTCAACTTTTTTCCCTAAAGCTGTCTTAAAGAGAGAAAAGAAGGAGAGGACAGGAAAGTCTCTTTTGATATCTTCATTTCTCAGGCAGAAGTCTTACAATTATCTAAGAAAGAAAACTTTTGTGTTAAGTTCTTGTAGATTGTTTTGTCTTTTTGCTCAGCGGCAATTTAAGATAAAATTATATACATAATTTCATAAATGCTATTTATAAAGTTGTGAATACATATCATGCATATTTTGTGCCAAAATGAATCCATTTTTACCCCTGGGAAATGACAAGTCCCAAACACTGAATAAGGGGCTATTTTTAAGGCATTTGTTGCTGAGTAGCATCTCTCTGTCTATAGCCATGGGAATAGACACCATTTTTAGCTTCTCATAGTTCTGGAGCTGGATTTGTTCCAGAACAGTTTGTCACAACAGAGGGCCATTGGATGGCTATTTATGATAAATGGATTTGTGGATTATGGGATCAAACATTTTAGAAAACAACTGTGCTTACCTTCACATCAGAACTGTTTGGGGAGCTCCTATTCATACCCTTGCTGCATCTCCCAGGAGCAGGAACTGAAGTTACTGAGAAACACTCTGTCCAGGTGACAGTTCTCAGGACAGTTTCCTCAGCTCCCGGTGTGCCTGCTTGTATCTTGGTGCTTTCAACAGAGTTATCTGGAAGCAGCTGCCTCCAGCATTGCTTCAGGATTGTTACTTTCACATGTTTCATTCCAAGGAAAGGGAAAACATCCAGAACCTTTTCAAATGCTACTGCCTTAGCATCAGGAGTGGGAGTAACTTGAAAGGTGAAACAAAAATCCCTGTCTGTATTTGCAATTTTTGCTACATTCTGTGCATTCTGGGCTTTCATTCAAAATAAACAAATTTTTAAAGGCCAAAACTTAAATCATATGCTAAGAAAAAAACCTTTATTTTTTTCTCTTATTCAGAAATAGCATCATTGCAATGAAAAATAAATGAACTCTTGTTGCCTGTTAACAAACCAGCTCTGTGGAGAGCTGTCTCCAGCCAAACAACTCCCCTGGCTCAAGATCTGACCTTTATTGCTGGATTCAGAGAGAAGTCCTGTGCAACCATTTAACAGCTGATACCAACTATGCCTGGAGCATGCATCTGAGAAGCAAAGTGGGGAACAAGGCACTGCTGGCCCCACAGGTGAGAAGTGCCACTGCCATGCCCAGTGGGATGGAAGAGGTGAGGCATGAAGCTACATAGGGGTCAACACACAGTCAAAACAACAAATACACCTGGGAGGAACAAAACCACCCTTGGGCACCCTGTGTGCTTGAAACTGTACCCATTTTTTCCTTCTCTATTTGCTCCAGACCCTGTTTCCCCATCTGGATCAAGCAAGCACTCCAAAACCTACAGGACTGCTTTCACAGTTTTGAAATCAACTGGGCAGGTTGATTCACACTGGAGGGTGTTTTAGACAAGGTTCCCAAGACACTGTCTCTCATAAAATTGTCATTTCTGTTTCACTCCCTGCCTCGTGACAGGGAGGGGTGCTCAAAGCAGTCTCAACTGCTCTTTACAGCTCAGGATTTCACCCCTCCTGGGAAGCAGCGCCAAAGATGTCCTCAGAGGAAGAGCCTTGCTTTCCACAAAGGCGTATCCCAGAGGCTTGTGCAAAGCAGATGGCAACACATCAGGAGGAGAGTCATGTAGGGGATTTCCAGGGAGATCTTTGTTCCCTGGGGCCTGCTGTAGGGAGGAGACACAGTCTCTCTAAAGCAGGGCTGGAGAAGCTGGGAAGCATCTCTGGTTCCTTTTCTGTCTTTAACTTTGCTGCAGCCATCAGGGCATAAGCCCTATTGAAAGGGATTTTTCTGTCTCCCCTGCCAACCTCTGCCAAGGTGAAGGGCCAGTGTGTCAGTCATGGGGTACCCAAGACATTCTGTTCAACCAACCCACCCTCATACCACTCTCCCCTGAGACAGCACAATCAAGACATGAACCTTCTCCTTCCTACACCTCCACAAGATTTTTTTTCCTCTAGCCTTGGTTTCCCATGCATAGGTATTGGTGTGCAGGTGTGCCATGGTTTAACCCCAACCAGCAATGAAGCACCACACAGCTGCTCACTCTTCCACCCACCCTGATGGGGTGGGGAAGAGAATCAGAAGAGTAGAAGTGAGAAAACTTGTGGGTTGAGATAGAGACAGTTTAATAGGTAAGGCAAAAGCCATGCATGCAAGCAAAGCAAAACAAGGAATTCATTCACTGCTTCCCATGGGCAGGTAGGAATTGCTTTTATCACAGAATATTCTGAGTTGGAAGGCACCCATACTTCAGTGAGCCAGCACATGTTGATTTGGAAAGATGTTCCTTTGCAAAGCTGAGTCATAAAGAGTATTGAGAAACTCTGCAATCAGTGATTAAACAAGAAGAAACATCCACCAGCAGGGAAGTGCCCAAAACTGTCATGCTGAACTCTACTTTTTATTTCAGTGTTTTGCTTTGGGTAAAAGGTTTCATTTGTTTCATTTTTCTGAGCATGATGCATTTCAAATTTCAGACCCTCTCCTCTTATCTTACTCACAGCAACATTCAATTATGTTGATCTTGTACTTCTACAGTTGTGTGGGAAGGTGTCTGAACTTTTTGTTTAATGATAGAAGACATTTCAATTGCTTTTTTGGACTCCAATTAGGAAAGATCTTAAATTAGACATTGGGGATATAAAAAAAAATTGAACAAAACTGGAAAACAAGGGAGAATATTTGCCATGGCAATCCTTCTCTATTTTCTTTTGGGACATGAAAAGTATGTGCTGAAGAAGACACATCCCCAACACACACATCTCTTAGACCCAAATCCACCTAGCTTCCCAGTCCAGACACGGGTGGGGTGGGTGGTGCAGCCACCCACATAGCACAGGCATGGGCTCTGCTATCCCACCACTAGGAGTCCCAGTGTCCTATCACACTGCCAGTGTCACACTGCACACCCAATGCCAGACTGTCACTCAAGTCGCAATGCAGGTCAAAGTGCTGCACCACGTGGTATCTTTCAGGATGTGGTTTCTGGGATATTTTACTTCCACTGGTACTTTTAAAAATCTGCACATTAGATTCAGGCTCCTCAACCCAGTTTTCTCACAGGGATTGCACAAAAGATATGTCCGAGACTTGCCTGGGACCTTGAACTGCTGATCAGTCAGACCTCACACTCGCCCTAAAAACATGCACCCAACTCTCACCTAGGCATAGGGTCTGGATCTGGAATTTAGCAGACAGATCCTCAGGAATCAAGCAGTATTTGCACTGACCCATCTGCTGCAGCAGCTCCCACAAAGGACTAGAAAAAAAGCATTTGCCATTATTGAAATCTGTCTTGTGCAACGGATTCTGCTGAGAGCAAAGCAGATATTATGAATGAGCTGACAAAACCAGCCTGCTGTTGGCATAGGCACCAAGCAGAGACAGAGTAGCTACACTGGAAGTGTTTCATCCATTACTGTCAGAGAAGTCCTTTTACCACTGATCTTGCTCAAATAAATCATGTTGCCAAGCAGTTTTATAGAGGCGTTATACATCCAAAGCTACTTATGGTCCTGTTAAAAGAGATGCATTTCTTTTTTAGCTCAATGTGGCTGAAAAGCTGCCACAGAAGAAAGAGCTGTTGCTCAGAGCGCTATTGTAAAAGAGGTATTTTTGTAATTACAATAGGGAGGGACCATGTGAGCTAAGGAACCACTGTCTTCTTCCTCTGACCCATCGCCTCCGGGCAGCATTGCAAAGCTGAAAATTTGCTACCACAAGCACAATAGCTGCTCACACAGTCTTTGCCATGGGGATTGATGAAAATGGGGAAATAATGATGTTACTTCCTCATTCACCATAAATCACCCAACCCTTCAAAGTGACTGGAGTATTATAAGTCTGGTCAGATTTCTATGGACAACTTAACCAATTAGCTCTTTTATAAAGGCTGTCATCTTCTTAAGGCAGTGTTAGATACATTTAGGCATATATCTACAAAAGAAAGTATTTCTTTCTGAAGCTAACAAAGCTTTCATTCTAGCAAACTTAAAATTTTGGTCTGCAAATGTTCACCCTGTGGCTGTGTTCACACTAGCAAGTTATTCAGTGACTGCAGAAGCCAACCAATAGATCAAAGTAGCTGGTCTAGATACACACTACATATACACCTATTTATACACATAACACACATACATATATATACATAGATATGGTTTGCCACCATTAATGCCAGCAGGAAAATTCCTTACTAACGAGTAGAGTAGCTTAGGAAGACAGCATGTCCAGCACAGCTAAATCTACATGGCACATGTATAACTTCCATCAAGATTATGCTTTTGAATTTGACTCTGTTTAAATGTAGCCCTTCCCATGGCCAGTCGTACTGCTGTCATACTGCTGCTTTGCATAGCATGGGGAGGGATCTGTCCATCTGCTAATAAGCATCAAGGGCACTCCTGTCTCTGGAACGCAGAGATAATTCCCAAAGCCATTACCCTGCTGAGCCTGTCCAGCCCAGCAGGCAGCACAGGCAGCTGTGGAGCTGCTCCACTGCACTGACAAGTGAGGCAATGGGAACAGGGCCACAGACAGCAATGTGGTCTGAGACACACAAACCCACCGCATCCCAACAACTCAGCAAGCCATCCTCCAGCAGTACCGAGGTACCTTAGCAAGAAGAAACATCCACCTTCCAGTTTCCCCAGCACTGTTTTTTTAAATCCACACACGACAGGTAATGTCACGCTGCCCTGTCAAACAACAGAAAAGCACCAAAATCTCTCCATTTCAGCATTTGCTTGAGGCAGAAAAGGGCACTGGACAGGCACAGAAGAGAAATAAGGAGGCCTCTAGGCAATCTGCGGTACTATTAACTCTTGGAGAACAAATACAGGAGGGAACAGAAAAAAAAACTTTTTTTTTTTAATTTAACATCAGTTCAGGAGTCAATTGTGTGTAACACAGTGCCTGTGGCCACGCTGGCTTCAGGTCAAAATCCAGAACACACCTCTGGCTTCTGGCCCCAGCACAAAGAGGTTTCTGGAAATCCTCCAATGTCAACAGTGAGTCTGGCTGTCCAAACAAACACGCACTTGCAGTGGCAGAGGTGTATCAAAAAGATGGCCGATGCAGCTGCCTAAGGAGCAACCTGCTGGAAACCATCAGCCAAAGTGTATTTCTATCCTTCCATATGTAAGGAATTCCTTCCCATAGGACAAAAGGATGCCATGGATAGTAACTGTAAGTCTAGAAAGCAACTGGACAAATGCAGGGGATAAAGTGTACCTGGGTCCATTAAGCACAATAACAAAAATCCCTCGGCCACATTGTACTAAAGATAGAAATATTTAGAGGAGGTATCAGCCCACAGTTGCACTGATTCTGTAATCTGTCTCAGGTGTCCACTACTGTCCATCACTGGCAGCAGGGCACTGACCTACACAGGCCTCAATGGCACAAAATGTGTAACATTTCCGGATTGTAGATCATGTTGAAAATCAGTCATGAGTATTTGCTTGAACACTCGTGTTCACTGTCTGTGAACTGCAGCCACAGACACACACCATTTTCCTCAGGTGAGCAGGCCCCTAGTTTCTACATTAACACAAATGCATCACTCAAAGCCTCTCAGAGGAAAAAATGAAAGAGATTATTTCATCAACTCCCGTCTTGCACAGTCAAATAATGCAGGGTCACACCAGGATACCTAAAATAGCAATTTATTGGAAAAAGCATTATGACTATTTATAGATGCTGTGACATGATTAGTACCTGAAAAAGAAGAATAAACTGGCAACCTACAGTCCAGCAAATCAACAATTCCCACTGAGCTCACAAACTCAATGATCAACACAGATGTTGTAAATTACAATATTATATTTATTTCAAAACTCCAGAAAATGCAGAAAAAACACAGGCATCTTTGCATACGGAAAAGGCAATTCAGTTTGCTTAAGGCTTTGATATAATGTAACACTGGTTATGAAACTCTATCCTGCCTGCCACATGCAAAAGGCCAGTAGCAGGGCTGCTGTAGGCAAAGCCTACAGATGTGATTACTCTTATAGTTTGTTCAGAAGCTCTCGTTCTCTGTTTAGAGTGTATGCATGTTATGGAAAAACCCACCATGCTGCTGAGATGCACAGTTCTCTTCAAGGTTTATAACTGGTCTTCCTAACATCTGAGATTTCACAGGATAAATTTTGAGAAATGTCAAGGTTTTGATCATTGCAGGACATTCACCACTGGTAGCCAGAAAGGACTGTATCCACAGGCTAAACACAAATTCCAAAATGAACCTGGGAACACATAAATCAGACAGCACTGTGCTCTTCCATTCCTTACCCATACAGGTAAAAATAATACAGGACATGAATAGGTCCCTTTGGATTTAGGAATGGGCTTAAAGGGGCATTTGCTGCTTAAAAAATTCCTTCGAAAGCTAATCCTTTGTCTGTCTTGATTTCTCTTTTGATTCTCCCTCCTCTGCATTGCAATCACTAACTGCAGCCAATAGCTTTTCCCTTGTTGTTTGTTTTTAATTAAGTGATATCTGCTCTTTTTACCCATCATGAACTAGCTGCTCTTGCACAGTCCCCTCAAGTGACTGAAACACTCTCGTGAGGTCCGCAGCAAAGCTCTTTTATGGCTCAGCAAGAGAGAAAAGGAAAGCACATCAGAAACTCAAGTTTTCTCCTTTCGCTCCCGAGATTTGTTCTCTGTAAGCAAACAGCTTGATCAGCCAAAAGCCAAGATGCCATCTGACAAATGTCTCTTTCAGCTCCAGGGGAAAATGGCCTTTGGAAAGCACCTGAGCTTTCGGGCACTTAATCATCAGAGGACCACACCTCTTTTAGTAGAGGTAATGAATTATACAGGCACCCACAGCAGCATGGTGTGGGAGTGCATTCCCACTGAGGGCATTCTGCTGCGTCTCTGGCAGAGCCCACAGCTAAAATGCTGGTTTGATGCCTAACAGTTCAATATTGTTGGTCTTCTTGAAACAAGACCCACACTTGGTATTGTATTTGAAGTTTCCAAAAGGCTGTTATTCATCATTTGATATAAGTCCCAGTTTTCAAGAACAGTCATGTTCTCCTTCTCCTCTAAAGAAAACAGCTGCTCTGAGTAGCCCTTCAAAAACAGACACCATTTAAGAGAAGTTTTTTTAAAGATTGGCACCCACAGTAGTTTCACTATATGTTCACCATTCTTCAAATGCACCCTCAGATCACAAATGATAAGCATCTGCTTTCTTCCCAGCCTGTATTTTTCTAATTCAATTAGATTACCAAACACATTTTAGCTTTGGCCATTGTATAGGCTGGTTTTAAAGAAATGTTACACAAAAGCAACAGGAAGGTGAGGAAATGATCTTGGGGTCTCCAGGTCACATTGTCCAGCTGCTAGCTGAGATCAAGACATAGCACGCCCCAAAATGTCTCACCTCAAACAGAAGAACAGCTGCAAACAGAAACCTGGATCTTTCTCTAAATGACATTTCTCAGTCAGATGACAGAAGCGTTGATCTCCTGCACACTCTGAATTAAAGGATGTTTATTTTCACTGTGCTGTGCTGGCAGCAATGCCTGTGTCCCTTTAGACTGCTTGTGGAATGGCAAAGATAAAAGCAGCATTTTACAGCTGCAGAAAACTCAAGGAGATAAAAAACTCACTGTATGACTGTATGCACTTTCATCATGTTCCCCTGCCCGTCTCAGGTGAGACTAATAGTCTGCCAACACTTGGACGTGACTCCTGTCAGGCACCAGTCTTGCTAATTAAGTACTTTTGGCTTTCTCAGCATTGAACTATGGGAGCACAAAGGAGATAAAAGCAAGCCACAGAGAGATCAAGAGAGTCTGTGTAGCTGAGGACCTGGTCTGGAATGAAGGAGCAGGACCATCAGGAGGGTCAGCAAGTGTTCTTCTAAAATGGCTGGTCAATAAAAGACTAAGGCATAGGTGTGGAGAAAGGCAATGATAGTTTTTCGCCTCTGCTGAATTATTAGTTTATTTTAAAGAGAACAGGGACATAGGGTGGGGAGGTTATCAGTGCAAGGCAGCAGCACGGGGAGCCAGATGTTCACTCTTTCACAAACCAGACCTCATTGCGTCGTCCATAAGGCTTCATAGGGGGGTCATAACCATTGCACAAGTAGAAATCCTTGCGGTATGCAGCTTCACTCCCCAGAGCAGCCTTCAGCTTGGCAGCATAGTTCACGTAATCCGTCTCTTTGGCATAGCCACCAAACTGCCTGTAAAGAAGTCAAACACAGAGAGGTGTTGCTTCTGGCAAAGCACAGAAAGGGAGAGAGAGAGAACAATATATAGCCATGGTATATTTAGACACGCATTTTGGTCCAGGTCCTGCCAATATGTACTCATGCATGCACTGTTCAGTGTGAACCAGCACACTTCAACTTCATCTGTGATAGATGACGTCTCAACGGTTACACAGCCAGGGTGGAATCATCCATTGGCAGACCCCAAATGGATCTCCCCAAACATCCCCATGTGTATCACTCAGCAGAATGGCCCTGCCCTTTGAATCAACACCATATCAGAGGAACAACTTTCTAGGACACAAGGTTATGTCCATCAGCTCAGCCCACAGTCCTAACACCAACGCTATCAACAATCATATTCACTGTGGTGTTATCATCTGCTGAAAGCCTGATCATAAAGGAAAGCCAAACTCTAGCTAGCCCAAGAAAAAGGGGAGGTTATTGCCTACAACAGAGACATTGGCAATTATAGCACATGATGCTATTAAAAAGAAGTGGGCTGGAATGAGTCTGGTTTATGTCGAACTCCCACCAAGAGGAACTGTTTTCACATCAGCCTGCATCTCACCACCTTGCTTCAGGGCCAAGCTTTGAGACAAAACAGCCTGATATTGCAGAAGTGTCCCACGCCCAGAGCAAAGGCCAAGCAGCAATTGCAGGCAAGTTCAGAGTCAGCCAAAATAGTTCAAGAAAGGAAGCAGAGGAACTTTCAAATGGTTAAAGACAAGGTGAAGATCTTAGTGCTAATGTTATGCTAGTTTTCATCCAGGCTGCCAGTCAAGAGCCAAAGACATCCAAAGGTGATTTGAAGCAATGAAATGGTTGCTTGTTTCCATGGTGAACTCTAGTGTGAGTCCATCTAAATGAGACTTTAGCTGATACCTGTACTTTGATGTGAACCACATCAAAGGATGTTCTTGATGACTACAAACCATTTGGATCCCAGTAAGTGGGGAAAATAATAGTTTTTGGATAACAGAAATGACTCAGTATCTTTCAGGGCTAACCTCCACACTAGTTTAACCAGTGGAAAAAAGTCCATATTCCAAATCAGTGCAACATGACTAAAGGTAAGAAATTAAATAAAACACCTGTCTTCAGTGTAGACATACCCGTCCATCTCTACCACATGCACCCCTTGTCCAGCAAGTCACTGGTAAAACAAACACTGCACTTCAGAGCATGCTAAAAAGACCTCAGCGCTTAGGACTGGAAATCCCAGGATGCATTTCTTACGTAGAATAAATGGTCATCCCCTGTCTCTCTTCAATCTTAATGCTTTCATCAGTAGGACAAGGAGGGTTGTCTTGAAACTGGCTCGGGATTCGCAGAGACACTTTCACTTTATGCTGAAAGGAGCCATCTTCAGCAGGAAAAGCAGTGATGGAGACAGGAGCAGTCATGCCCATACCAACCCCTGAAAGAGACCACAGACACTGCTGAAGAAGTCAAGGTTCTCAGGAACTCACAAAATTAACAGGAGATTCACAAAAGCTAATTTTAGTTTAGGAAAACTCATACTGAATTTCTTGTATATTCAGTCAGGAGTGGGCCCCTCTGGGGCATGCAGGCAGAACAATCATGTCAGGCTTCTGCTTGGGCCAAGCTTTCTCTCCACACAAGGGCCCTGGGAGACAAGGGCCCCAGGTGATCTCCGGAGCGCTTTTTATTAATGGTGCTGGTTTTGTGGTTCTTGGAAACACTCTGTTCTATTGACAAATCACTTCTAACACAACAGGGTCTATAGTTCTGGGGCAGGCCAATGGCACATAAAAATCTAAATCATCATTTAAATTGATACTATCTGCACTTAGTCATGAACCCATAGCCAATACTGGGTGACAGAAGCTTTCTCTTAAACCCTTCCAAATCCTTCCAGACATCCTACGAGTTCCAGTACCCCAAAACATAGTGCTGTTATGGCTTTAAACAGAACTGACCATGCTGTCCACGCTCCAGGAACAGCATGTTTTTTCCCCACTCATTAGCACCAAGAGGCATCACATGGTACTGAAGACCATTTTTCTTCACTCTTCTTGCAGTAGTAAGGAACCTCCAAACCTCAGGATCAGGCAGCCTTTGATACCATAGCTGTGTTTGTGTTCCATGTTATAGAAGGCACCTTTTCTGCTACAGCAACAGGGATCATCACCTTTCCAAAACACACTGCTGTAAATGCCATTTCCCACTGCATCCAGCTCCTACTCCCACAGAGACTATACCAGTACCTCTACTAGATGCTGCAGAAAGGTGTGAGAGCACATGTATACGCCTCAGAACTACTCTGTAGTCGTCTCCTGCTATAAATGGTTAAAATGCATTTACTTTAGTAAAATGAGAATTGGAAGCAATCACCTGGAAGCACTGTTATAAAACATTATGAAATACCATTAAAAAGGAAGCTTCAATACCCTTTCATGAATAAAAACTGCTAGATAATATGTCAAGGGCGGTTATTTCACTGCCTACAAGGCACATCACAGAACCTGTGTCCCAGATACCCTGGATTTCATCAGCTACGGCTCACCCAGGGAGCTGTGATAGATACATGTCTGCCTGTCCTCATGTTGTACCAGCTGCAAGGTAACTCATTCCTGCTTAAACAAATAAATTTTGACATTTTACTCTGAAACAGAGATGGGTTATAAGGGGACTCAGCATCAGTTGGTTGGGCACAATTTAAACTGGCGAGTTTACTTCTCCAAGTGATGAGCCATGCCCATCACAGACTCCCAGTGCCGGGAGCCACAAGCCAGGCGGACCCGCGGTGCCATCGCCTCCATCCATGCTGCCTTCACCAAGCCTCAACCACAAACATCCTCCAAGCCCCCTGGGGCAAGCAGCATCTCTCACCCTTGTCGTTGCTCCCTCCGACGTACTTGAGGAGCTTGACTGCCCCTTCCTTCGAGGCTTCGTCGAACGGCTTCCCCACCAACTCCACCGCCGCAAACCGCCCGCCCTCGCACGCTCTCTCCTCGTAGCTGACCTGCTCCTGGGGAAGGAGGTGGGGGATGGAGACGCTGCCAGGAAGAATGCGCTGCCCGGAGGTGATACTCTCTTCCCCTCACAGCGCCTCATCAGTCCCCGCTGGCGCAGAACCCCCGCAGGGAACAGCGCCGGCCGCCCGCCCCGCCACAGACCTTCTCGCCCTTGCTCAGCACCCGGCAGGGCCATGCCTCCACAGAGCTCAGCAGGGAGTTCTTCACCATGCCCAGCATGGTGCCGCGCCGCTCGCTCCGGTGCCGCTCGGGTCGGCTCTGCCCCGCTCGGCTCGGGTCGGCCCCGCTCGGCCGTGGTGGGAGGGCCCGGGGGACGCCCCGCCGCCTGGAGCGCGGCCATCGCCCCGGGGAGCGCCCGGGGCCGCCTGCGCCGCGGGGCTGGGCCGGAGCGGCGGGACCGGCGGGGAGCGGGCACGGCGGGGCTGGGGCAGCGGGAGGCGGCCCCCGAGGGGGAGGTGATGGAGGGCGCCGAGAAGTGTGAGGAGTAACGAAGTGCGGGAGCAGATGGTACTCATCTGCAGGAGAGAGATAGAGGGGAGAGGAAGTACTGGGGAAGCGCGTAGAGTGGCACAGTGCTCCTGCAACTGCAAAATCATAACCTTTTTTTTTTAATTTAATAAAAAGAACTAAAGGGGAACACAGTCGGTTTTTCGGTTTTTAAGACAGTGAATTTGAGGCAATGCTCTCTGTCTCTGGGTGTTGTAAGGTTTAGGAGAGGGGTAGATCTTAGAAGCCCCTAATGATACTTGGTCTCCCTTGACTGACCACCCAGCCAGTCACCTCTGCTTAAAATTCCGTCCAAATCCCTTCCCAGAAATACACGTAAATGAACACAACAGGGAGCTTAGATGACTTATGTAGCTGGATATATTTATATGCATAGAAGACTTAGACACTTCATGACCACAAGTGTTTTTTTGTTGTGTAAGCCATGTCAAAGGACAAGTACTAGCTAGAGAAAGTGTCTTGCACAGGATCTTTTAAGAAGAGGTTAGCAAAGGCAGAAATCAAATACAGGTCCCTGGGAATCAGTCCCATGGATCAGACCAGCTTCCCCAGGCAGATGAGACAGTCACCTCGAGGTCATTGCTCAGCTGGACTCCTGCCTACTCAAATCGAAGGTGAAAGGTGCAGAAGTAGGCTGACACATAACTTTCCTATACTCTTAAAGAGCAAAAAAGAAAACTGTAAAAGAAATATGACATTAAAGCTTTTCCATCTAAAGAGAGAGGGCCGTGCAAAGGCAAAGAAGTTACAGAAGCTGGCTGTGATCATCAGATTGAACAGGCCGTGTTCGGATCAGGGAGCTGGGCTGGAGCCTGGCATGGATTTTCACAAAGTGAATGACGGGCTGCTATCAATGGTGACAAGGCCACAGACCTGGTAATTTATTAATTATTTATATTTTTTTGTTTATTCACTATTATGCAAGAAATTGCAGAATTGTAGTATACATACGTTGCATACTGCAACTTATTTTTTCTCTTTTAAAGCAAATGGTTTCTCCATTGTGCTGAGAAGTTTTTGCCAAGAGTACCAACTTGCACATATAGGTAGGAACACGTGGACTCCTGGCAGAAGCTGGTGGTAAAATGGTAAAAAGTAAAAGTATACAGTGATCTGGTCTGGCCTCCTATCTCCAGCCATCTGTGACTGAGGGAAGTCTCATCTTTCTGTTTCAAGTAGTCCTCAATTAATTTTATACAAATTCAGATTGCCTGATAGAATGCTCATGTCTAAGATACACCATGAAAGCTGACATTTGTGTTGTATTCTTCCTCCAGATAGGCCAAAATAACCAGCAGTCCCTACAGTCCCGAACAAAGCATCCCTTGGAGGGACCAGCAGTGTGTGCAAGCATGCAGCTGATTCTACAGCACAGCCTAGTAGCTCTAAGTGCAGAATAACAAGAAGTTAGGAGCCTTTCTCTCCTGTTATTCCTTGTAATTTATGTAAATATATTCTGGGATCAAAATACTGTACATTTCCTGAGAAATTATGATGACAACTTCAACAAAGGCATGATTGTATCCTTTTATCTGCCTTTTCACAGTCTTGATTTTTCCCTTCTGTAGCTAAGCTGTGTTTCAAATTGCCAAGCAAAAGCCAAGGAGAGAGTTTCCAAGTTAGAGTTTTGTTATTTTTTGAAAACCTGAACTCAGAGAATTTACATCCGGGAAATATTTATCAGATTGTCTCATACACTGCTCATACCTGCCCACTCAACTAACTCCCAGGTTGCAGCCAAAATTCTTACTGTGTCATTTCTTCTGGTTCATTCTAAAGATTTCATGTGAAACTAGTTTTTTCCCCTTTCCCTCTGGAGGTTATTGTAATGTCACTGAATTTCCTTCCATTAACTCAGGCTTTGGGAATCCTTAAATAGATTGTCTGCATCCTCAGTGCTTATGACTGGATAGTGTTTGCGAAACAACTATCATGCCAGCCACCCCCACAATCTCTTAGACATGATCCATTCTTTATTTCTGTTCTCATAAATTGCTTCATCCAGACCTTAAAAAAATAGTTTCTTTTCCTCCCTGCCTCTCCTGTCTATGTTTCAACAGATTTCATGTACACAATTGACTGCTGTGTGGAAATCTCTGTATTGGATTTATCTTCAGAGACCTGAAGGGCAAGCCCACTCTGTCCTCTGTTCAGTGCATAATTTGATTTCTGCACTCTTTTATATCACCAGCTTTATTGTCAGGAAGCCACAGGCAAGGGCAAGCTGAAGTCAGTGTATTCTGGGTAATCCCCGAGGGACCAAAGTCTTTGGGGTGCGTAGTTGTTAATTTTCTACAGATCTTAATTGTGCTAAAGGGTGTTGGGAAATGTCTGGAGGTCAGTGCTTGCATGTGGAGAAAATACTCTGTGAGTTAGACACCAATTGAAATCTGTGATTTTGGGGATTGAACAATCTCTTAAGCTATTTTGGAAAATCCTTCTAGACACCTATCTATGCCATTAGATGTCTAGATAGTTTTGAAAAAAAAATCCTGTGGTTCCATGGGTCTCGGCAGAAGTCAATTCAATGTCTTTCAGAGTGCTGGAAATTCTGAACGTATCTGCTGAATAACATGGTTCTGAGTCCACAGTCTCAGGTAGCTAAAAAAAACCACTTTTGCAGAAGGCGGATGTTCAAATTTGGTCCCTAGCAACTAACATATCTTCAGTCTTGAAGGATGATGCACAGACCAAGGTTATCCAACCCTACCCACCCTCTGAACATGTGAACACGGAGAATAGGTTAAGGCTATATTTTGAAACAAAGCTTCCTCTCCCTCTCCCTGCCCAGCTGGAAGTGCCAAGTACTAATCCATCTTTCTGCATTCATCAGTTGTTCAACTCTTTTGAAGTTCAAATTCCCCAGCTGTTTCAGATGGAGTGCTTTAAAAATAGGATAGAAAGAAATTCACCTGATCTTTATAGAAAGAGCTTCCTCTGGTAAGCAGAAAGAATGACTGTATAGCCTAAAGGTATTCACACACAAGTGGACTGAGCTTGTCAGCTCTTTTTGCTTGGGACACAAACAGCCATCGCTGAAGAACAGGGTCAAGTCTCACCTACTGACCTAGGTTTGGAAGGCAGCAGCAAAATGCGGAAATTCTGGTCTCCTTCGAGAAGCTGACTTGCGTGTGCTTTGCTTTATTCTCTCCAGCAGCATCCCACTGAGAAAGGCTTAAGCAGATGAAAAAATTAAAGACTTGCCCTTTTTTTCAGGTAGACAATTAACTGCTCTGAGGTCTCCTGCGAACGTACAACCTTCTCCTATGGATCGGAAGTCTCCGCAGCTGAGTATTTCCACGCCTTTGGCTCTGCAGAGCATTCAGTCGAAGGGGAAGGATGGTTTTGCTGATGACATTGAGGCGTTCATTCAGTTCTTCCAGCCTTTTCCTTATCGACTGGACTTCCCTCACGAGATTGTCCACAGCCGCAGAGACAGGGCGGAGACTACAGAGAGAGTAATACAGGAGAGTAACTCAGTTTAGGGAGCGTTCCTGAGCATGCAATGTAATTTACCATGACCTTGTGTTTCTTAACAGGTAAGGGCCCTTAATGATGAAAGAGCTGCAAACAACCATCAAAAGATGCTTCCAAAGCTACCCTTCCCCTTGGGTGTTGGGAATTCATCTGAGGTGCCACATCTGAACCCGGGAAACCATGAGCTTCAGGATCAGCATGGGCAACATGGTCTTTCTACCGTCTGATTTTAATTAGTATTATTTAACTAGGAGTAGACATGGAGTCTGGGCCAGCAATTCCCATGCAGTACTGTTAGTCTTCTACATTTCCAATGAACCAGTCTGTGTCCTTGCCAGCAAACTCTTAATTGTAAACCCAATGCAGGAAAAATGGCTGGATAGTCTCATTACACCTTCCTGGACTAAAGTTAGAACTTTCCAAATACAGAATTTAATATCATCCCTGTTAATCTTAGGTACCAATGAATTTCAGCACTGTCAGTGTAAAAGCTGTGATGAATTCTGTGCTAGAATCAACAGCCATCATGCAAACAGGGAGAAATCCACTTGATGTCAAAGGTAACACATAATCTATGAAGTATATCCTCCTGAAACCCTAATTTGTACAGATATTGTGTGACCTTTTGACTAGTGCCTTTTTTATTCTTCTAGCCTTTTCAACTGGTTCAATGGGTAGCAACTGCAAACAGATTTTTTTTTATTGTTCCTAAAGAGAAAGATGAATTATGGAAGATGACCACTTGCTTTATGAACAATTCTGATTTGAGTTATATTAGGTTTCTAGTAATTCCCACTATTACCCTCTCCTCTCTCTCTTTCGTTGCCCTTCCCACTCTGTTTCCGGAAATATGAGATTGAAGTAAATTTTGTGAATGTGCTCAACAGTTAATATTTCCTGCAATGCAAAGGGGGAATATGATTACATGAACGAGTGAATGGCTTTCTCAGATCTGTGTGTTAGAGACTGAAATAAAAAAACATCACAGGCCCAATTAGCTTCTTCTCCCTGCCTTGTGGCCAAGTCCATGTGGGGGTTTGTAGCACAATTCATTTTTTCCCGCCTGTTCTCACAGGAGTGAGGTGCCAATGACATTTTCTTTAGGATAATTCTTGTTATACAGTGATGGCAATTGAGAACATTTCACAATAAATAATCAGCAGAATATTCAGTTTACTAATCTGACCAGCTAGCACAACAGATACCAAGACAGCGGGTTTCATTTCCCCCAACTGAGCAATATGAAAATTCATCTTAAAGCAGATGAATCCCGCTCAAGGAAGAACACCCAGGAGAGGACTGAATCCCACCTCCAGATCAAGGCAATTACCTGGAGAACTCAGGCAGTAGAGCATTTGGGTTGTTCAGCAGGGTATGCTTCATTTGCCAGAAGATGTCATTTCCCCATTTCTCAAGGGTTTGAGTAATGCTGTTAACACCTTCTATGTTGACCTTGTCAGCTGGGTTAGCAGGATGTCCATGGAAGAGAGGAAATAAATGTGACAGAACAAGAAAACATGAGCCAGTGCTCTGAGTTTGATTCCATTCCCCATCATAACTCAGTTGCAATGAAATGCCAAATATTAAACATATGGAGGATCTAAATTAAAAAGCATAATTCTCTGCCTCCAGGTGCCCAAATTTTCTGCTGTCACTGGTTACCCCAGCTGATTATTTCTAAAACCATTTTTTTCACCAGAAGTCTCAGTAGCTACCCAGGAATCAAAAAAGAGCAGTCATGAATAAGCACTGTGTATCTCACTCCAAGGACAAAGTAGGCAAATCTGCAGCTCTGAGTTACTGAATGCCTCCCATGCTGACCCACCACCATCCTACCGCCTTCTCTGTAGTTCCATTTCTGATGCTGGTCCAGAAAGTCCTCCTGGGATTTACTGCAGGGCAAAAGGATGAAGAGGAGGAAAAGAGCAAGAGTCACCATGATGGCTGTTGCAGGATCTTGACTTCCCTCTGCTCTGTGGAAACAAAAAGTCTTGCTTACTGCTTTATTTATTTCTTTCCTCTCTTTCACCACTTCCCATCTGCCACCACAACACCAAATTTCTCTCTGATGATGTTTAAAGGATCTCTCTGATTCTTTAAAATGTTGTTCAAGTTGCTCAGTATAGCTTTTACAGAAGCACAGGGACTTTTCTGTTTCACAAGTACAAACCTTAGTTTCTTTTCAAGCAATCAAGTGCTACAGAGATGCTTCATCATCTGGCAGCAGCTGTGAAGGTAGTTTTGCTTCATATGGAGCCGTGTTGGGATAGCACCTTATAGCTGTAATTGTTCTGTCAATGTCAGGAGGAGGCAGTACCAGGTATAAAAATAGCCACATCCCCACTTTTTGGGGAAACAAGGTAAAATACAATGAAACAATTAATCAAGTATTTCATAGTGGACAGGATAAAAAAAAATTATCTTTTTGATCTGATCCATTAATCAGTGGCAACGTCTTAGATGCTGCCCAGTAATGGAGCCTCAAAGGCAACCCCACCCTCATGTACTATCTCCACCTTGCCCTGGTGTCAGGGGGTCAGTTCCTCCTGAGCGAAGTTACAGAGTAGGCAAGACAGGTAAATGAACTGATCTGAGCACTTACCTAAGCTTCTTGTTTTCTTTCAAGTTTACCATCATTCTCAAGCCAATGGAAGTCAAACCTTAACCTACAAGCCCTCCTGGACAAGTACCATCTCTAAATGTAAGAGGACAAATCAGTCTCTCCACAGCTTATTCATGCTGATTTGTTATTCTGTCCTAATTAAGTCGTCCCTCAGTGTTGAATCTGGTATTTTTATTTTAAAAAAAGAGTAATGAACAGCTGTTCTGGTAGAAACTGGTTGGAAATATCAATTATGCACATATTGCACAAAGCAAACAGAAAAAATGCATTGCCAAGTTCATGTGTTTTAGTGATGATTTCAGTCATCTGTAGTCACAGTGATAGAGCGGCTCATGTGAGAAGTAGGCACATTCAGAAAATCCAAATTATTCCCCTGTTTAGGTACATGCATCAAAAGCCTAAGGCCTCACTGAAAACTATGAGGATATTAAATTGCTTTTTGAATATCATATAATCCTCGTCTAACAATCTGGGAAGAATTCAGTCACGTCAAAGCCTACCAGGAGCTGTAGCAGATAAAGCAGTAACTATATAATTCCTTTCACTTTGTCCCTTTCTTACATTCGATCACTAGTGTATTCTAATTGCAATTCCATTTATTTTCCCACTATTTAAAACAGCAATATGAATATAGCCATATGTCATGATACTTAAAAAATATTATGTTTCGCCTGTTGGGATGTAATTTGTACTTAGTATTCTTCTAACTGAAGTATTCATTTAAGGGGAAAAAAATTACCTTCTTCCTATCTCACACATACACACACCTCTTCTTTGGCTCAACTCAGAGCTGTTAAAATGAAAATCTCTAAGAAGGTCTGACGATATCACCAAGGCTCATAATGAAAAGGTCCTCATGGACCTTCTTCAAACTATTTGCATTGACACCATAGCTCCTCTGCCTCTCAACTTTTCCAGATAAATACTCCAGCCTTTACACCTTTTTTTTCCTCTCTTTCTTTGAATGACTATGCACTACACATGCCTTTTTAATCTTCCCTGATGGGAAAGGACTTAACAGACACCAATGTGTCAAATTACAAATTATTTGAAAATGCTGCTAACATCAAGGAGGCACTGTGGCTTCCACACTAATTTTAAAACTTTCTGAAGAGGTTGTCCATTCCTTACTCTTTCCACCTCCCACTTGTTTCAATACTCCACAGCTGAGATACTTTGATCTTTCTGTATTTGTTAAAAGAAGGGTGGTAATAAATTCCACCTACGTCTGATACTGAAAATCCAGCCTACTTGAGCTCAAACTTTTTAAAACATCAGGTGCCCAAATTAATCACAATACCCACATGTTCTATTTGCAGGGCCCTTCACAGACCAGTTTCCTTGTAGTTTTGTTCCCCGCATTCCTGAGGGCCTACTGGATTTTATTATCACAGTAAACATCAGGTTATAATCATCTTTGAAATAGATTCTCATACCTCAGACACACAGAAAATGAGCACTCTTCCCTCTGTTAGGTGGAATTGTAGAAGGCAAATGGATATTCACTAATAAGTTTCTAGCTGAAAAGGTCTGCAGGATCATCTGTAATAGGAACCAGATCCTAAGCCCATTCAAATATGTCTTCTGATCTGTTGCAGAGTTGAACTTTAAAGTACTATCAGGGTAGAACACATTGATAAGCAGAGAGAACTCTCTCACATCCTCAGATGGAAACTCTTTCCTAAATGCAGAGGATAACAATAACAACATATTAGCTTTGTCATTGTTACTATTAATTACAGTAATATGGAGAGCTGTCAGAAAATTACATCACATTCTGCCCTTGAAGCCAGGTAGGCTCAGTGATTCACTGGACAATTCCTTCATCTGCAAGCAATGAAGACAGACATATTTGTCTCATTATTACCCAATTTTTTTTCAGCTTTTAACCTTTTGACTCCTTACTTCAATACAATAAAAGAGCTCAGCTAGCTCAATACCCTGAGCACAGCCCTGCTTGGATCAGCAGCTGTGCCATCCAAGCCAGAATCCCTGCCCCAAAGCAAAGCTGTATTGCCAGTATTTGAGCTCCCATAGCTATCCTTCTCCTGTTAACCCCTACAGTTTCTTGTTGACCTAGTATACTCCATTTCAGGTGCTCCTCCCTCCATACACATAGTGGGTAATCACAACAGAGCACTGAGATTTCACTGCTATCTGCCCCAGACTTTGGTACACCGAGGTCAAACGAAATAACTAAAGTTCCTGCTCATGGGTTGTGCTGCCTGCTAGGATACGGGGAAATTGCCTAGGTTATCCGCTCCTGGTACCAAACACAGCTTCATTGAGAGAGCCCTCTCCCACGAAGCCTGAGGAGAACATACTCATCCTGTTGCAGACGTGAGGTGTTGCATTACAATGCAAAGCTTGCCTACCCCTTATGTATCAGGAGGGCTTGAAACCTTCCCCTGTACTTCTGACTGCTCTAAACATGTGTGCTCTCTTGATGTCATGCATGAGCATCCCAAGGTTGTCAGCTCAAGCCCATGCTTGCTTTGAGAAGAGGGTTTTGTTGATTAGTGTTAGCAATCACTGTGATGATATCTAAAATGAAGGATTTTTTTTTTCTGCAGCATTGAATTGAAAGTGAATTACATTTGTGCTTTTCATTTGAGGTTCATTCTCCTCTAATAGCTTTCCCAAGTTCCTTTCAAACTACTTCCAAACTAAAGCTGAAGAGTGATACTCGATTTTGTGTTGTTTGCAGAAAAATAAAATATACTTTTAAGTGAATTGGAGTTTGATCTCAAGTAAATAATAAATACAAAAAATGTATCTCTCACTACAATGGTAATGGATATTTAAACATCAAAGTAAGCTTAAGATTCTCTATTTTGTAAAGGATCTTAATAGATAATAAAGCTATTTTTGCAGACTGTTGGAATTTCTCTATCTTTATTTCCATATGCAGCATTTTAAGAATGTGATAAGGTTATATTACTTACACATACCCAACTAAAATGTTCTGGTTTATGTATTAAGTTCATGAAGGTTTAAGAGATATAAAACAAACAGCTTCATATTAAAAAAAAAGCATATTGTAGCTGCACACAATTTATAAGTTAATGCCAGTTCTGCAAGAACTCCCAGCCTGGGATCCTGAAA
The DNA here is from genome assembly GCF_001604755.1 of Lepidothrix coronata. Taxonomy (NCBI): domain Eukaryota; kingdom Metazoa; phylum Chordata; class Aves; order Passeriformes; family Pipridae; genus Lepidothrix; species Lepidothrix coronata. The sequence continues at coordinate 131,166 of NW_016690321.1, forward strand.
AGTCTCTGAGCTTTTAGAGGAGAAAGCTGCCAAGACTATGAGTCCAGAACAATTAAAGTATTTGCAAGCTCTGCTTGCAAAGCGGATGGCATTTTCTAGCTCTCCAAGCAAAAAAAAACAAAACAAAACAAAACAAAAACAAACAAAAAAACAAAAACAAAAAAAAAAACAAAAACAAAAAAACAAACAAAAAACCCACAAAAAACACAAAAAACAAACAAAAAAAACAAACAAAAAACCAACAAAAAAAAAAAAAAAAAGCATATGCTTGTAGTATTGTGTAATGATGAAATATAATGAAAAATGCCAAAAATAATTTTGAAAAATTAGGTCTTACAATATTAACCCACCCACAGTAGTACAGCTAGAATATCACCTGTTTCAAAAGTCTTTATTATAAATCCATTGTAATGTATTATTCTTCAATTTATGTGTGTGTGTGTATAATGCTGTATGTTGGTACATGGACACGCTCAGCTTTGGTTTGGAATAACAATATGTAGGAATAACTATATCTTGGATTTTTCAAGTTTGGCAACATATTTGAGTTAAATAGTGCTTTTTCATATAATTAGGAGCTACACTGCTCATTTTCTACCCAATGTTGTAGGAAGGCAAAGAGCATCTGAATTCCTTGAATAGTCTGACCATCCTGCTAAACAAAGAGATCTGATTGACAGCCCTGATGACAGAGAGGTAGAGTGATGCTGTTGTCAGCAGCCAGCCATACCAATGATAAAGAAAAAAAAAGCTAACTAGGTGCAAAGCACACATCTACTGCAATTTGTAACATTAGTAAAGGACTGTTGGTTTTAAAGAGGTAATATGCACCTTTTGCCTCTTCGCCAGGTGCTCCTGCTTTTTCAGGATATGTCTTATTTTCAACTCTCTTGTTAAGTGCTTGGTGCTTCCTCTTAAGAAATTTCCTCTCTCTCCTTGGATAGGCATCCACAGACCTTGCACTCTCTGTGTCTGCCTGTCTGCCTGACTCTAAGGATTTGCTTGCTCTTTCTTTCTACCTCCTTCTCACACTCTGCACATTCCTGTTCTCTAGAAACGTAAGTAACAATCCTCCAACTTGCACATCCATGCTAGTCTGCACATGAACTCTCTTCTCCTGGCTCTTCCCACTGGTGCCTTTAGAGTCCCTCAACTCAACAAGCTCTTTCCGAGGTGCATGAATGTGTCTCCTCCGGAGGAAGAAACAAAACATTCCTGGGAAAGAAGGCAGAGAATTGCATACAGACATTACCTTTGCTCTTGAGGTCAGTCCTTCTGTGATGAGGCTTCCGAATCTCTGCCTCCCTGCTCCTTTCTTCTCCTTACTACCCCCTCTGCATTTCAGCTTGCAACGAGTGACGTGTCCCTCTTCATTTCCCTGCTTTCCACATTTCCAAAGTCTTTCCATGGAGCCTCCTCCAGCTGTACCTCTCTTACCCCTCCCTCCCACTCCTGCAAACTAGCCTTCTCCCCCCACACATGGGAGCCTTATGGGAAGAAAAGCTTGGGCGATGGAGCCCTTCTCAAAAACAGCTCCATCTGCAAGGACACCCGTGTATTTTTGCCCCCGGTTCTTTTGGGCAGCTCTCAACTGCTGGCTCCCCGGCACAGCTGTATGACTTCTCTTAACTAGTCACAGTTTCCACTATGCAGTGCTTCTTTCTGGCTGCTTGAACCCTCCGGTCGTCCAGTCATGAATTTGTTCACCACGTTGTTCCTGCCTTTTAACTAACATGCCAATTAATTCCCTGCTGATTAGTTCATTCCTGATGCACTCTGCCAAATCTATTTCTAGTGGAATAAACAAGGAGGGATGAATCGGCTGCAGTGTTGTTGTTTTTTTCCCTGACCCCTTCCCTCGGATCTGCGCCTGCCAAATCAAACAGGCTCAGGTCTGGTCGGTACTCAGTAAAGATATTTTCAAAGAAATGCAAGGTGTTAAAGTGATGTTTTTTGTGAAGCAGGAGGTGGACCCCTGACTCTGGTCCTATGTCTTTGTTAAACTGACATTTTGCTGTGATTTGAGAGGATGTGCAACCCCCACAGCCCAAAGCTGCAGAATTGCTGCACACACAGGCTCATGACTAGACCCATGGCATTGCTTGTGAGTACCTTGGCCAAATCTGCATTCTTTTTGATATTACTTCTCCAGTATCAACTGGCAAGAACACCCGCTCTGTTTCCTGACCAGCCTATTCTTACTTAACTCAATGTTCCACAGCCAAGATGCTGCACTCAACAGTGAGAAAAAAGCTGCTTTTCTCACAGGGCGAAGGCCTGTCCAGTCACTCAGAACAAAAGCAAACACCCAGAAGTAAGCAGCCAGAGGATATGTGCAAATGTTACAGACAGAGCAGTTGCAAACACAGCATCGTGATTGAAACAGACTGATGCTGGTTTAAAGCAGGTGAGGAGCAGATTGTGAGGAAAGCTGGGTGGCATCCTTCTAAGCACAGTCCATAAACATCAGCCAGCACTATCATTTAGTCAGCCATTTAAATACACTCAAGAACAGAGAGGTTCCACTGGAACCAGACTCAGGGGTATCTGCTTCACTGACACCAGAAGCATGTGGTTTTGGCTGCTTCTGCTCCCCCAGTCCCACTGGCTCTGTGGCAGGGAAATTTCTGAGAAGACTGCGTTGTTTATGGAGCCTTGCCATTGAAACGGCAGGACACTTATTTGCGAAGTTATAAAACACTAGTTCTTAAAAGCAGCCTGTAATATACAGGCGTAATACAGACCAACCTCCGGAGGAACTGGAAACCTATTTTTTCAGGGCTGGAGCAAGCAAACAAAGCGTCCAGGCAACGGGCAAATAACCCAAACAATCATCTGTCTCCAGCTGTTCCCCATTCAGCATGTGGCAAACACAGTCCTGTTATGCCTTTGCAACTCCCTGCTAAGAGGAAGCGAACTGCTGATGGTCAGTGTGAGATGAGGACACCAGACTGAGGAATGCTCTGAGCAAGAATCCCTCCATGAGGGCATGGCACAGAGACACCAGCTGAGCAAACCTGATGGAGAAACACACACACTCCCAAAATCCTGGTCCAAATCCAAACTGTGCTGGTAAAGGGTTGCAGTGTGTACCCAATGTCCTAGTCCTGTGCTGGCAGCCTGCTAGCTCAGGACAGCTCTCAGCAGGCAGGAGTGTGTATCAGCAAAATTGCCCGTTCTGTGTGCCTCCTTGGGAATTGACAGGACAAGAGGGAGCTGTATCTTTTCCCTTCCCTGTCTCCTTTCTGCTACCATCCACATTTCCACTGCCCAGCCCACTGCCACCACCATGGCTGCATTCAAATAATGATACCCAGCACCCACGTGCCATCGCTACCACAGCAAGCATAGACTAGGGAACTTTAACACAACCAACTAACAAGAAACTCCCTTTTATTGTTGTTGACAAATTTATGTAACTGTATTGTAAGCAACAGCAGGATGTTCCATTTGCTGTCCCGAATGAGGACTGCTGCTTCCAGTCAGTTTTTTAAACTTGAGTAGCCTAGCATGAAGCTTGATTGTGATATGCGTGGCTATCTGTGGCTCTCTCAGGACACACAAGAGCTCTGAGACAGCAAAACCCTCCTGGAAAGAACAACATCTACAGAAACATTTGTGGTCATCTCCCCAGAACCTGGTTCAGCCCATGGCCTTTGGGCAGGTGCAGATTTAACAAGCTAAGGGCAAAACAAAAGGGACACGAACCTTCCCTTGTGCCTGGCAGGGTGTGTGTGCTCTGGACTATGTGGGAGAGTAATATCTGTGAGGGTCTCCTCAAGACTGCTGCTTGTGTCCTCCCCTGGCTGCCACACACACCCTGAGCCAAAATACCCTGAGTGCAAAAACTAGGCACCCCGAGTGAGATGAAATCACAGAAGAATTCCTAACACAACATGGGGAACAGATGGCAGGCTGGCTCTGAGATGTTAACATCTCTAGGGCTGGAGGCCTTTTAAAAGTCCTCACATGAGCCACCAGGGATTTCAATAGAGGTCTGAAGGGAGACAGATGCTCCTGTGCAATTTCTACGAGCATCCATCTTTGGAGCTGCCCCAGGGGCCAGCTGGCCAGCAACTGCTGGACTCTGACTGGTTTTAGCCCTCCATGCAAACCAGAAAGCAGCCCATCTGAAACAGCTCCTCTCTTCCCAGCCTTTATTGTGCTGGTCACCTCCACCACTGCTGTGCCCATTCACCTGCCTGTCCCTGCACAAACCACCACTGCTTTGTCTTACTCACTCAGTTGCAGCCATTTCTCTCTCACTTTAGATCGAGGCAAGTGCTGAGCATCTGTGAAGTGTTGCACTCTTCCCCTGGTACCATGTCACACCTGCTTTGGACCACTGCAAATCAGTAAACAAAATGTCTCTGATGCATGATGCCTCCTCCCTTCCCTAGCTGAGATGACTGCATGTCACTGCTCCAGGCACAGGCACCGCAACTGGACTCAGACTGCCCGTGGCATCACCATGGGCTCATGCAGGGAGGCCAGGCAGTCAGAGGAAGCCACACAGAACAACAGGGAACACAGGTCTGGCACTGAGAGCCTACACAACACTTCACAGCATGCGTTGACCCAGTGTTGTCAGACCCAACGGGTTAGAAGGAAGATGGCAATTCCCAAGGGTCTATCAAGATATATGCTTGCTGCTGGGCAGTTTGCAGGATTTTGTAGCAGATGCTGCCTCCCCTTTTGCATAACATGTCCCTTTATTATCTACCGTCTACTCTTACTTTATTGCTTCTCCAGTTCATATGCCAGTGGGCACTTCCCTCTGGGCTCTCAGCCACAAGACTCCCAGCAATGGCAGAACAACAGTGAGACTAGAGATGGACCCCTCAGGAGTTTGGTTGGGGCAGCCGTCCATAGTAACTCCCTCAACTAACACACCCTATGCCTGCCCCTGTGAAGGCAGGATGTGGGCACACTCCACAGCCTCAGGTGCTGCAAGGCTTAAACTTTTGCACAGTTCTGAGTATCTTTTGGCCTTTTCTCATGCTGGGGTGAACGCAGGGCTGCCGCTGGTTTTACTGCCTGGGTTCATTAGAAACTATGATCATCCACTCAAAATTGCCTGAAGTGTGTCTGCTGTTTTGCACCTGCTAGAAACGTTATTGTTATTTTTCCTGGTTTTACTTGCTTTCAGTGTTTCCTCCTGTTAGCCTTCACTGCTTGACTGTATTTGTTTGCTGTATTTCCTGTTTATTTCAATGTCTGCTCCTGTGTGACTCCTCTGTCATAGAAGAACTCAGCTAGGCACAGGAGGACAGAGGATGGTGCTCCTGGCTTGTCCATGTAGCCATGCAGAGGAGAAGGGTGAGACAAATAGAACAGGTAAAAGCATTAGCTTAATGCTAATAGGAGTGCCAGGATACACATTATTTCTTCCCTCTGGACACCTGGAGAAAGGGACAGCTGAGAATAATTCCCATACCAGCAGCTCTTCAGGAGGCAATTGCCCCTCTGTTCTTACAGCAGAACTGTGTGTGCAATCACTCCACTGTGCAGCTCTGCACAAGTGACCTTCTCTAGGTTAAGGACCTTAAATAGCAGTGTTTAATGTGTGTCCTTTCAGTGTTAAGGAGTAACCAGAGCTTCTTGTGCTGGCAAGCTGGAAAAGGCTATAATTTCTGGCAGACAGGTGTCAAGAAGCAGGTCAGTGAGGTGTGTCCCAGTTAAACGTGCCCCACTGCCATCCAACCCAAACCTCATTCTCCATTTGTTTGGATTAGCCCGATCCTTTACTAAGTGACTGGCAGGAAATCACTGCACAAAAAGGGCAATGCATTTGCCTTGTGGGAACGTCAGGGTAGGCTGGTCTAGTGGCTAAAGCAGAAGAGTACTGAACAAACTAATTGTGGGGCAGGAGAGGCAATATGCATGGCCTGTCCCAGAAGGAAATCAAGGAGGGGAAAAAGAGAAGACAGCTGCAACCTTGATGCAGAGCTAGAGTGTGTTATCTGGGATTGCTGGACAAGGCAGCTGTCCCTACGTATTGTGTTCTTGCTGCTGTTCTAGGACTTCACCCCTCTCCTTTTGTGTGGAGTGATGGTGAGAAGTTACTGGAAGAGGTGACACTGAAAAGGTTTCCTTATGGTGTTTCCCACCAATTTTGAGCCAAATGCAAAGTCTTCTGAACTGGTCCTATTAGGTGGACCCTGGATATCACTACAGTTTGTGTAGGTTGGGTGAATATTGTGTACCTGCACAAAGGGCATGGGTCAGGTCAGAAATCAGGCATCCAGCAAGGCACAGCAAATTTACCACAGGCAGGGTATTCAGGACAGCAGGTGCCAGAGTGGGCAGAGAGGGCTTGCACAGGCTTAACACTGGTAAGGGGCTGGTAACTGTATTTTCATGCTTTTTGGCTTGTAACATTTTTCTGAATGACCACATTGTCTACCCAAAGCTCTCAGACTTCCAGACCTAAGCCCAAGGATCTCATTTTTCAGCATCTGGGTTTTTCAAACTGCTTTGGAAAAAAAATAAAAAATAAAATGAACATTCACATAAACAAATGATTTATTTGCAACTTTTTGATTGATATTAGTACACTTGACAAGTCCAATTTATATGCGAATCAGCTTACATTCACAGCATAAGGAAGGAAAACTTAATTTCTCATGCTTTGCAAATCATTAAACCCTCTGAACTCTTTGCTTAGTCATATGTTCCTCAAAAGCATCAGTTTAATCACAAATCACTTGTCCTTGCAATTCATTAGCCTCACATAGAACTCTGGGCTTGGAGAACAAGCCATTTTTGTGGGAATGCATGAAATTAAGAGTGGGCTATGCTGTACCACAAATGTAAAAGCTTTGCAAATTATGGGCTTTTGCAGTGTATGTGTGTGCACCAGATGTTAGAAGATCACAAATGAGGACACCAGATTTCCCAGTTCCTGCTTCTGGCTGTTTTCTGCTGTTCCTTTGCTCCCAGCTCTAATTGGTACCAGAAGCATTTTCTTAGAAGGAATCACTCTGCTGGACAGCTCTTGCTCTGTGTATCATGGGCTTTGCTAACTGAGACTTGAAAAGGATCCAGGACCTATCCTGTAAATATTTACATAGATACAGGACTGTCGCTGCTCTTAAATCAAAGAGTAGAGGACAGGAAATGGCATACAGAACAGAAGGACTCTGTATTCAGAAAGACCTGGAAGGGAAAGAACAATAACTACTGTGATGGCTTCTCCAGAGTTTGCCACCTGGGACTGCCCCCACAAGTGCTGTGTTCTCAGGAAAGTCCTGGTCTGAAGCCTGTTGACATCAATGGGAAAAAAAAAATTCCTCTGGTACCAAAAGGTTTTGGATCAGAACGACTCTTTCCCTTTCACATCTGAAAAAAAAAAATCTTCACCAGCTAGACCACTTGGTGTCTCTCTTCTGCTCCTAATTTATTATTACTATTTAAGGACAGACCCAGATAGGAAAGGCTAAGTACATTATTTGCAGAAAGTGCACCTGAAACAGGAAAGCAAGAGGAGCAGCAGATGCTGAGGAAATATGATGTGTCCTTTAGTTGGTCAGACTGTCTTTTAATGTATTTAGCCAATACTCCTTTTTCTCAATCTGTGACAAAGGACATTGCCTCGTAAATTCTCATACAAGTCATGACTTGAAGAAGGGGCAGTGTTAGGTGGCCTGTGCATGATCCTGAGAATCAGGAAGCTGGATTCTTGTGGCTTTGCAGAAGCCACAAACCCGTCCTTGCTCAATTTCCCCATCATGGGAAAGGGAGAGTTCACTTGTTCACTTAGCTCGGAAGGCTGCAGTGATGATTGAGGACAGCTTTGGAAAACGCCCTGGCCATCTTTTGTAGTTAAACAACAACAACAACAAAAAAACCATTGCAATATCAAACAAAATCAACAAGATTTCTTCCAACCAAAACCTTCTCAAGAATGAAGATATACATATATATATATATATATATCTCAAGAGCAATTTAAAGGACTGGTATTTTCTGTGTAAATCACTTAGGATAACGAGCCTTTTTTCCATCTGTCTGTGCCTACACAGCCGTGCAGCCTGTGGAAATATGATCTGTCCTCGGCCAGGGCTCGCTGCCACCAGGCCACTCCGCCCTGCGCATCCCTGCCCCTTCAAAACCGCAGGGAGGGCACGCAAGGCGGCGGAGCTTCTCGCGGCGCGGAACTACAGTTCCCAGCAGGCTGCGGGAAGGCGCGGGGCGGGCGACGCGCACGCGCACTGCTCTCTCAAGCATGGCTACGGTGCTGTCCCGGGCGCTGAAGCTGCCGGGTAAGGGCTCCGCGCCCGCGGCAGGGAGGGAAGCAGCGCCGGCCGGGCAGGGCCGGGCAGGGCCGGGCAGCCGCGCCCGGGGCGGCGCCTGGGGGCGAGAGGCGCGGGTGGCGCTGGCTGGGGCGGCGGGGCGCGTTGCCATGGTGATGTGGCGGTGCGGGTCTCGGCCCCGGGGCGCGGGCCGGGCCCGCGGCGGAGCGGGGCCCCAGGGGACGGGGCAGCACCGCGGGGCGCTGGAGGAGTCGTGTGTGACGGCGGGGGGCCTGGGCCGCGGCTCGGTGAGGGGGCTGCGCGGGAGGAAAGACAGAGCTAATCCCTCTCGGATCCGCTCCTGCCGGGTTTTGCCCGCAGAAGCCAGGGCAGGAGTTCGGTGAGTGCCACTGCAGTTACCCAGGTAAATGTTTAAAGCCTGCCTGCCGCCGCTGCACCTTCGAGCCAGAGATCTTCAGCGAGATGAAAGGACATACAAGCATAAGGGACTATTGTGTGCGGTGAGCAGCAGTCCAACAGCCGTTCTCTTCAGCGAGGAGATTAAAGGGGAATTAAAATACCTTGTGAAACCAGATCTTGAGCAAACTAGTTGCTTTTGGATTGACTGGAGACGGTGCCAATGCACCTGGCTGCATTAACTTCGATGGAAAAGTACCTCGTTGCCCTTCCTAACTGTGTCTGGCCTCTGGGACAGCCATGGGACAGAGACAGGGCCCAGCTGTGTGCTGCTGGGGTGGGCTCCTCCCTGGCACTACACACCACTGTGGTCCTGCACTGCTCCAGTCTGTGAAGCTGCACTCAGTGGACCAGTGATACTTTCTTCTTCCCTTGGTCGATGAAGTTATGTCTTCAAGGTCTTTCCTGCCATCTTTTAGTAACCCATACCAGGAGTCGTTACTTTTAGTTTATGTGCTGCCTGTTAGATCTCATTCAAAGAAATTTTGTTTGCAAATCAGTTTCTTCCTGATTTTATATATATATATATATATATATGTATGTATATATGTATATATATATGTCTGTCTAAATGGGAAGGAATACATTTTACATGAAGTCTGTTTAGGAAAAGGGCAAACTGGTGGGTATAAATGTGTTCATTAGGACGAGACCAGCGGGGAACTGTGCAATAAAAGTACACTTCTGGGACCTTTAGAACCAGAATGATCTATTTGATATCTGCTGTTAGGAGACACTTATTTGGAAAGATCACAACAGACCTTGCAATTACCCTTAGGAAAAAGGTTCTTGCATCAGTCCTTAGGTTAAATTGCAGAAATCATACCCTTTTTGTGTGTTTAATTCTTGAACAATGCAGCTTCCAACAGCAATGAGAAAGCAGAAAGCCTATTGCTATATCTGTTTTTCCTGCTGCATCTCATTAAATTAATTAAAAATCAATGTGTGGCGACTTATCTCCCTGTGCACTGAGAGATATGTCTGCAATACCTGCTGACTGGTGCCTGCCAACTGCCAGAAAAATAAACAGAACATGAAGTGAGTACAAAGGATACTAGAACCAGTCATCATTGGAATACTGAGAATTGCACTCCAAAAATCTACTCATTCACTCCAAAGTGAGTGCAAAGAAAAGCCTTTCCAGTCAGTCAAAACCAGAAAAAAAAAAGATTACAATTAATATCTTTCAAGCCATCAGCCCTAGAAATGAATATTTCATTATGAGTGGGACCTAATTTCAACACAGATCACCTCACAGATGCCTCCTTTCGAAATCATGATCACACGATTCACATGTTCTTCATTGAGGGGTCTCATTCTTCTATTGCAATAGTTGCAAGAGCTGCCTGTGCAAAAATGGCATTAGGCAAATACACAGGGGATTTTCAAAGTCATAAAATGCAGTTTAGAAACTTACTCCACTTGAAAGTTGATAAGTTTGGGGCATTTTCTGTCTGTTCTGCCTTTGAAAACCTCCATCTTCAGTTTTTGCTTTTTCTTCCAGTAGCTTTAAAAAAAAAAAAGAGAAAATTCGGAGTGATGTGACCAATAACTTAGCCACAGACCACAAGCAACAGTTCCTCTGGTTGTAACCACAGGCCACTGAATGGGAACCTCTCTTTTGTCACGGGTGCCATGGAAAAAATGGAATACAATTTACAGCAGGTCACAACAGAAGGTGCTTTATTCACTATACCTCTAGGAGGGAGGGAACACAGAGCAGTAGGGAAAACTGACTTAGCTGATACTTAACTCCGTAACTGCAAAGTGGATGCAAGGTTTATATACAGTTAGAGTCGCTATGGAAAAGACAGATAACAAAGTGTCAGTTATACAGGTCTGGTACATGCATAAGGCCACAGAACTGCTGCTTGCTTTAGCAGAGAGACTAATTTATTATGAAGGCTACACGGTGATTATTGTTTCAGGAGATATGGTGAGAGTTTGGCCAAGAAACTGGCTCAGATCTTAGCATATCTGCTTCCATGATGGAAACCTGAAAACTGCATGTATTTTCTGACAGCTGATTGCTTGCAACAGAGGCAGTTTTAGCTTTCTCTTGATGGACAAACGATTTTCCCCCAACCTGAGCCTTGTTGTTGACCAGAAAGGGAAGAACTTGACTTCTGGAGCACTTACAAATAAATTGTAATTTCCTAAATGATGTGAGACTGCCCCTGTTTTCTCATATTCTTTACTGGTTTTTATGTTTATCTATGTTTTTCTGTTGAAAAATCATTTGGGAGTGAATAAGGGAAGCCAGGTGTGATATCCCACTTTCCCACAGCAAGTGATCTAAAACTTGGATGAAGAGTCACGTTCCTTCTGGTCTCTCTCCAGCCAGGTGAATCATGAGTTATGTGTTCTCTGCACCACAGAACAGCCTGGGAGTCTGGGCTGAGCACGTCCCTGCCAGCTCTCCAGATGCATTCCCAAAACACCTAGAGGTTGGTTGGTAGGGTTCTCTCTGAACAGTGGGAGATAAGTGTTTGAAGCCTCTGAGATTAGATTTACAGTTGTGTTTTACATGTGCTAGGTGAGTGCTCCAACAGCCGTTGTTAAAGGGCAGCATCTTCCCTCCTTTTGGCTTAAAAAATCAGCAGGGCATTTTATGACTGACTTTATTGAGTGGTTGTGCCTTGTGGGAGTGCTAGATAACCTTTTGAGGAAAGGTAGGGTGAACGAGTGCCAGTTTCTGATTCCTAGTCAGGCTTAGACATGAATTAAGACTCATCAGCATCCTGTTGTATAGTTCTCCTATAATTCAGCAGATTCTTTCTTATGTGGATCATCAAAAGCTGTCATTACTGTGTAGTAGCTGTTTTATAGCCGATGATCAGTGGTTCTCAGCAGGACAGGTGTTCCTGTTACAGATTGTCTGTAGTTGACAGCATTGTCAATGGTGACAACGTCTCAATCCCTGCCATTCCAGGAGTGGGTGAGCCATAGTTTTGAGGTCCTTTCTGTTTCCTAAAGATCCAGAACAAAACTGTTCTAGATAAAGAACCAATTGTTACCAATGCTTTTAGTTGCTCCAAGGATGAACAGCAGGTTTCAGTCTTCTGGGTTGCCTGTCTGGAGTTAAAATAATTTACCAAATCACTGTATATGTGCAGTGTAAGTATGGTTTGAGTTGTTTTACTCAAAGCTCACCAGTTTCCAAAATCAGGAGCAGTCTAGTTAACGTAACTGTCCAACTTTGACTTCTCAGGCTAAATACCATTTACTGCGGGGCCAGCCACATTTGTTTTTCATACCATTCTGACCTGGCTTGAACTGGCACATCTGGATCTGTAGTAAGAAGCTGCAAATATCCTGGCAGCAAGACCTTTCTGGAATTTTTTATTTTCACTGAGTAGTCTTTCAGTCACTGTCAGCACAACTTACTGTATAGACATCTGTGAAATTTACTCTGCAATCCCTGAGCAGAGACCTGTGTGCCACCGAGGTCAGTGGCCTTATGTGCACTCACAAGATGGAGCCCAGGTTATCCAGACTTCCTGAAAAGCCCACACTTTGTACACCTGTTTAGAGCAGACTTGTGTGAAACAATGCAGTGTGTCAGACCAGACCGAACCACAGGAATGCAGTGTTTTTTGGCTGGGTGCACTGCCTCTACAAGGAACGGATTTCTGGAGTATGTATGTGCACCAGATTATTTTGACGCGAGTCTTTTGTAGAAGCCCCTAGTTCAAAAGGAAGAGTCTAACTTAGATATGTGATCTTGTTGGATATTTTTGCTTCCTTCTGTTCAGTGTAGGTGGGTTGTCCTGGCTGTTCCATTTAGTATGGAGCATTTGACTTTTAGTGGGATTGACAGTTTTTCTTAAATCCTAAAACTGACACTGAATACCATTTATAAGTGGTACAGGAAGGGGAAGCAAAGGTCCTTTTGTGGGGTGAGAAATGAGAAAGAAATGAGATACACGTGCTTCAAAATACATTCTAGATTATGCAAAATGAGTGTGTTGCACTAACTAGATACTACAGTACATCTGTAACTGTTCAGTTTGTCTAACAAGAAAACCAGAAGTAAGGTATATTATCTTATTCGAGAAGAATAATCATGAAAGACTTAAATTTCTGCTCTATAAAGCCTTCCCGTCATCTTAGTGTCAGAGAGAGGTTACAGTGTGTATATTTTTGCTTATTGTTTATGCCTTGCATGTATCACTTCAGGCATGTATCACTTCAGGCATCTTCGGCACAAGTTAGTTCCTGTCTCAGATCAGCTTTAAGCAAAGGGAAATGAGGCAGATATCTGGGACAGCAAAGTCCCACCTTGGAACAGGAGAGAGAGAGAAATAGGCCGAGACTCTGCAATCATTGGAGCAGTGGCCATGGCTCCATGCCCAGCCTGGTGGCACAGGGCAGCTCCCTGAGACGTGACCCTCCACTCGTAGCTCAGGGCAGCAAGTCTGCGTGATCTTGCCTGTCTCATAAACAGATGGCGCTGGGTTTATGCCGCTATGTATGACTGGACTCTGTACCTGCCCTCACCACACTCCCTGTGGCTGTCTAGGGCTCAGGGGAGAAGTCGTCCATGTGCCAGGCATCTGTGGAGGAGACACCTAAAGCTAAGCTACTTTCTTCTACCACCACCTGAAGGGATCAATACTAAGTTATCTATCTCAGCCAGGCCAAGTACAAGCTGTTGGCTCTGCTGGGATCAGGAACAGAGCAGGTGCGCTGTGGTTGCCTACTGCAGGGGCTGGAGCATCCTCTCTTGCAGAGCTGAGCCGTGCAGAGAAGCAGGTGTCTGAGAGGGGCAGCCCGATTCCTCCAGACACCAGCATGTTACTGGCCCAAAAGGGCAAAATCACTTTCCCCTCATTTTCAGGGAGTCGATATCCATTTTTACCAGCACTTCAAAGAAACCATGCCCAGTGCTCTATCCCTTCTATCCCTCATGAAGCAGGACAGGAGATGTGGCACACTGGTAGACAGCAGTGCTGCTTGGACCAGGCAGGAGGAGGAAGTGAAAAATGGGTTACAGAGGGAGGCCCCCTCAGAGAACATAGACTACAAGTGAAGAGGGGCTGTGTTGGGATTAGAGGCTGGCAAATGCTAAAGGAGTTCAGACCCTGAAGTTAAGACAATGCTGCGGTTTAGGTACTCATGTTCTTTAGGTACTCGTGTTCGTGTATCTCATTACCAATCAGGAAAGTATTAGAATTAGATCAGCCATGAATTCCATATATATACACATACATGTGTGTGTGTGTATACATATGTATTGATTATATATATATACATTTATCTGAGGGAAGTAAAGTGAAAGCACCTTTTTTTCCTGCAGCTGCTACTCTGAAACACAGACTCTGTCTTTTCCCTCACACTTCTTACTTGGATCCATGTAAAATGCAGACTGCTCTGTCATCCCTTCGGTATCACTTTCCACTGCAGCCTTTTCTCCACTGAGATCCTGAAAAAGTGAGGAACTTATGCTTTATTTTCTCTCTCCATCTCTTTTCTCAGGAAAGAAGAGCCCAGACCTTGGGGAATATGATCCCCTCACTCAGGCTGACAGTGATGAAAGTGAAGATGACCTTGTACTCAACATCCAGAAGAATGGGGGGGTCAAGAATGGGAAGAGCCCCCCTGAAGAGATACAGGACCCTGATTCTGATGTGGAGGTTGGGATGACAAAGCAGCACACGTCAGAGAGTGCGCCTGAGGGTTATCCTGCAGAGACAGCTGGGAGTTTGGAGCAGAAGGCTGCTCCCTCCCTCATGCCATACCTGCGCACAGCAATCTTTTTGCTCACTGTGGTGATCTCGATGATTCTTGTGTTGGTGTGTGCGTTTCTAATTCCCTGTCCCCCTAGAGACTTGCATAACACCTGGAACCGCAACCTAGGTCAGGGAGCAGGTGAGGAAGCCCCAGGAACGGCGTCTGGTGTAGGGGAGGTGGCAGTTCCCAGGCTGAGCATCAGTGGGAGAGACCTATCTGGCAGAGCCAGGTCACAGCAGAGACCCTTCCTCATCAATGCAGATGCTCTGAGATAATAGACAGGTGGGCATGTCCTGCTCGCTCTTCAAGCTGAAGCCTGTGAAATCTGGCATCAGTAGATAATAGTGCCACAAAATTTTATTTCTGCCAACACCAAAAATTATTTTGACTCTTCCTCCATCCTGCCTTTTTGTCTGGATGGTGTGCTCTGTTCCAGATGGGAATGGCCCAGCCCACTTTAAAATACAGAAGTCTTTGTGTCTTCTAACTAGTTTAACCTTATTTAATTGTCTTTTTATCCTGCTTGAATCCATAAATCAACATTTGAGACCTTTTGTTATCCTGTACAGGCCACTGATAACATTCTAAAGTATCTCCCATTCTGACTTCTTCAGTAAAGTAACAGTGGTTTGTGAACTAACTTCTGCCAAGTCTAGATATGTCTCTCCCTCCTTGCTTTCTGCCCCAGCTTCCAAATCTAAGCCTTTCATAAGATACGTAGCTCCTACATCACCTCAGAAATTGAAGTAGAAAACATAACTCTTTTTCTGTTAGCTCCTCCATTTTTCCTTTTTTTGACCCAGATGCTACATGTCTGCCTTTCCATGCAGTGTGAGCTGCCTGGCATTGGTGGTTCTCTAGCAGACTTTGTGAGGCTTGACTGTCCATGAACCTCTTTTCTGGACCAGCCCTCCTCTCCCAGTGTGGAAAATGAACCGGGTGGCCTTTTTTGACAACAGTGCAGTGATTCTCTGTAATTGTTGCAGGTGGCGTATTATCTCCACTGGAACTGTGTGATGTGAATGGCGATGGGCTCCCTGACATCCTCATTGTCTTCACTGCCTTGATGAATGCCAGTGTCATGGGTAAGCACCACACCTGCTTTCCATTCCTAATTTTTATGTGTCAGTACGGACCTTTGTATGTTTATCTTACGCTGGAGGAGTTTCTGCTGCTGCAAATCCACTGCACTGCTCTTTTCAGAGTTCCTTAAAAATTGCTGGTGTACTGTGCCTGTGGTTGGTCATGCTTATAATTTTCATTGCAAACCTGTGCTCCCATACCTTTTGGGTCAACATCATCTGCTTGCCTTTATTTCGGGGCAATTTCATCTCTTTGTCCTGTATTTGTGCACACTTGACTTGGGAACAGAGATAGAATGATCAGAAAGCACTGCTGCACAAATAGCAAATGGAAATAAGGTGTGTTTTTTTTCCCCCTTGTTATCTCTCAAACTCCTTCACAAAAGAGCTTGGTCCAACTGCTTCAATTTTACAGGCACAGAAGTGGAAGCACAGAGAAGGGAAGCAGCTTGACGGAGGTCACAAATGAGATTCAGTGGTAGGGTCTTGACTCTTTCCTGATCAGTGGTCCCGTGTCCTGGTCATTACCAAGGGTAGTTGGCAAAAGGAACAGTGGTGGCCAAGCTGACTGTAGGAGTGACCCGGTTCTTCTGAACTAAAGAGTAGCTTGCCAACAGGGAGCAGTACAGATTTTTTTAGAGCAGCTGTAGGTCAGTGTTGCAGGAAACACCTTAATTTTTCTGCCTTTTTTTTTAGGTCAGTCCATATACTTGCCAGGCTCCAAATCATTGTCAATTCACAGATAATAGACTGATGATGGGGAAGCTACGGTTACTGGCTGTTTAGCAGGTATCACCCTGCTTCTTCCTCCTGGCTGCTTTGCTTTCTCTGTTAATCCTCACACCCCTCAGGTAACATAGCAGCAGCCTGCTGATACTGGCCACTGTTACACAGGGGCTGCCAAGTCCAGTGACATCCTATTGCACTGGGCTTCTGAAGTCCTGGAGGTTACCAGCTGTCTGATACACTGTGTCTGCCCATTGCCTGATATTAGCTGAATCTGAAAATTCTTAGGGGAGCAAAATGCCTTGGCTCTTCAAAGAGTAGGGTCATAAAAATATTGTTAGAAGATCGGGAAAATGCCTTTCTCCATGGCACAAGCAAGGCCCTTGGTATTTCACAGCAAGTCCTATAGAAAGAAAACCTAGGAACAGAAAGAAAACCGTAAAGGAATTTAAAAAATAAGTGAGAGAAGGAGATACTGTTGGCATAAAGGCGGCATTCAGTTCATGTAGGTTGTCCTTGCATTCAGTATTTTTGCTATTGCATTGTATTTATCTTTCGTTACAGATATAGGTATGTACAGTTCTCAGCATGCCCTCAGTGGAACTAGTCATACCTCATTGCCTCCTGGGCTATAGCTGTGCTGGAAGACAAAAACCAAATACTGAAACAGGTATAAGCACATCACAATCCTAAACCCACATAGCTGGACATCAGCCCACCTGTGGCTTGTGCTCAGAGCATTCACACAGTGTCAAGTAGAGATAAGCTTGGGATAGGTACCGGATGGAGTAAGCTATGACTTGTTAGCTGTTTCTCCAGCTTGTACACAGAAAAGCTGTGAGCTGCATTCAGGAGTTAGTTGTTCTTGGTCCCTACCAACATAACAAAGATAACTTGATCTGGGGCATCCCCTTAGTGTAAACCACATGATTTTCAGTTTGAGAAGAGAGGAAGTTTGATTTAGAGAGTGGACTCAGACTTGTATTTAGCCAGTGACACGGATATGCCCTTTGTGTAGTCAGGTCACATGTTGCATGTGTTGCTAGTAAGACAGAAGTTGACTGGGACTGTTTTTACTTTGAAATGTGTGGGAGTTCATCTTAAATTGTGATATGACCATACTAGGTGGAGTTTACAGTAACCACACTTATGTCTGAGGGAAGGCTGAGCTAAAAGTTGCTCACATTTGGAATCAGAGCCAACAGTCAATTGAAGCAGCACAGAGTACTTTATTTTACAATTATTTTGTGCTAACTGGTGAATTGGAAAAAGAACCCTGAGTTACACCAATTATGTTTGCATTCAGACTGTTTTTCACAATAATAAAACTCATTTGGAAAACAAAGGAAAAAGCTCTCAGACTGCCAATCACCTTCTGTTGCTCCAGAATTACAAACAAGCCAGGACTTTCATATGAGGTGATATCTGCCTTGGGAGTCACTTAAGGTTTCCCCTTGGTGCTAGCTGTTTTGTTGAGGGATAAGGGATCAGAAGAATCAGTCTGGTTTAACAGCAGTAAATTTCACATGAGGAAGTCACCACAACTGAGCACGTTGTCCCCAGGAACTTGGTTCTCTGTGCCCAGCTGACGATATTTCTTGCTGTGAGCTCAGGTCCAACATCCATGATTGTCTGCACTAACTGGCAGCCCAGCTTGTCTGGAGATTACTACTAGTTTCTGCAGGCAGAAAGACTCAGCCATGGGGTGAGATTTGATCTTTACTTTCAGGCAGTGTGGATTTGGCTGTCTTGAGCCACTCAGCTCCAGGAGCTAGCGCTGGAACCAAACACAAGGACCAAAGGCAGCACAGTCACAGTCTCTGATACCAAGGGATTACACTCTTTCTTTCCTGCCTCTTCTAGGTGTCTCTAGACCCTCTGTAACTGTGGTGGCACTTTCTGGTATGAATGGCAGCACCTTATGGTCCATCCAGCTTCCAGAGGACACTCGGAGTGTGCAGTGCAATGGGCTATCACTTGGGGCATCTGCAGAGCCTGTCTGCCTTGTTACAGGAACATCAAAATTCCTCAGCCTTCTCAGCGCCCCCACAGGTACAGTCGACTACTAGCATATTAGAAATATGCTACTGCTTTTTTGTTTTCTTTAGAGGACCAATAAACATGAATGATTCAGTTTGGGCAGGTCATGGTGGCTGTTACTTAGTGGCATACAGGAAGAAATCAAAACACTAATGAGTTTTTAGTTACATGTGATAAGAGAGTCCAAACCGTTGTAGCTCTGTGGCAACATCTTCATCCTGCCATCTCAGAATATTTCAAAGGGTTAATCTTACCCTGTAGCATTCCCGTGTCATAAAGAATATGTAAAGTCTGTTCTCATCGGCATTGAGCTGTTAGTACAAGCCATCACTTACCTCACAGCACTACAAAGCTCAATGACAAGTTATATAAGGATATGCACAACAGCCAGGAAATCGTACAGAGAAATTAGGACCATAGAAGAATTGATTAGATGTGAATGAATATTGCATTTTTAATCACTGGATCATGTGCATCTTCATTCTCTGATTGCTGTTTGTTCTACCACATGAATTCACTGGCAGAAATATTCATAGGTAGGTATAGGGATGTTTTTGGAATCTGAACAGAGAATGGAGACATATAAGAAACCTTGGGTTTAAGTGACAGATCCTGTCAATGAGCAGTGGCATCTACCTTTCAAATGCTTTTAGGGACCAGATTACTTGCACAGTGTTTGCATGGTCGGGACCATGAGCTGTCTCCTTTACCAGCAGTAGTTAATGTTATTAATGTACAGGTTTGGCCTTTAGTTTGTCATACAGGGTCAAACCCTATCCTACAGAGCAGCAGCAGCAGCAAAGCATTTTTAAGATTGAAAAAGCAGAAGTGTTAGCAAAAGACTGATGGAAAAGTAAAAGCATTGAATTTTATTTTTGCCCTTTTCTAGGGGTGTTTATTTGCAAGTTTGCAAATCTGGTTTTCCTGAGTTTCCAACTGGGTCCATGCTGGACTGCTGAACCATTTGACATCATGTCTGCTAACATGCTTTCACCCTGAGGTGGAGTGAGCTTGCCATGCTGGAATGGTAATTTGCTGCTGGGAATTTAACTGAGACACAGATTTGCACTTTGAATATCAGAACTGCCCATCTGTTCCCTTTCCTCGCATCTACCTAGCCTTTACTGCTGGCTGAGGCAAACAACTGCTGTCCTGCAGAGCAACACTCTCATTTAGGTTCTCCTTCCAAAAGTGAACCTGAAATATTCTCTGATATTTCAGGAATTGTTTAGGGCTCAGGTCTTTCTAGAGAGATGCTAAGAAGGATGCACAGCAGGACCTGAGGCCTGACTCAAAGACAATCTGAAGAAATGCTGGGAGAAGAATATTGCTTCCCACTGCAGCTTGCCCCAGTTTGTAGATTTGTCTTTCCTCTTCTCAGAGAATAGGGGAAATAAGCTCTCTTGCTGCCTCCTTCAAGAAGGTTTTGTGCAACCTTCTAGGGATGCCCTTTGTTTCCACAAGTGCTGCAGGTCTCTTTCCCCTCCTGTTCTTACTGCAGGCAAGACCATCTGGACGCTGAACTCTACCCACCTTTCAAGTGGGATCCTGGCTGCACCGGCTGCAACTCTTCCAGATGTAGATGGAGATGGGATTAGGGATATTGTTGTTCTGGCTCTCAAAGAGATACAGGTACAGCATATCCCTACTCAAGGTTTGGAGAGACCTTGACTATCTATCTGGAGGAAGAACAGGGAGCCTGATGTGGAAGAACTGTAACAGGAGCTGCAAGAGCCCCTAATTTTCATTTCTTTGCTGAAAAGCACACTTTTTTCTTCCAATAGGTCAGAGCAGTTAGAGCAAACAATAGTAGTGACACTACATGCATTTCTTGACAGCTGGGAATGAACAGAAGGGTCATTATTTATCCCTGACTGAGATTTGAGAATTATCTGTTTCTGTTCAATGAATGCGTGGTTTGAAGTGAGTGTTTAGCAGCAGTGTAGGGATGGATCTCTGGAGAAAGGAGCATTTAGTTTACCCAAAAGAAAGAAAAATACTTGCATGATTAATTCAGATGCAGATTTTCTTTATGCTCATTCCTCCCCACGATTCTAACATTGATGTTGTTAGAGGAGTTCAGGTTTTTGAAGTCCCTTCCGTATTTGATGCATTTTTCAAGAGAAAACCCTGAATGTAAGATGTCCAGGAAACCAGACTGAGCGAAGAGAAAGAGAACGCTAGCTAGACCTTGTTGAGAGGGAAAAAATTCAGTGGAGCTTCATGCTGTGGGGTTGGGGGAAGATTCAGTGCACAGGTGCATGAAAGCACTGATAAAAACCTCTACATCTCTCTCTTTGCAGCCTGATATGTTTTTCATCTTGGTATCAGGAAAGACTGGGTCTGCTTTGGGTGGGCCTGTGAAGTACAGCACCAATGGAGAAGGGAAAGTGATTGGCCCCCAAGTCCACGTCACCAGCCGGGGAGCCATCTACATCCTGTTTGGTTTTGGTAAGATGCACCTTACCTCTCCAGCACTTCACCTTACTGAGAAAACATTAGTTTTTATCTAAAATGGTCAGCGTGCCTTGGATATTTCTACCATGCCTTCTGCTGTACAAGCTAGGAGGGCATAGGAATAAGTCTCACTGCCATGGTGTGGAAAAGTACAGGAACACCAATACCTGTTAGCCTGGAATACCTTGAAGTTTCCCAAAAGGTACATCATGCCAGGGAGGTTCCAGCTCTGGGCATTTTGTTGCCTTCTACGACAACTGCAGTGGTCCCAATCACCCCCTGTTCTACTAGGTTAGCTTTTACAGTCAAGACTCTTCATCTTTACTCTTCATGGCAGGTAATGTTCAAGCAGTTGCCCTGAAGGATATCTTTACCCAAGCCAGAAACCGGGACAGCTTTCCTGCAATGCTGCAGCAGGAGGAGCCAGAGTGGGAAAAGCGCAGATCAGTCAACCTGTCAGAGCTCATTGACATTTACAGGTAGAAGATGGATTTGTCATCTTGCTCCTTCTGGGAGAGGAATGGGAGGGTAGGCACTTCTTAGTGCTCCTAGAAATGGTCCCTTCTACTTCAATACTGTCCTGTTCATTGTCCGGTTGATAACTGGGGAATACTGTCAGGAAACGATCATTTCCCCCCGTTCTGTGGTTGTCCTATCAAAAGAAGAGCAGAGTATGATAAAAGGGACTCCTTAGCTTCTCCTGCTCCTTGTTCCTTTCTTCAATCCTATAAGTTTAGCTGAAGGGAAAAAAAAAGTGCTCCCAGCTAATGGAGTCTCTTTGGGAAGCTCAACCTGTGTGGGCCTGAATTTCTCAGCTCGTTCTTTACTGCCAAATTTTGGTGCAGGTCAGCCTGGATAGGAACAAAGGGTGGGAACAAATGTGAACTCACAAACTGTATGCTGTTTATAGTAAATCATAATGTTCACAAGGCCCCACACTTGAATTAAGCTCACTTAACTGAGGAACACCCATCACTGAGGAAAAGATAGACTTCTCCAAGAATAGTTCAAATCTTAAGTAAGATGAATTGCTATGTGGACAGGCAGCTCGTGCTGAGATGTGCAGATACAAGCCTTGGTTTCCTCTCTGCTTTCCATTTGTCCCAGTGGAGGTGTTGACTTCCTGCAGACAATGAAGACACCTGACACAAACTGCAGCAACCTGCTCATCACAACCAAAGAGGGCTTGATTCTACTGGGGGGACAGGACCTGGAGCCCCGCTGGACCCTGGAGTTGCAGAATATCAGCAGGTTACTTACTGGGAATGTTTTTCTGTCCTATTTCTTCCTGTACCATTTCCTGCCTTCTAGTTGTAAGCACATGTCC
Organism: Lepidothrix coronata; assembly: GCF_001604755.1. Classification (NCBI taxonomy): domain Eukaryota; kingdom Metazoa; phylum Chordata; class Aves; order Passeriformes; family Pipridae; genus Lepidothrix; species Lepidothrix coronata. Next base: position 153,242 of record NW_016690321.1, read on the forward strand.
TGCTTAGAAAGCAATTGACAGGAATCCTCCAAGTCTGCAGAGGAATCTAAGAACTGGAGGTGTGCATCGTTTATCAAGTGAGGAAGGCAGGGGGAGCAAGGAACAAGAAGACTGGAAACTTGACTGTGTGCTTGTGAGTGATCACAAATAAGGGGCTCGATTCAGGTACCCAACACTGATGTCATGGGAACGATGTGGCATTGGAATTCAGGAGATTACTGATGTGTGATTCAGCCCATTTGCTGTCAGGGCTGCCACATCCCAGCTCAGTAGAGAGGAGCAGTTACATTAGTGATGTTAAGTATTTAGAGAAGATGTCTGAGGATGGCCCAGGGATCTTAATGTTCCTTGAAAGTTGAAAATGAGCACTGTTGGCAGTCAGCACACCATCTATATTAAATGTAAACCTTGAAATAATACTGCTCATTCTCTAATATCACACATGGAAATTAAGTAATTTTCCAGATCTTGTGGGTTGATAATAACCAGCAATTTCAGCTTGCCCAGGATTAAATATTTGCAAAGGGCAGTTGGGCACAATTGAGGGAAATTATGTGGGAAACAAATTATTTGCACTGCTATCTAGAATAAAGAAAGCAGCTCTCAGCTCAGTGTTACCTGACTGTCAAGAGCATAAATAGGAAGAAGGCATTAGAACTTCATTAAGAAGTGTTTGGGGCCCAGAATCTGCAGGTTTCTGGATGTGTATGGAGTCTGGTTTAAAGTCTGGTTTAAAGGGTAAGTGTGTACTGACTAAGCAAAGCCACTTCATAGATGCCATAGAATCAGTTATATACAAGAAATTTCTCAATGGACCCACTAATACATTGGAAAATTTTTATGAGTATAAATCAAGAAGGGTTGAAAACTTCTTTACTAGTATCGCTAAGGTTGGAAGGCTCCTCTGGAGACTGCTTAAGCCACCTACCTGCTCAAGCAAGCTCAGCTAGAGCAAGTTACTGAGGGCTGTGTGCTGACAGATTATAAATATCTCTAAGGATGGAAACTTCACAACATCTCTAAGTAACTCACAACATCTCTAAGTAACTAGTGTTCCAGGTTGCTGCTCTCTAGCCCTGTTCTTCCTGGTTCCATGACCTCCCAAGGGACAGAGTACAACACATGTAGAGGAGCTGCCAGAAAGACATTGAAAAACAATGCAAGCAATTCTTGTTCAAGGCCACTGTGCTAAAGCCCTGGACTGCCTGTTTTCTCAGAGTTAAAAAAGACAAAATCTGCTAGACTGAATATATTGTGGACAAGCATTTATTCAAGAGATTTGTTTGGGTTTTTTTAGAACTTAGAAAAATTCTGCTTAAGCAACACAGACTGGAGGACAAATTCAGCTCAGGGATGTTACCACAGAGTCAGACTGAAATCCTTGTCAGACAAAGCGTACAGAGCCAGCTGTGAGCCCCCCTTTCCCTGGGTATACCTGCCCCAAGCACACTGAGCCAGGCAGACTGAGTCCAGACCTTTGGGAACAATCTCAGGAAAAAAAACATGGCTGCTGCAGATGTGCTGCATTTCCAGATAGCTTTTGACAAGATCCATGGAAAACCATAAAGGAGAATCAGTAGTCATAAAACAAGAGTGAAGTTCAGAGACCATGAAATTGAGTAAGCAGTTGCAAATTGTGTTGTAAATGGATGTTTCAGATGAGAGAGGATTAATAGCAGATTTCTGTGGGGATTACTGTTGGGCAGGAATAATTACTAGCCTTCTGGTTCATTTGAGAAAGTGCCCAGGGGATTTTTCACTTGATTGGTAGCATCTGATATACATATGTCTATCTGCATTCACTTTGTGGGATGTGCCACTGACTGTAACCCATAAGGGACATGAGAAGAGGCACCTTAGGAGATGTTTTGAGTTAATACCCGTAGGATAGAATTACTTACGACTTCCTTCTGCTACTGGAGAGCTTTCAAGCTATAGGAGTGTCTCATGATACTGCCTTGAAAGCATTCATTCTAGTTGCCAAAGGTAAAGCAAATTACATACTTTGATGCCATAAGTAAAAAGTCAAACCACTGCTGTACATTGCTGTTCAGGAGCCATTCTGTCAAGCACATTTTAAAGGGGAAGCTGGAAAAAAATTGAGAAAAGGTCTGGAAAAAAATGCTTTAGCATGGAATATTGAAGTCAGTGCGTTTATATGATCAAAGAGAAGCCTGAGAGGTGAGTTTATAAGCATGTGTAAGAAATAGGAGCTAACAGGCATTTTAGTCTTGCCATAGCAAGAAAAAGTGCCTTGAAGCAAAAGCCGTTCATGTTCAAGAAAATGAAGATGCGAGTATGTTTCTTTGGGTGAAATTAATCATTAGAACTGACTGTCATGAGAAGCAATGAATTCATCTCATCTTTGTATTTCTGTAGCAAGCCTCATGGCTGGTAGATCTAGGCAAAGTTGGCCTGCTGATACTTGGTTAATTGGGTGAAATACAGTAATCCATCATAAACAAGATCCTGCCTCGCCATAAAATCTCTGATTCAGTGAATTTTGAGGAATTGTTTATGCTTATTTAGAACCTTGTGTCTAGCTGTGGTGAACTGAAGGAAGACAGAGGCAAGACTCAGAAAGCCAAAGGGAAGAAAGATGGTTAAAAAACACTTACAGTGAGAGATATTAATAAGTTATATCACCCAGAAGGGAGAGGATGAGAGGGCACTTCATTTAACCTGCTGAAGGTCATAAAAAGGCTTGTAAAACTGCCAGCAACAAGAAAACAAAGAATCATGGGCTGACATTATTGGTGAGTATATTAAGATCCACTTCACACAACTAAGGCAGCCTGGGAAATCCACTTGCAGCAGCAGGTCAAATGTGCCAATGCATTTTGGAAGGGCTGGGTAATTTTTTTATAATCATAGCAAAACTGTACATGTTCTCATGCTAAGGAAAGAATAATAGAGTCATGTCACAGGGTGGGCAGCCCGTCAAGGGATGCCCCCCACACAGACAACTCTGAAGAATGGCTAACAAGCACCGTGGTCTGCTTGACCATTTTTCACTTTTCTGATCCACCGACAAACAGTTCCTGACAGTCAGAACAGCTCTGAGTGGATAAAAGATCTTCTTTAGCATGGCAAATTCTGCCATTTTAAGAGGCAGAAGGGAGGATGAAAGCAACTGTTCTGCCTCCATCTGATATGCCTTTTTTCCTACCATGGGGCTTAGTGTTTCTTTTTCCAAATTTACAGCCAGCCTGTACCAGGCTACTTCAGTGCTGACCAAACTCTGGACTTCATGCTGCAAGCACAGACTGGAGATGGAAACAAAAAGGTAAAACAGGTGAAGGCAAGGAGGCCAGTGGTAGCATAGGGATGGGGGAGGTTGGGTAGAAAGAGACAAGCATTCTTTGCTCCTCGCTGTTCCCATTTCTGTGGCTGACGGTCATCACTGTGTGGCCACAGGCATGAAAGGGAACAGCACAGGCCATGCCACTGCAAGGGCACACTCTATATATCCACACCTGGATACCCCACTAATGCTTGATCTCTTCCCTGCCTTGAGGTGGTGGTGGTAGATGGCAAATCCGGCCTCCCTCTTTGGAACCAGGAACTCCCGTGGCAGAGGCAACAACTTGATGCACTCTCAGTCATGACTTTGGACAAGAAGTCTGTTTTTCTCTTCTGGGCTGATGAAACACAGCCTGTGTTACAAAGTTTGGTGAGCAAGCATCCTTTCCTCACTTTGAAGTTTCTCTTTGAAGTGCATGCAGTCTCTGTCTTTTATTCCTGTTATCACTGAATTTTAAATCTAACGTATAAGAAGGCTGTCAGGGACATCTCTTACTTTGACGTGAGCCTAAACACAGGAGTTTTTGTGCGCAAATTCTTCATAGAGCTTTATGAACAGAAATTTTACATCCACAAAACCAAAAATTTCTGTATGAATTTCATTCTTTTATGCAACACTGAGGTGTTCTAGCTGCAGATTTGTTCCCAGTTCCAGAGCACTTTTCTGCATGCAGGCACAGAATTCAGCATGGAGACTCAAACTTCCAAACTGTAGCTCTGCCCATCAAGCTGGATATGACAGAGCCAGATTTCAGTCTTACCAAGAGTTTTTGATTCTCTGATCCATGAAAGACAGCACAGTGTCAGAAAACTTTATTTTTTTGGCAGTGCTAGAGTCCTCTTTGCTAGCCAGTTGTTATGTTTTTGTCTGTCTTTCGATTTAACAGCAACCTGGTCCCAGACCTGAGCGCCCAGGGCTGCACCACCTCTATCTCCTCCATCCTGTTTTTCCTACAGTCCTTTTGGACCTCACCAATGCAACAGACAAAGTCATTGCTTCAGCAGGTGGGTACAAATGGAGGAGAAACTACCTAGGCTAAAAGAACTATGGAGAGAGAAGTAGCTGTGAGAAACAGTGGGATGTAGTTGTCCCTCTAAAGGTAGCACCCGATGTCCACAACACATAGGCCAACAATGGGAAATAAGATCCATCTTCCTCCCGAAGATGAGAGGAACTACTTTGGAAATAAAACCCTACTTTGGAAATAAAAGACCCACAAAGTTTCTTGCACGTGTTCAAGCAAGAAAAGGTCCAAGTTTGATTTCATGCATGTTTTACACCAGAGAAGTTGCCTTGATTTCCATGGAGCTGTTTATGATTTAATGCAGTGCATGAAAAACCACTATGAAACTTTGTCATCTCAGATACACTTTGTTTGCCATCTCTTTGGGATATCAGCCGTGCTGCTTCTTCATCTTCCTTTTTGTAAGGGAGAATTCAGAATATTTAAACTTGTGTTTTTAGGGAAAAGTAGATATGGATTTAACATCTATACAGGACTGTACAGTCCCTGTTGGATTGCCTTGCTCTTTCTAAAGCAGTTTGACCAATAGCCAGCCTCTTGTGCAGGGCAGTGTGGGATAAAAGAAGAGTTTGTCCAACACTGGGACCAGTAGTCCAGGAAGCATGGAAAAGCTGCCACATAGTGATAACATGTAATCGGGTTTGTATCAAAAACACAGTTCAGTCAAGAACAAATATATATATGGCCAGTCTTCGTGAGCAAAGATTTGGGAAAGGTCATTAACCCTTCGAGCCTGCGCAGTGGATTTTTTAGGTGAGACACAGTGTGCGCTGAACTGAGCCCACCCTTTAATCCTGAGGTTCATCTGCCGGGGCCGAGCAAGCTTGGACAGTGGCAGTGAGGGTCTCAGGACGTAGGTTTGTTTAGAGTGACCTTCTCTTAGATGGATTGCCTCACAGGGCTGACGAGCTCCATCTGCCCGGGGGGCTGGGAATCGAACCCGGGTCGCAGCGGTGAGAGTCCAGCACCCTAACCACTAGACCACCAGGGGCCCCCAAGAACAAATAGAATATAATTTTTAGAGGAATTTTTTAGAAACTGGGATTTCTGAGGTCTGTACAGATCATTCTACAGTGAATGGAGTGAACTGACTTGCCCGTGCTTTACAGATTTCCCCTTCTATAGAGGAAAACAATAGCTTCTAACAGGTGTGGGAAAAAAAGCTCTGAGAGTGAATTGCATTCTTGAAATATGTGCATCTCCTATGTCAAGCTCAAAACCATAACCTGGAGCCAGTCCCTTCCATTTCTGATCCAAATTTCAGTTTCTTTCCATGGGAAAAAAAATAACTTAAAATTATTTTCCCTTATCAACTATGGTACGTGGAATTGTAAAGTCAGACTGAACATACTTCAGTCCAATGGACATTTTTACTGACTAAAGGCTGTAAGATTTCTTTTGGAAGAAATGTAATAATTTACTTCTCACCACTATTTTCTCGCCCTTTTCTGATGGACTAGTTGGAATTAACGATCTCCAGAAGGATGCATTTCACATCACTGTGACAACAACTGCAACCTCTGAGAAACAGCCAGGATTTCTCTCAGTCAGCAAGCTGGGCCTGAAGTGGGCCATGATGAGTCAAGGTCGAATGGTGTGGTTAAAAGACACCACCACTCCGAAAATCAGCCGTGGAGAAGTGAGGCGATTCCTTGCCCGGATGAAATTTGTTGACTTTCCTCAGAAGGTGAGATTGTGCAGGAATCCCTGCACAATGAAATCCAGGCCCTTGAAAACATCTGATCTCTTCCCTGAGAACAGACACAGTTAAGGTGCTCTTTGGAATGCAAAGAGACTGGTGGGATGCAAAGAGATAGTAATAGGTTTTGGCTTTAATGTTTGTTTGCCTTTCCTTCTCCAGCTCTAGCCTGGTGGTTCCTCCGATTTTGGTTGGACCTGTGGCCTGTATGGGGAATACAGGAAGCTGCTCTGTGGATCTTCAGGAAAATTGCTGTGTAGAGGGAATGGGGGCTAAAAGCACTTTCCCTTTCTTCAGCTATCTGGGGAATGCTGGTGGAGGCAGGTTTGTCCTAGGCAGACCTGTCATGTACCAGAGGAACCTTGTTCAGCTACTCCCCCTCCATATGCTGTTCTTGCATGCTTCCTTCCAGGTAGCACAGAAATGTGAATTTAGAATTTGTATACATATATATATAAAACCAGACTTTATATATATATGTGTTAATTTATACCATATATGTATATTTTTTGTATGTTTAATTTATGAATGAGATTTAGGACACACCTTTTTATGTCCAAACAGTATTCCCAGGCAGTCAAACAAGCTGTAGGCCTAAAGAGGGCCACGATGAGTCAAGGCAAATGATGTGTCTAAAGCACACTACCTGCTTTAATATTTGTATTTTTAGAGTGAAGCCTCTGTCTGGCTCCTGCAGGGTTAGTCTTGTCTACAGCCTCTCCTGTGCTCTCAGCCCTCTTCTTCATGCTGTCCCCAAACTCACCTACAGACTAGCTCTCTAGCTGAGTTACCTGATCTAGAGAAAGATGGTCTCCACAGCATTTGCCAGCCCTTGCACTTGTGTATTTCTGTCCCAATTCCAAGTTCAGGACAGGTGCATGTGGGTGATGTAGAAGTGCAAGATTGACATCTTATTTCTGTCCATCCCTGAGCTTTGTATGAACCCCAAGTATCACTGTAATATCACACTGCAGTCCAGTGGGCTGAGTTTCCCTTTGCAAATATAACACAGCCCTTTTGGGATAGATTCCCAGCAGATCCCAACTGTCACTGTAAAGGTCACTCAATCTAGTCACAGAAAAGCTGATTCTTACGCCACTGCTTCAGGGTTTACAGGCTCAGACAGAGACAGAACTAGAAAGATTTTCTGTGCATTTTAACCCTATTTTGAGCTCAGTATTGCCATTCCCTTGCCAGCCCAGCCCTGTGTGCAGCTCCAGGAGGAACAGACTACCCCTGGGAGACATTTGCTCACAGTATGTTTAGTGTTTTGAACTGTGCCCCAGAATGTGTTATCAGTCTCCTGTGTTGCATTACAGAGTTACAGAGCATCTGTACAAATTTTCTTGTGATAGAAATGACTGTATAAACAGGAACCACTTTGGTGCCCCAACAGTTCCCCACAGTTCAGGGCAACAATGTAGGGACTGTTTTCCCAGTATGCCTTTCCAGGTGTGACCTTTGACATTAGGCAGAGCTAGGCTGAGATGAAGATTGCAAAGATTCTTCTGTCCTCCTGTTGGCATGTGCCCTTCTAGCCTCCCTGCACTTCCCTGTGAGTGGTGAGGTTATGGCAAACTGACCCTCCTTCCAGATGGGCACATCTACCATTGATTTGCTCTCCTGGGCTCTTGAGACTTCTCCTTGCTGTATCACCCTCTCTATCATCCCTGCATCTCCATATAAAGCTTCCAGGATAGCCCTTCAAGATTAGCTGCAAGCCCCAAGGCTGGTCCTTGGGCCCTGCTCTCTTAATGTCAGAGCCTGTGAACAGTTTGTATATGTTTCATGGTATTTTTGTGTAAATAGCTTTGTATATATTTAGCACAATTGTAGCAACTGCTCTAGGCCTGGCATTTTCCTTCAGACAGGGTTTAGTGTTTATAATACACAGTCAGTTAATACAGCTGCATAATAGGACTGAAAGTGTGAGGACCAGTAACATAAGAGGGATTAAACAGGAGTGCCTCTTCCCTCCTCTCCAGCCACCACCTTGCTGGGAAAGGTGAAGCGGCTGTTACCTAAGTAGTTATTCTTCTGAGGTTCTTCCTGAGAGAACTGTTTTTCCAATGCAGTGGCATTAGCTCCTCCTTAATGTGAATTCACCTGCCCGCATTCTCCCTCCCCCCCGTGAATAAAGAGTCTGTCTGTATATTGTTGGGAAAATGTATTTGAACTGTGAACTGCAGTGGAGCAAATAAATACTGTATACAGCATCATGTATCATGTGAACCAATGTTTCACCTTTGAGAGATAATGAGTTTACTTTGGGGTTTGTTTTGGGGGTTGCTTGCAATATTTTTATGATAGGGAAGAAGGAACAGATGAATAGAAACAAAGAAAAAAGCAAAAGTACAGCCAAAGATTCTTAAAGGTTGTGGAGAAACAGTAAAAAGAGGCAGACAGTAAAGTACCTCAGAATGAGAGATTTCTGGGGGAAAAGCAAGAGGGGAGCATGTGGGAGTCATTACAGAGAGGAAAGTGGAGGAGAGAGATTTCTGAAAGCTACCCTCCATTCCTACTGCAGCGGGACTTTTAATCTAGGGTCAGGGAGAAGAGGAGTCTGGGCCTGGAAATTAAGAATAAATAGGGTGTTCAGAGAGGATGGCAACTGATCAGTATGAACACTGATGCCTTTCACCATAGCACTGAACTGAGGTCAGTGTGACCCACTCAAAGAGTGCAATTTGCCATCTGGATGGTGCTGACTGTCTATTCCCAAGTGCAGTACTGGGGTTAGGATATTTGCCTCAACTCTGCCTGAAAGTACTTGAGACAGCTGGCACCAAAATGTCCCTCCAGTTTCACCCTTCTCAGCAGAGGACACCCATAAAACTGTGATCAGGGAGGACCCTCAGCCTGCTACTGCTAGCACTGTAGGTTGCCCTAACCCAGTGCCCATCTTCTCTTCTCAATCCCTGAACTTAGAGGAAGGAAGAGTCCCCCAAGAGCTTGCTAACAGCGATGCCAGTGTTTGTTGCAGAGCTCTTGTGCCTCCCAAACCCCACTGCTCTGTCCCTATACACTCATCATCCCTAACAACGATCCTCCCCAATTGTCTGGCCCAAGACTTCATCCAGCTCCAGCTCTGGTTCCCGCTGTAGCATTTTCTGCTGCAGATCAGTGTAGAAGTCGACTCCCTCAGAGACTGAAAGGAAGGCCTTGCCTCTGGGCTCATAGTAGCTGCTTATTTGCTGTAGGAAGCACTGGTGGTGCTGAGGCTGATCCTTGAAGCTCCCATCGTAGCCCTTGATGTGGTTCCTTTTGAACTCCAGTATCGTCTTGGTGTAGGTGTTGAGAGTGGTGACAGCAGAGGCCATGCAGCAGGTAAAGGAGGCCCAGGCCATGCTACCAGAGAGACACAAAAGAAGCACATGCTGTGAGAAGCCAGGTAGGGTAAGGAATTGAACACTGTGACACACCCTGATCTTCAAGGCAGAAGCTGCTGGGCATGGACATGAACTAGAATGACTAAGACTCATAGAATTACAGTTCTTGGGGGTTATCCCACCACAAGATCCTTCTTAGATCAGTGGGTTAAATACTGGTCATCCCTGTCACAGGGAAGGGAAGGATACAGGGCAGAGGAAAAGGGCAGCAGGGACATCTGTAATTGGTCAGAGCAGGACAGCACAGCTTAGAAGCAAGTTCTGTATTACAGGGCTGCTCAGTGTCTTCCTGCACATGAGGCTTGTCTACTTGAGTGTAACCAGATCACCATGCTGACATTTGATGTACATGGGTGGTACATGGCACTGGAGTGTTTAAGTCTTAAGAATCAGTGTGGTCATCATCAGTACAGCATTGCAAATCGAACCTACACTTTCTATGGACACTTGAAAGGGTCATCCAACTGTTTTTCAAGTCAGATATGTCATACCAGCTGTTGTTGGCTACTTTATCCTTTAGAGAAAGGCACCCTGAGCCACCTGCTTTTTGCAGCTGCTCTTCCTGGCTCATAAGTGACACCGTGGTCTATCACCCCCTTTCGCTCCTTCCTGCATGTAGTATCATCTTAAGATGACCTTGGCCTCCAGTGCAGCTGCCATTGTACAGCTGGGCTAGCATTGGAGAAGATGGTGTGACTGCTGGTTGTGGGCTGGGCTGTGTCCACATCTTTAAGCATATGTCTAGATTTGGTGTTGCAGGAATAGGCCCTTTGGACATTGCTTAGTGAAGATGCCAAACCAGCATGCAACTTACTAAAACTGCAGAAAAACAAGGCATGTTTGAGAGCATCATCACAAGTGTGACACTGCCCTCTGCACACAGGGAAGAGCTGAGACCAAACAGGGCAAACCAGCAGAGGGGCAAACCTGATTAGTCAGTAGGGTTGAAGGAAATTGTTTAGGTGTGACCCCATTGTTTTGCCAGTCCTTTGGTAGCTACTCATTTAAGTAACTCAGCAACTGCTTATTAAAACAAGGGATAAGGAAAAGACAAGAGATTAGTAGTAGGAGAACCATATCTTTGGAAACACAGAAGGTCAAGAAAGGAGGAGGAAGCAGGTGGCATGGCTGAAACCCAGAAGGCTGGGGAGGTCAAGATGGCTTCAGAGCTCACGTACTAGAACGCCCAGCCATAGTCCCATGAGTGCGGTCTCCAGTCCTCTGGTCCCAGATTAACAGTTGCCTGGAAGACTTGACTGTACATCATGTGGGCCACCATCCCAAGGAGACCTGGACACAAAAGGCAAAGCAAATAAGTTACAGCAGGAGTCAGAGCAGCATACTTCAGCCTTGCATGGAAGAGGAGGCTCTCCTGCTTCTGTGATTCCAAGCCTACAGTAATAAGCTTACCTGACAGCACCGAGGAGACAGCAGCAAAGGCATTGAGCTTCATCCCACAGACAGGATTGCCAGTATGCAGCATTTCCACTGTCAGGAGGATGAAGCTGATGAGCAGCAAGCTGATGTACAGCATCTCTGATCCCAGCGACAGCCACAGGATTCCTGCCAGGAATACAGGATGAAACCATGTTCAAGAGAAAGTACCCCCCTTTCCCAGCTCAATCCTTAAAGGATGTACTTTGGGAAGAAGGGAACAAAGACAAACAATAAAGACCCAAAAGCAATTGCCCCAACCTGTGAGCGAGGACTCAAAGAGTGCTGAATGGAATAGTGTCTGTCACAAAAGATGGCTCGGCTAGTCTAGCATGGCAAAGCTGAAAAGAACTAAAATGCCATCTGTGAACAAGTCAACATTATTCATAAACAGCAAGGAGGAAAACGGGGGAAAAGACAGGGGAAGCTGTTGAGTATTAGCATAAAACCTAGTGATCATAGACTGGCCACAAACACATCTGAGCTCTAATCACAGCAATGTAAGCAAACAATTTTTAACCTGGGACTCAACTAGTTAAGAACTATATGGTGCATCCACAGCTTTGTCAGGACCTGGCCTCTGGAATTCAGGAAACCCCTTGCAAGCCAAATCCCCAATTAAAATGAAACACATTCTTTGGGGTCGATAGCCAGCTAGGGCAGTAACATTCACCACTCACCCTGCTTCTTGAACAGAGTGCAGGTACTTTCATGCTGGGATTTTGAGTGGGATTTAAGTGATACCACAGTGCACAGCTGAGCTCAGTTCTACAGCTGTGCAGTAGAACTTGGAGGAGAATGAGAACAGGCATTCTGTAATGTGGGGCTGTGGAAAAGCACAGGATTCACTGAGGAAGAAACATTAATCTGACAAATGAAGCAGCACTGTGAACACTACTGTTAGCAACTATTAATGGCTGTAGAGGAGACATTTAGCTGAGGAAAAGGAGTGTGAAGAAAACCCTCATTAATGTGGCACTGACTTGAATACTCAACATCATTAGTGCCATAGAGTCACCCAGCTCTTTAGCAGAAATTGATGAGCTGCATTCCCTGTTTAAAGGAGCTGGCTTGCTTGCTGCAGCACCATCAGGGAGAATAGTTCATTAGAGATCAGACTGCCAAAAGTATTCTGAAGGTTTCAGGCACCACACATGCACAGAGACCTCTGCATCTGGCCTTTCGTTGTGAGGCCAGGCTCTCCACAGATGCTTTGTAATTTGGTCTTGTAATGTTGATTATGATTTGTGGAGCTGCTCTGCACACACTCAGCTTGGCCAGCCAAGCCCAGCCCACAATCAGCAGTCACACCACCTTCTCCAGTGCTGACCCAGCTATACAATGGCAGCTGCACTGGTCATCTTAAGATGATACTACGTGAAATTATGATGATACTACATTCTTACAATTCCTCAGCATTTGTTCCAGCCCTTGCTCTCATGGCTTGAACGCTGACACTGGCTCTGCACCCCAGACCTTTCCCTTCACATACATACATCCTCTGAAATGACTTGCCTTCAGCCTCCATCTCAGGGAATAGTTAGCAAGCCCACACCAGTTGAAAAGCTTTCATTGAAATCTCCATAGCATATGTATACATACATTGAAGTATACTGAGGTCATCCACAGGATAATTCGAAACATGTGACAGTGACAGGAGGGATGATCTCTCCTACCCAAATGACGTTTTGTATTTGATGAGGCAAGGACTTTACCCTAAAAGGGTAACTTTCAGGTGTCCTGTTCACTTACCACAAAGTAAGAGATGATTCAGCTTCTAGACTCACCACACTAGACTTCACCCAAACTGAAGCACTGAGTTAACACGCAGCCTATGTGGGAGGGACTGCGCTCAGGTAGCATCCACCTCTTCCCCCGGACTACAGCAAGATGACAAGCTCTGACTGGGAAAGTTACTAGATGAGAAAAATCCCACTTCATATGGGAGGGGGTCTGAGGTTTCCAGCACTGATTTCACAAATGGCGATGGTTTACGCAGATATCTGGGTCAAAATCTTTGCTCTTTTAGCAACCATGAGGCCAGGATTTCATGCCTGGCTCTTTGGGAATCTGCTGTCCTCACACAGGCAAAATGTTGTGGGTCCCCTGTTTCAAGTAGACACACTGGGCAGCTACAGTGAGATATGGGGATTTGCTCTTACCTCTCTCTGCTGGTGGTGAAAGCTCAATAAAGCTGCGGCATTTCTCTTCTGAAACACAAAATCAAAGCTATTAGTTTACAAAACAATGCAGGGCACATAAGGGAAAAAAAAATATCTTCATCTCACTTTCTTTTCAGTGCATAGATCCAGTCATCCCTGAGTCCAGCCATCAGATCTTCTCACCTCTGGTCTTTTTCTAACTATCTTTCCAGACTTTCACAGAGGCAAAGTAGGGAAAGGCAAAGTCTGCCTGGAAAACTAGAAATTGCCTTTCCAGAAAAAAACCTTCAGCAATTCATAAACCTTATGAGCCTCTGCTGAATATAAAAATTTTTTGCTACTCATTGACAACATTACTGATGGTCAGGTCTATTAGGAGTGCAGTTTATAACAGATTGCAGACCCACACTTCTGCTGAGGATGTGAATTCCCACTCACCCCAATCTCAGAAGAGCAGTTCTAGCACCGCTTCTCAAAGAACAAAGAAAAAAAAAAACAAAAACAAAACCCAAGCTTCCCACATAAAATACTTCATGACAGAGATATAAGTCCCTCTTCTGTGGCAGAGATCATACAGAAATATGATCCTCTGTCCTCACATATTAGGCATGCTATTTCGACAAATTGTGGTCATATTTGCTTTGTTTTTTATGTTGGCCAGGCACAAACTACTGTCTTAGCTGAGGGTCCATCATTATTATCTGTAAGTTTCTCTTCCTGCATACTGCATTACTGCATTTGAGGGTCCTCTCCTCTACTTGGCACAATATTTTCTCCCAGACATTTCCGTTTCATATAAGAATCTCATTTTCCTAATTTCTATCCCCAGTTCTAATCTTTCCAAATCTCCTGTGTTACTTCTGTCATCCACAGCTCTCAGGATGCTACCCAGTTTAGTGCCATCTGCAGTTCTCATTAACTTGCAGTTTGCTACTTCACCTAGAACTTTAATGAGGATATTCAGTAATGGCTCATCTAAACTGATCCTGAGATTAGCCTCAATAATTAAATCCTTTCTGCAGCTCGGCTCAAACTCCTTTTGTTCCTAGTAGCCCCTTTTATATTGTTGTTGTCTATGCACTTGCTTCAAAGATGTGCCATAGTGGTTGGGTTGTACTTGATTTACAGGAAGCAGGAGACTGAGACTGACTGTGCTCTACCCCATGCTCTACCCCATGCTCTGCTGTGATCCAGATGTAACATGCTCTCTGTGTTCCTTCAGGCATTGGGGTTATCCCAGGACTGCCCAGTGGCCAGATAAGTCTTTTAGAGAAATCAGTCAAGGCATGTACTTCCATTCCCACAAGCACCATGGAAACACACCTCAACCCAAACACCCAAACCAGTCCCAAATAAACATATCTCCTTCTGCAGCCTGTCTAGAAACCCTCACAACAATTAGCAGCCTGCCCGTTAGGACACGAGAGTTTCAAGCACATTCCCTTCTGCTCCAACCCCTGCTTCTGTCTGCTTTTATTCACCAGTTATTTATTTTCAAACTCTGACAGCAACAGATAAGAAAATTAGAAATGTTCTACTGGAACTGTGGCTTGCTTAAAGAAGATGAGACGTTTGTCCTTGGAGAGAGCTGAAGAGAGGGCAGTGGGCTCAGGGGAATGGGCCTGATGAAAGTGACTTTCATCACTATATCCTTAGATGCATATCTTTCCACTGGCCACCTTCTGGGTCAGTTCCAATCCTTGATGTGTGTGCCAGGCCGTAAAGAGCATCTGTGCACTGCAGAGCATCCACCTGTAAGGGTGTAGCACAGGTTCCAGCAGAAGGACTTCAGTAGATCTGGACAGGAACAAGTCAAGGGTGAAGGGAAGCACTAAAGGGTTCTTGTACAACCAGTCCTTAGCACTTCAGGATTTACAGTGCCAGTCCCAGGTGGTGAAAAATCACAAATGAAACCTGTCACAACATCACAAGAACATCTAAAACCAATTAGAATATTGCTGCTCTAATCCTCAGGTCAATTTGCCTCCTACCTTCAGTTTCTCTGGGTTCAAATCCTCCAGTTTTTCTCTGTATCTATAAGTAGTAATTCTCTTTCTCTCTTTTGTTTTTTTTTTAAGAAAAACCCAGTCTCTGTTTAATAAAACAAAACCTCTCTGTTTGGTGTTTTAAGGACAACACGAACTAATGCAGTCCTCATGGTGATAGCTAAAAATTGACAACTCTACATAAAATCACTGTACTTAAATTTTTGAGAGGACATGCACAAATTTACCCCGGAGAGCATGAAGTAAGCTATGTGTAGGAATGGAAACATGGGGAAAGGGAAAGGAGGGTCACTGAAGTTCCCATCAGGATGGACAATGCCATCACAAAGTCACTGCCATCACAACCACCATTTGCATTCCACAGCCCTTGTTCTAGACTGAAGGGCACACTGGAGACAACCATTCTCCTTTTCCCCGCTCTGTGAACATTCCAGTGAAGGACAGAAATATATCAAGCACAGCAGTGCACAGGGCTTTTGCCATCTAGGAAAATGAAGAAGACTTTTCTCCCAAGTGTTGTCAGCCTGCCACCTCTCAGTTTCAAACTCCTGTGGATTAAATGCAAGGGAATAAATTGTGGTTGCCCGAGCAAGACACTACCTGGCCCTTCCATGCTCTCTTCACAGGAAAGCCACATCCCTGTGTGGAAGTATCTGAAGGCAAAACGGTCATCTCCAGTCTCCCAGCTGTAGTGCACCACATCCTCAGATGAAACATTGCTCGTATCTGCATCAGATGGCATGGGGACACCGATGCACTGGGTGGCTTTGCTCTTCCCACACAAAGGTTTGGGCACTTTCTGGGTCCCGGTGCACCAGTAGCTGCCAAGCAAGGCGGTGGTGGAGAGGGTGAGAGCCAGCAGGTTCAGGATGACAGCCAGGAAAGTACGGTGCAATGGCAATCGCTTCAGCAGCTCCATCTGCAACACACAAATGGGAGGGACCGTCACACCAGCCACTTGTCCCACCTAGCCTTACAAATCCCAGCTTTTCCCAGCATGCATCTGTGGGGAGGGGCTATGAGGACTGTCCTCCTCACAACATCCCAACAGCTCACTCATCATGGCAGAACCATTTCTTGAAAGCCAGGGCAGTGGATCAATATGTAAGCTTTGACCATTTCAAAGTATGCTGAATATCTGTACTGGGTAAGAGAGGGTCATCCAGCAAACATAGCAGCGCTGAGTGCATTGAGGTATCTGAGGTATCTAAGCACATGAGCAAAATGAAAAAACATCATATTTACTCCATCTCAGAGATGACAGAAAAAAACTGTTAACCAGCTTCATCAAACACCACAAGTTGCTCTGTCCAGCTAAATGAGAAATCTTGCTGCCAAGTGTCCCAAAACACTTCTTCAAGCAGTTAATTACTGACCCTATGGAGGTAGAGAGTATAGTCATTTCACAGTGGGGAAAGGCAGGAAAATGTTCCCGTATTGCTGAGGGTCGTAGGACACACACGAAAGCAGTGGCCTGCTCAGAGGAGACACCCAGCTATCCAGACCTGGCAGCTCGAGTTCAAACCCCGGAGCAGCACCTCCCACCTGAGCCCTGACTGGCACATCAGAAATCTGGTAGGGTGGTGGGATGACAGCATCTCTGCTCTCACACAAAGTGCCAAAGGTTGGGGATTTTTTATAAGAGCAACCATTATCACAAACATTTTTCCCAGTTTCATCTCATCATTAAAAGTAATTCAGAATGCAGTTTGGGAACCAGAGTCACGTGGACTTTCCCACTCAGAGGAAAGTTTAAGACCTTAGGATTCTTGCAAAACCCTTCACTGACTTCTAAGAACCCCAACCTATCACTCCATGGATTGATTAGGTATCATCTACCTACACATCAACTTTCCTGTAATCAACGCATGTCTCTTCCCACGTGGCACTCCCTATGTTTGGCACAGCTTCATCCAGATACTCCCACTCTTTCCTATTTATGACTCAAAATCTATTTGTCCACAAATAGATTCAGTTTGTACAGACATTGCCTGCTGCTGGTCCTCTTCACTTAACACTGGCTGACTCACCCAACGTCGAACGTGTGAGAAAGACCCAGCATTCTGCGGACACCACTATAAATAAACGATACAAGAGCAAGCTTTGCATTGTTTGTGACTGCACCACAGCTCAAAGTGGTGCAGTTAGAACCGTATTTTCTGCTAACCAGCAAGCTTGGAAATGCGGTCAATAAAGATGGTGCTGAAGCTCCTCTTGAAAAGCAGGACTTCATTAGCATGTCATCACACTGAGAAAGCAGTACCTGACCCAGAACAGCCTCACTGAAAGCAAGAAAATACTCAGCTCCTGAAAATTTCTTGTGTTGTTTTATGCTCTGGCTTCTTTTGTCTCTTCACCAGGGCATTTCGTTCTTGCAGCAATGGAAAAGCTGCACCCTGGAGATGGTAACATCTCAGTGATTCCATAGCTAATGACTTCTGTGATCTGAAAGCATGTTGGATATCACCATTTTTGCAGAGCAGATACCTACTAGGACCAGTTTTTGGCTAAGGTTTGTGGCAAATTTCTCACTGAAAGCTTTTTCAGTGGAAAATTTGGCTTATGACTGAAAAGGAAATTATAGATTAAATTGTTCTCCTCAAAACCATGATTTTCCACCTGAAAATAGAAACCTTCAGCACACAAAGTTTTTCATATTTTCATCAATGCTTGATTATAAGAATTTCTGTCATGAGGTTTTGCGCTGTTTATGCTTTTATTTTAAAAAAAATCCACTCACAATATTGACAAAAATTATCTTTCTAATTTAAATCGTCAATAGTGGAAAAAATGTTCTCTCCAGTTGATTTGTGACAGTAGTTGAAAGGCCATATAATTTCAAGAAAAGTGTTAAGGAAAAGAAAAAAAAATACAAGAAACAAATAAGTCAGAAGAAGGAAGTGGATCAAGAATGCAGAGGACATAGGGAATGAGAAGCAAATCTGAACTACTTCCTGAAAACATTGTCAGAAAAGCTTCCCTCCACAAAAGCTAAGCACTCACTGACAATAACTGACTATTAGTATCTAGATAGCCCCAAAAGGAAATAGAGCTGAATTTACCTTAGCAGCAAGTCTTCAAAGTCCTGTTAATTTGATGATGAGCAGTATAGAAATGGGACTCACGCCTTGTCTGCTGTTTTGCTCATCTCTACATCCTCCAAGAAACCCAATTGCTGCAAAACCCCTTTCTCTTTTGTCTTGTCCCCTCCTCCCTTGCCTCCTCAGTGATTATTAAATGCTATCCCTCTGATCAGCAGCTGTTTTGTGGAAAATGGTCATTTTGTAATCCACAATGCAATCACAGCACAGCTGTTCTG
This sequence comes from Lepidothrix coronata, assembly GCF_001604755.1. Lineage (NCBI taxonomy): Eukaryota > Metazoa > Chordata > Aves > Passeriformes > Pipridae > Lepidothrix > Lepidothrix coronata. Next base: position 171,579 of record NW_016690321.1, read on the forward strand.
GGAGATTATATGGGAGGCGATTGATGCTGCGGGTTGGGATTAAGTGGAGAACAGTGACCCGCACTGACTGAGTAGAAAGTTTCTTTAAAACACAGAAATAGTCCCCATGCGGTGGCTGTTTGGGAGCTTGTATGGAGTGAGCTGGCAGATCTTTGGCTTCAGGGAATAAGTGACCTTGGTTTGGAAACCCACAGCAGCCTTGTCATCAGGTCACTCCTGTCTCAGAAGAATGGCAAAGTCTACAAGCCTCCCAGCCCTGGGATATCTTTCTGGCCAGACCTGGCAGTTGCAGAAAGGGGAGAATATAAAAATGAGGAGAAGGAAGTTTATGCAATTCCATCTGCTCTGAGGACTGAGGATTTCAGTCACTGAAGAGATGCCAATGCAGCTCTCCCCATAGGCACTGGAAATTCTGGTGCCAAAAGGAGCCCCTTAGCAGAAGAGCTGCTGAGTGGCAGACTGGCACCATGACTTCACCATCACGACGGTGTTGTGAAACAGTGACAAGTCCAGTACTCAAAGGATGGGAGAATGAGGTAGACTGTCTGTGTCCCGTGTAGTCGCAGTTTTACCAAAATGTGAAGTTCACTGGGAATCCTAGCTCCCAACAAGTTAACATTGGATGAATTTGGGAACCTAATAAGGAGAGACAGAGATTCACACTCATCCAAAGTCCCCTCTGAGCTCTTGTCCTGAAAGTTTAAAGGCTCCCACAGTATCTGAAGGTGTTGATACCTCTTGTTTGGTATCAAAACTGTGAGAAGTAAAAATGACATCACCTCTCATGAGAATGCACTGTCACTAGAGGGCATGGAGCAGAGCTGCATTGAATCAAACTGCAAGGGAGAGGAGCATCCCAAAGGTACACATCCTGTCTTCCCCACAAAGGCTTTGCCCAGTGCTAAGTGGGTGAGACTACCACCATCACTGGGAGGGAGCAAGGCAGATTCCCTGCATGCCTGCCATGGTGCTCTGCTGGGACAGAGGAAACCAGTGGTCCATCTGCTCTCATCGCCCCACTTCCAACACCAGAGCTCAGAGGCTGGAGGTAAGTGTAGGAATAGTTCTGGGTGACAGCACAATCTGTGACAGCCCCATACAGCATAAACAGCAGACAGAGCCCACATGTTCATGGTCCAGTATGTGGGCTGTGCTATCCCAGGCTCCTGACCCTTCCTGCCCTGAGCAGAGCAGGCAGTGGCTCTGTGGTTAGTGTAATCCCAGTCACTGCATAAACTCCTCTAATTCAGATAATCATTTTTAAGACGGACTAACTGAAAGCAATGCTAAATGTCTCTGTGCTCCGTGGACTGCCTGCAGGTTTTTGATTAATAAAAGGTTCTGTTGAAACAGATGTACTTAGTTTATTGAAGTAGGTAGGATAACAGCTGATGCTATTTAAAAGGAGAGTGCATTTTTTTTCTTTAATTGTTCAGTCTGCATCTGGGCACCCTAAGTTTGACTTCCAAATGCTTAGTAAAAAAAAAGCCTGGTTTACAGGCTCAAGAATAAATAAAGTCCATCCCTCCACTGATAATCCTTAATGTTAACACCTTTGTAATTTTAAGATTGATGAGAATATCATTAAAACCCAAGAGTCTATGTCAGTTTCTAAAGCTGGGATCATGGGATCATGTCATATATATTGATGAAATGAGACTGAGTTAGTTTTATATGGATAAGAATTCAGGCAGGTAAATAAATTTATCAGAAATATACTATGGTTTCAAAATATGCATATAGCAGATTTAGTATTCTGAATAATGGCAGATATTTATCCTTCCAGAAGATGGCAGTCTTTCTCTGGTCTTCTTTTTGTGAGTCTCTACTGCTCGTGTGTGTAACGGGGGGAAGCAACACCAAAGTTTAGACTTCTATTCCTTCCCTTGAAATTTCCCCCCCACCTTTTTTTTTTACATTTTTATAAACACAAACTCTTTACCTTGACTGTGATATGGGAGGTAGGTCCTTCTCTTGGAGTTATCTGAGCCTGGGAACACTTGAAATCACTGAGGAAAGCAAAGCAAGATGAATGAATGCAAGAGCTTAACAGGCATTTGCTCCACCTTCTGCCCTGCATGGAACTATTCTTTCTAATACTTTTCCCAATATTTTGTCAAGTACCATATTAACTTTCCCCAGACCATTGCACACAGCTCATAGAACACCAACACCAGAACATATTTCCTAATGTTCAACAATCTTCCTTTAGCAAACTTCCCTTAGCAAAATTATGGGGGGTTTGTTTGGGTTTGGTCTGCATTTTGGTTGATTCTTTTTAAAATGTCTATTCAAACCTCACTCTAATCTGACCACTTGTGGAAAGAAAATCAAGATGTATCTGTCTCTCACCCTACTGTGTGTGTTACAGTTTTCTCATCTTTGTATCTGATATTTTCCACCATAACTTGGCTTGGCTAGAGTTTTTGGATGTCTCTTTCTCTTTGAACTCAGCAGCAGCCAGTCCCTGGTGACTTGTTTAAAATTCGCCCATTGAAGTGAATGCCCATAGCAGTTGACTTCCTGTGCAATCAGCCAAGCCCTCGGCTTATAGAAACAAAATAAGGAAACAAAATGCAGAGCATAAGCTTAGCACAGCACCTCTGTGGCGATTGCCAACTCTAAAAAAGCCCAGGCACTTACAAGTGATGCATTTTTATCCTGGCTCTATCACTATCTACACCCTGGCTTTGGGTGTATCCTGTCCCAAAGCGATACACTCATCTCCCAGGGATGTTGGTGGAAAAGAAGGGCAAGAAGACCTTACCAGATAAGGCCCAAAAGTTGCAATACTTAACTGGCAGTTTTCAAGAGGCACACAGCTCTTCATAGCCCCCCATGCAGCAATCCTCCAGGGATATCAGGGATCATATGCTGTCCTGACATTGGCTCTTCAGCTGACCTGAAGAGGAAAAGAGAGGAGGAAGAGTGACTAGTTACACCCATAAAGTCTCTCTGTGAAAACTGGACAAAGACGGGCTAATACTCACCCCTCATTCCACACATTCCTCACACATGACACTTCCCACTGCTCCTGTTTTTGCTGTTTCTACAGGAAGATCATTCAGTACTGCAGTCCCCTCCCTCACTACCACATAGAAAGCAGGATGTCTCCCGAGTGACAGTGACTGGAGAGAGCCAGACTTCTCAAACCCAGTGACAGACTGCAAATGCCAGATTTCTCCCTGAGCTCTGAATAATTCCACTCAGATTGTAACCTTTATTTAGCTGTTTGCATGATGCATTAACTCTTGCTCTAAAAATGACCTCAACAGGCATATTTTTTCTAGTCTAAGCACATTTAAAGGTGAATTCCATTTTTAAATATGAACAGCTTACATTGTTAGACATCAAGACTGTGGCAGAACAGAAATAAAGATTGAATTGGAATAAGTAAATCCATCTTAAAGATGAACAAACAAGTCCATGAGTTCGGACCTAACTACTTTCTATTTTTCTTCTACTTTTTTTTTTCTTAAAAAAAGACTTACTTGGCTGAATTTTTTTTCCTAATCTTCATGGTTATCAACGATTCAAAAACCACACAGAAAGCAGATATGAAAAGAAAAAAAATCAGATGCAGCAACACAGACTTTGAGGTCTCAGTAGAAATTCCAGGTGTTACAATTTCTGAATAAGAATTATAAGACTATACATTATATATAAGGCTAGGGGGTTGCTTTTCACAGAGTACTTAAACTCTTGCATCTCTAGGATGTGTTCATCTGAGCACACAGAAAAAAAAGGTACGTAATTTAGCTAATCATAAACTGTAAGCAGACAAGAAAGCCCACATAATTTTACATAGATCTGTAAGAACATTAAAGAGGAACCAGTCCTGAAAAGGGTCCATACAAACCCCCAAGCAGATAACCACTTACCTTATCCACTGCTCACTATCCTCATCTGCTCTTCTGAGGCATCCAGTGAAAATACCACAAGGTGATTATGGACTACCCCACTGTTTTTTTCTCTCTGATTGAACAGGTAGCAACCAAGAAATGCCATAAGATCTGACCAGATGCTTTGAAATTTACCAAGTCTGTCATCTTATTGATGGTTTAATTCCTTCTGAGCTCGCTAAATCATCACTGCACCTTATATCAGCCGCAGGATTGGCAGGGTGTCCACTTCTGCAGAATGCATCTTTGTAATTTGGTAGTCCTGTTTGTGAAAATTGTTTCTAGTTAAAATCTACCACTTATGGGATCTCAGTCTGTTACTATACAGAATCACTAACACCCAGACTCAATGACTGTCACAGGCTCACAGAATTTTTATCATCAAGAGGAACCATTATAACAACATTGTCTTATCTCAGGGGTGACAGAACCCACAGAACTTTGGATAATCACTTCTAGTGGTACACAGAACTCCTACTGGAGCTACAGCATGTATTTTATACAACTAAGTGGTATTGACTGTGCATCAGAATATGATGGAGAACCCATCACATCCTTAGAAAAGTTATTCCAATGGTTAATTAACCTAATTTTTAAATTTTGCTCTTGGCCTATAAGCACAGTGTCTCCTTTAGTTTTCCAACCTCATCAGGTTGCTCCAACACACAAATAAATAGCCACTGAAATGATTTCCTAAAAACGTTATTGTAAGAGTCACAAATCAATGCATTTCATTACAGGCACTCAGTGTGATTTAACCAGCTGGCTGATGGCCCAAATTCCTGGTTCTGTACTTGGCTCTGACACATAATTTTCCCCTCCCATCGGCCAAGTCATTAGTGGTGCGTTTACACTGCAGTCAAAGCAGTGGCAGTGATGGGGAGTAAACACTCAGTGCTTGTTTTAATCGGGTCTTGCTAGGAATTTCACTCCAGCAAAATGGAGCACAATGCAGGGTACAAACCTCAGCCCAGAAATGGAGTAAACTGTGCTGAACTCCGCATTGCCGTAGCTGGACTGATACTTCAAAAATAGTTCTTGTTTCCATACACTATATAGTGGGGTGTTTGTAGTCATTCCCACAGATACAAATCTACAGCACAGCTGATCCTTGTTGATGTTGGAATCAGCGCAAAGACAGTGAGAGACATTCTGTTTTTATAATGACAAAATTCAAGGATCTAAAATTAATCTGTGCAAGCAGTACATCACATGTGCAGGTGATCTTGCAGTCAAATAAATGTTTTGTATGTTTTAAAGCAAAAAAAAAAATACAACAACACAGTTGAACCACACTGCACTTTAGTTTCACACATGGAAATGAGAAAGGCAAGCAATTGTTCTTTACTTCAATTTACCTTTTCCTCCATTTCACCATGGGGAATCAGAATAAGCAGAGTTAGAGGAAGTCTCCAAAGATTATCTAGTCAATCCATCTGCATCAGTATGACCTAAGCACCCTGAAGAACTTCAAGCCTACTGTTAAAATTTTCTTCAAGGGAGTTACTACTCCATCCTGGATTGAAGTCCCTTGTAATAACTTTTTTCTGATCAAATCACAATATAGAACAGAAAACTTTCCATCTCTGCTAAAGGCCAGGGTCTCCATTCCACAGCTGATTTATTTATTCACATGGATCACCCTCTCAAGGCCATTGGAACTACATGGTTTACTAAAGTTATACTCACGTGCTAGTATTTGAGGAACCAGTGCCTCAAAGGAAGCCCCAAAGCTAGCAGGAGAGGTTTGGAAATCTAAAAGAGTGAGTAAGACAGAGAGTTAGCTTTTTTGAGGCGAGACGTGGGAGGTGTTTTCGTTCTTTAGCTATTAAAAACTCCTTGCTTTGGGAAGCGAAAAATAAGAGGGGAGAAAAAACTGGGAGGGGAAGGATTAATGAATAAAGAGACAGCAAGGCAAGAGATGCAGCAAGCAGAGTGGCTAGAAGGCACAAGCGAGTTTCTGATGGGGCACACAAGCTTCACTGATGTGGCAGAGATGGTAGCAAACACAGATCAGAGGAGTCAAGGTCTAATATGCTGTCTAAAGGGAATAATGAAACCACTTTTCCTTACAGTGCTGAGCAGAGGGGTTTTGTTACAGTGGGTGCTTTGAAAACCATGGTGCTAGATATTACAATTGCACCTTTTATATTTCTAGATGTCCTGATGATTCTTCAGGACATCTTTTTCTTAGATTTAATGAGGATTTTGGATTCCTTTCAATTCCTTCATGGCATTTTGGAGCTGTGGCTTCACAGACAGTCCTGCTGTCGAGTGCCATCTCCAGTGCTCATGAATCCCATGCCCTTCCACGCTGTGGTGGGCAGGATGCCGAAGCTGCCTGTGCCCCTGGGAGGAGACAGGTCAGGACAGAACAGCAGTGACACAAGTCTGGGGCCCTGGCCACATGCCTTGGATGCCCAGTGGGAGTAGGCAATGCCGAGAGCACATGGTGTCACTGCCCTGGGTGTGGGATCGATGTAGCACGTGTGTGTTGTAGCCAGGGAGTTCCAGGGCACCCAGGCTTCCCTACATGTCCTGAGGGAAAGGAGTGCCCAGGTTGGTAAATACACAAACACAAAATATTTTGGAGACAGCTAGCAGAGAAAATGGGTGTGTGCCTCTTTTCTGCTGTATTTCTTTGGTTGGCTTTTTTTCAGTTGTGGTTTGAGTTTTTTTCTTTTCTCTCTCCTCCTCCTGTCTCTGTACCTCCCTGTTTCCTCACAGCCAGGTTTCCGCATGCCTGGGCAAGCCCAGTTCCATGCATGGAGCAAGGACGTCAGCTCCCGAGGGTGACCCTGGCCATGGGCAGGAGGGGTCCATCAGCAGTGACAGCAACCCGGGCCAGGGGAGGCTGGAACAAGGTGACCCTGCAGCCACAGTCAGAGGCCTTTGGGCAAGTACATTGTAATCTGGGTCTTAAATCATGTGCTGTTATTTCCATCAGGACCACAGTAAAAAAAAAAAAAAGATAAAAGCCTGTCCTTCTAGCCCCCATTATTTTTTCTGAGCAGGCTCAAGCTGCAATAACTCAAAAGTTCATCATTTAGCCAACATTGGGTGGGACTTGGTCAGAGATGACAAAAAATGTGTTCCTGACAGAAAAAAAATGTGGTTTATTTTAAAGCAAGACATTATTCAAAAGGTGGTTTGTTGGATTTTTTTTAAAGAAAAAGTAATTACATTTTTTTAAATGTATATAAAACAGAATATTCCCTTTCAGCCTTGTTCTCAGAAATAGCTAAATGGTTTTGATTGAAATTAAAAACAAAACCAAAAAGAACCCAATAAAACTACTGAAGCAGACATGAGCTAGAAGATGTTGGCTCCAAGTTTGGCAAAGACAAAAGCAACCAAAGCCAGACCTTGTGATGGAACGTGTCAAATGACTGTTATAACAAAGAGGCAACCCTACTAGCACTGTCTTCTATGTTCTGTGCACCCATTAACATGCTAACCTCAACATTAGTGTTTCCCAGGTACCCAAGGACTATAATTGTTGAGCTTTACGACTCAGTATTAAGCATTGTGGCTAAACAGCTTGACTGAACAAGAATTATTTGCCATCACCTGAATAAGGTAAGCATGAAGGAAGGAGAACATTTGGCTAGCGTGCTACCACAGGCAGAACGTAAAGAAATTAGGTCAGGCAGAATGGAAAGAAAACTTCAGAAACCTCTTCCAAACACTGAAAAGCAATCCTCTGTGGAACACTTTCTCATGGGAAGTAAAGGATGCCAGACTGGATAATGCACTGGAAAATGTATTGCAGGCAAGAATCTTGCAGGAACTGGGCTATGCAGGAATGAGATGATGGATTGGATGAGCTAGAAAGACTTTCCCATCTCTAATTTCTATGATTTTTTTTTAAATTTGCTGTAGTTTGCATTGCTTGAAATTCCTTCACACAAACTACAGAATCTCTGAGTGAGGCACAATATGAGGCTGGGGCAAGAGAGGTGGGTGTGTTTCCTGGATGACACAAAGAAAAAAAAAAGAAGCCTGCAGCCTGGAAGAGGCTGTGAAACTAGAAAGACTGGCTGGAGAGAACAGGAGGGAACACAGCTCGAAGGGGCTGTGTTCATGGGTGAGACACACTGAGGACACCAGGGGTGAGGATTAAGGATTAGGTCAATGTTAAAGAGGGTGGCTTTGAGAGAGCTGTGGCAATGCTTAAGCATGCTGCAGTCATTCAGCACTGGGTAAGAAGAAAGGCTCAGTTCCAGCTCTCTGCATGACTCTTCCCAATGGATTTTTGAGTTATCAGAAAATTTTGATTAGGGTCTTCTCTCTCACCCTCCTTCTCTTTAAAAATAGAATTTTCTGTTTTGCTTTGGTTTGAACTCGGCTTTCAGAGGGTTGGATTAAAACAGGGATTGCAGAACTGGTCTTTCACTCCAATCCAGTGCTGGACAATAAATACCCTTAATTACTGCCATCAGTCTTGAAGACTCACACACAGCTTTACCAATGCACTGCAATCCTGACTTCCAAAATCCCTAGCATTTCAGTTCATGACTGGATGCTGTCACAGGTCAGCCACTCCCCTTTCAAAGCAGGTCACTGGCCCGTGCTACTGCCCTTTAATATTTCTTGTAAATCCATCTGTGTTGCAGTCTTAAGGATGCCCTAGAGTTCTGCTAATGAGTATCTGAAGTATAACGTGTATTGAGCAATTTTCAATCAGCCCAAGGAAAGTTCATCTGTCCTACTGTACCACATTTATTATTCCAGTCTTGGAACACCTCTCGGTCTGGGCTAATACAGCAGTCCAGGATAACACCTCCCTCTGCAATCATCATGCTCCAGGTTTGGTACAAAGGTGATGTGTGAAGTGAAGTACAATATTACTAAGATTCTCAACAAAACCATTCTGGAACTTCCTGGTATTTCTTTCCACCCACAGTCTATTACAGACCTTAAATGTGTGCTTCACAGCTTTGCTGGAGCAGATCTGCTGTTTCCTTCTCCTCATATTAAAATTCATTTTATAATTATTAAATGAAAATTAAAATCCATAGTGATTGAACTTCCCCATAGTCTTTCATGGCCATTTTTACATCTGGTTTAACCTCTGAACTGAAGATGTGGAGAGACTGTTCTTTCAAAAGCTGTAATGAGGTCCTCAAGAGGCTTTGAGATCCTCTAGAAGAGAAGAGCCACTGATGTCTTCTTGTTGTTGCTAAAGAAAAAATCTGTGGGTCACAGATCAAATCTGGTAAGGTACAAGGTGTCCCAGACACCTTGCTTCCTTGGGGATGTATCTGGGGAGTGTAGGCAGGCGTGTCAGAGGAGCCATACATCCAATCTGATCTTGTTTATATTATTTCCTAATGGGAAGACTCCTCTACTATCCCTTCTCCACCTCCTCACTCCCAGGCTTTCACTGGGGTCCTGACTCACACTCGGCTCACTAGCCCAAAACGTACAGGCAGGGAAAGTGACTTGATGCCTGCAGGATCTTATCCAGCTTATTGCATCACTGCTTGGAAAATAGCCACGGCTTGGAATGCCTATGTCCACCCCCAAAAAGCTTCTCTCTCTTTTTCTGAGCCCCCATAGCCCCTCTCAGCTACTCAGTTATGTGTAGGTGCTGAGACTTTCCACAGAAGAGAGCAGAGCAGCAGGGAGTGCAGGGAGTGCCACTTCAATCTCCTATCCCAGAGGCAAAGATTTAATCAGGTGCTTTCCACAGAGCTTAGGGCTCCTAGCAGTGATGACAGAGAATAGTTTTCTTTATGATCATTAGGAGATTCTCACAGAGGCTTTCCCTGTAGTGAACACACCCTTCAGGGATACAGGTGCATCTGCTGGACATGGCAGATACCTGCTCTGCCCCCGTGCACAGCATTCACCCTAGGGCTCTCTCCTGCCCACACTGTGGCCATGGTTTCTCTTAAATCTCTGTCTTTCTAGGGTGACATCCAAGCTGGACTGAAAGACTTCAAATGACAAGGAATTTATTGTCCCTAAACTGTTCCACTGGCTAACCAACCTCACAGTTTGGAGACCACATCCTACTTCTAGATGGCATTCAACCGCCAGCCATTGAGGTGACTTCTCTATTACAAGCTGAGCAGTTCAAGCCATGCACAAGCCCTGACAGGCAATTTTCTGTGTTGTTAAACTGTTAGCATGCTTCATGGCAAGATTTGGCTTGTGGCAGCTAGTACTCTGAACAACAGGAGGGTACTCTCCTAACAGCAGGGCTGAGTCTGACAACATGGATCAGGGCATCATTCCTAATGGATTACTTGGGCAATCTTCTTTAGGGCAGAAGAAGTTTTATTCAGACAGATGCTGTGCCACTTGCCCTGAGATTCAGAGAACTAGCTCTGGATTGCTTTATTTACAAGTGTAGGTGTAACCTAGATTTCAACAAGACCTTTTCTGCCAGCATTGTTTACTATTAGAAATCTATCTCCCAAGTGAAATATTTGTAGAGTTTGATTAAGTAAATTCTTAACTTTCTCTTATATAAACTACATTTTGAGTCCTTTCCAGTTTTTAGCATCCTTTGAGAAATTCAAACAGGAAAACAGAAGACAGTACTCCAGCATGATCTCACCAGTCATGCCTGTATTTCAGGCCCTTCCCAGCTTGCCTTCCTCTTAGGAGTGTAGCACAAAGCACAAGCCCTCCTATCCTGACCTGTGTACCTCATTTCCGTGTCAGGAATCTTACAGATGTGGGCTAACTGGATAATGTCTCCAATCTACCTGTCACATCCAAACCCACACTTTGCTATTAGAAGGTAGCCATGGCTTTTTGTCATTTAAATGCACCTGAGATCCATCTGTGCAGTTTGAGCTGACCTTACTGTTGTTATCCTCCTCCCTATTATTTATGTGACGTGCAAATTATGCCAGAAATTAAATTTTCCTGATAAATTAGTCCAGTACTGTCAGGTTAAAAGTTTACATCCACAGGAACCCCACTAGAAGCACTTGCTGATAACAGGATCTCCCCTTGGCAGTTGCTTTCTGAGGTCTAATCAGTGATACTCTTTCCAGCGATGCAACAGAGGTGGTGGTGGGTTTTTGCCTCTCACTCTGCTATCCACATGAAGGTTTCTGCATCATAGCCCATGGACTCTTACATACCACAGTCTTGATCATTACATCATAACACAAAAAATAACTACGACTCAGTCTCTCTACCTCTTGTCTCTATGATCACAGCAAGGCTCAGTTATTTCTTCACAGGGGTGTTGGTAAGGCCAAATCAGGGAGCCACTGCAGGACACTTGGTGATACAAGTTAGGTGAGCAGATAGACAGAGCCACTCTGTCACTACACCTGCACTCATTGACTTGGGGATACACTGATGCAAGCTTTGCTCTGTTGCAAAACAAATACTACAGAGTTTCAGCCTCAGGTGTGACACAGCTGCCACTGTGCCTCAGCACACTTGTCACTACTTTGCTAGGCAACCATCACAATATGGTAATGGCCTGTCAGTATACCACAGGAAGGTCACAAGGCCGAATCTTCAGCAGCAGTCTCCAGGACTTCCTTTGTTGAGCTCCCCTTGGCCAAGTAGCCAAGGAAAAATTCTCTTCAGCAAGCAGTATTTGCCTGAATAATAATAAAAAAAAAAAGCCAAAAGGGACAATAAAAGCCTCAGCCTGCTTTGCAAGCTCAGGTGCAATTTGCAACCATGAGCCTAATTTCCCAGCCATTAGAGTGTGTTTTTCTCCATATCTGTCCTTTTTTCCCCCCCAGACAAATACTGCACTCTCTGTAACATGGGCAAAGTTTTAGGGCCTAAATCCAGTCCCCTTGGAATACACTGTACTTGCCACACTGGAAGCTTATTGTCAGTGCAACTCTCCCCCCTGAAGTCTTACCCCTGACTGGTAACCTCTACTGGAGCACTGCCTTCAGCAGAGAGCGAGGTGGCATTAAGTGCTGAGCACTAGATAAAGCCAAGAAAGCAGGAGTCTTATTGTGCTAACCCTTATCTCCAGAAACACCTTTGACATGTAGAATGTTTGTTCTAAGTGATTACCTGGGTGGAGAGGTTATTGTTGCATAAATTATTTACTTTTAAAACCACAGTTATTTGCCTCCACCCTTCTCACCACTGCCCTGTGTACCCCAGCACTAACACACCTTAGCATTTGGGAACACTGGAAAGGACTATAAAGAGCACTAGGAGTATGGCTGCTCTAGGATCCATCTGGCAAGGAACACAGATGTTCACTGGAATCAGTCATCAGCACAAGAGCAAAAAAGTCATCTGCCTCTGCTGTAAGGGCTACTGGGCAAAGTAGCCCCAGGGGAGCAGGGGGCACCAGTGAAACCATGTGAAGTAAGACCAAGCCCGGTAGAAAGACATCAATTCCTTTACCTTTGCCTTTCTCTGCCTTTGCCAGATCAGAGGCCAGGGTGAGCATCAGTTAATTAATAGCCCTTGAGGACACGTTTTTGTAGTGAATATGGTGGTGGTGCTAGGTTGACAGTTGGATTTGACAATCTTAGAGGTCTTTTCCAACCTTAATGATTCTATGATCTATGAAATAAATACAGTCTTAGTCTTACACAGACCTCATACACACTGGGGATGTATTCCCTCCCATCCCTGCAGGTGAGAAGTAGATCTGGCTCTCTTCTCCTCATGCTCTGTGCATCTGAGACACTCAGCACCATTCCTTAACAGCTGCCTGAAAGGAGCAAGGAGCAGAATTGAATGGAAAGGAATGGGTTTAGATATACTGGTGACATTGCCACCACCACTGCACTGATAAGAAACACCTCACAGTGTTTAGGAGAGATGGAAAATCAGCACTGGATTACTGCTTAGAAGGAGCCTATGTTCCCTGAGATCATTGGCAACACTTGCATTGTTTTTTTCATGGTGCAGGGTCACACCCATAGTATTCATCCCAGACAAAATAAATTCATTTCCTGGCCTGCAGTGTGTTCTGCTGTGTCCAGTCTAGTTTTGGAGATCAGAATTGACAGGCTTCCAATACTGGGTTTCCCTTAGGAAGCTATTCCACGCACCAACAAAAGTCAGTTGCTAGCAAAGATTTCCTGATATTCAACTGAAAATTTCCTTTCTTTCCATTACAACAGCTATTTTCTTTTGGATCTTCTCCCTTAAGCAGTGTATTCCACTTGCTTCTGTCCTTTCAAGAAAAAGTTTCATCACCATGTATGTGTAGTGGGCTGACCCCAGCCAGATACCAGGTACCCACTACTAAAGCCGCTCTCTCACTCTCCCTCTGCAACTGGACAGAGGAGAGAGAAAAAAAAAACAGCTAAGGATTCATGAGTAGAGATAAGAGCTGGGAGACGTCAGTTACTGATCACCTTCATAGGCAAAACAAGACTCAAAGTGGGGATAGTACTTATATTTATGACTAACAGGATAAGAGCCAAAGACTGAGAAATAAAGCAGTCTTAAAAACACCTTCCTCACACCCCTCCTTCCTTCCATGTTCTTCCTCCTCCCCACCAGCGGTGCAGGGGGATGGGGAATGGGGGTTATGGTCAGTTGTTGTTTCTGCCACTTCTCAGAGAGAGGAGTCCTTCCCCTGCTCCTGTGGGGTCCCTCCCACAGGAGATAGTCCTTGATGGACCTCTCCAGTATGAGTCCATCCCTTGGGCAGCAGCTCTTCCCAAACTGCTGTCCTGTGGGTCACTCCTCCATGGGGTGCAGTCCTTCATGAATGAGCTGTACCAATGTGGGTCCCCCACAGGGGCCACAAGTCCTACCCGGGAAAAACCTGCTCCAGTGTGGGCTTCCCTCTCCATGGGCTGCAGGTCTCTGTCAGGACTCCGCTCCATCCTGGGCCTCCCACGGGGTCACAGCCTCCTTCATGCATCCACCTGCTCCAGCATGGGCTCCTCCACGGGCTGCAGGTGGGTCTCTGCACCCCAATGGTCCTCCATGGGCTGCAGGGGCACAGATGCTCCACCATGGTCTGCACCACAGGCCGCTGGGGCCACAGCTCCAGTCCCTGGAGCACCTCCTGTCCCTCCTTCTGCACTGACCTTGGTGTCTACATTGTTATTCCTGTGTTCTCACTCTGCTCTTCCCTGGCTGGAATTTCTTCTACGCAACAATCTTCTTTTCTTAAATATGTTATCACAGAGGCATTACTGTTACTCCTAATTGGCTCAGCCTTGGTCAGTGACAGGAAGTCTCCTGGAGCCGGCTGGCATTGGCTCCATGGAACAGGGGAAGCTTCCAGCAGCTTCTAACAGAAGCCACCCCTGTAGCCCACCTCCCCCCACACCAAAACCCAGCCACAGAAACCCACTACAGTATGCAAGTCTAGCTTCTCAGAAGAACTACCAGTCCCACTGCTGCCCTGCCCTGGTTCACTGCCCTCTCAAAAGGAAGCACGCTGTTTGCAGTGCTGGGAGCAAGAGCCAGATTTTCAGCATTATTAAGAAACCACAGTTCCAGAGCAATCTGTAGGAGCTACAGCTGTGACCATCTCCAGCTGCCCACAGCAGGCAAAGAGGCTACAATCCCAATGGGACAGAACGGGTTGCCTCCAAAGGCAGGTCTTGCTGCTTCTGATGACAGCCTTGTTATCACCAGAAACAGAATAATTGAGGTGTGAAGGTCAGCATCAAATGTCTAGAACTATTCCCCATAGTATCCAAACTGAAGAGAAACAAGAAAAGAAAATGTTTTTCTGTCAGGCAAATCACTGTACTCTGAAACAGGGACCCGGATTTCTGTGATAGCCACACTAGTGATGACTATTGCATTTCAGCATCACACTGATCTCTAAGGTCAGTGATAGCTGCTTAGATTTCTGATCAGAACCTCGTATGTTGGGGCACTAGCTTCTCAGCACTGCCGAAGGGCAGATAACAGTAATAATCATTAGTAATAATATGGTTTGGTTTGTTTCCTCAGGCTGTTAGAATAAGATGTCAGTAAGAATAATGAGCATTTTGCTTGCCCTTTATACCAGTGCAAATTTAATCACAGTGTTACAAAGGTATTCATTTGGGTATATGAAGCCATAGAGTCACTAGCTTTAGGCACAAGCAGCCATATTCCCCAAAATACGAGTCTATTCCAGTTGTTCTGGTGACTGTATCACACAAAGAACAATTCTAACTTGAGAAAAGAAAAAAAATAGTCACTTGCTCGCCAGAGCTATTAACCCCTTGTTTCCTCAGGAGACTTATCAGGGAAATAGTCATAATATGTGAGTCAAACTGAGCTAGCATGTAGGCCAAATATGGCCCAGATATGTGCAGACCATTAAATTACATTACATTTATGGGGCAGCCTAGAAAGCTAAATTGAGTCAAACAAGTACCTATAAAACTTGTCATGGTTTAAGTTGCTCTTGTTCAGTACTTTACTCCTACCTTCTCCGCTTATGACGCATGAGCTGAACAGTGCCCGTAGTAGTATGACGTGAAACAGAACAGCTTAAATCATACCCTGCAACAGTTAACTTTTCAAAAGGGGAATGAAAGGATGGCTTTAATCTCTCAGGGGTTGAGGATTAGAAAACTGATACAGCTCTACTAAAATATATTCTTTCAACTCTTGCGTGCATGGATATACACAATACATCTATTCTTTTCAGAATAAGGCTCGCTCACTTTAAGAGTAAAAATTTAACAGCCAGCCACGAATGGTTCCCAAATTATACTAACATAGAATACAGCCTCTCTAGTCTGTTCAGATTTGCAATGCAAGGAGGAACACCAAGGCGGATGTTTCCAGGCAAGCAGGCACACAATATGAGTGCAACAGTACCTTAGTGTGATGCCAGAAGATAAGGTATTTGGACCCATTCAGGTCCCAGAGATCCAATACAGGGTGAAAAACCTGAGGCTATTGCGCAGCCAAACCAGTGGATTCCCACAGAAAAGGCACAGGAAGCTGCTGGCCCTTATCAGGACATAAAAGCAGACAGAATCCCATTGAGAAACAATCATGACATCCCCCTCACTTTTTTCTTTTCTTTTTTTTTTTTTCTTTTTCTTTTTATTATTTTAAGAAAAAGACACACCTGTTTCCTCTATGCCAAGCCTTAAATTCCAGACCACCAGCTCAATGAACTTTGTCCTATTAGTCATGACAGGGGCATTTATGACAACGATGAGTGTGGTTGTAAGCATTGTAAAGCACTCCATAATGCTGTCATAGAAGAAACGCTATACAGGCTAAACAAACCCAGCGATAACAACTAAAGCTCTGTTCCAAGGTATTTAAAATGGAATTAGAAATTATTCACCTTCCTGGCAAGCAGGGGGTCACATTAAAGCAATTTACTCTAACTCGGCAAGGAGGATGCAAGAAGCATAAAGTTTTATTCTTCAGTGGTGGAAAAGTTACCAGGAGCCTGGGTGAACTGCTCTACAGACAAAATGCAGCCCAAAGGCCACTGACTGAACTGTTTGGACAAAATCAGTTGTGGATGTTGGAACCTATGTAATGCTTCAGCAACTTCATTTAACTGTTGCTGGGTATATGACCTGGACCTTAAATCTAGCAAATCCAGGCATGAAAGAAACTGAACTCAGATACTTGCTGGTTTGTGTATTGTTGTGTTTCAGGGGATTTGAGGGCTGCATAGGAAAAACAGAGTTACTGCACGGGAAAGGTTGAGGCTAGTCACACCAGTGGAGGATAGTGTGCAGAAGAATAAACACCCCTTTCTGAATTGCTTTCAGTGTGCACATTTGGAAACCTCAAAATTAGGAAGCCCTAAACCCAAATCTAGAAGTCTCGCACTTGAAAAAGGATGTAGAATCACAGGTTTGTTCACAGGCTCCCCTCACAAAGCCTCTTTCTGCCATGTATTTAGACAGAAGGTTACACGGATTGGATTTCAAAGCAAGGAATGTCAGCAGAGATCTTCCAGCTGTGAATGGCCTCCAGATGTGGGCTTTTCTTCTCCAGTCCTGGGGGAGGGGATATAATGAAATGGAAAAATGGGCAGGCAGGCAGAGAAGGTGGAGTCAGAAACTGGGCAGAACAGAACAGGGGAAAAAAGCGGGACCATAGCTGAATGGTTCAGGACATGTATCATCTTAAAAGCTGTAGTCTCTGAGAAGAGATTGGCCATCAGATGACTTGACAGGCACCAGCAATCAAGGCATTTGAAATGGAAAAGGCCAAATAAACCAAAACATAGCTTTGTTTGCAGAGAGAATATTCTCCCACTCACAGAGCTGTGACAGGATCTTACATTGTGAAACACCTCCAGAGAGGTTGAGGCTAGGACAGCTTGCTGGTTGAAACTGTGCTAAGCCATAACCAACATGTTTCTCTTACCAGCACCCCAGAGTCCTGGACTTGTAGCTAGTTATCTTTTCCTCCACGAAGATTGTCTGTGGACAGCTGATATCTCCTTTCAGCTTATTCATGCAAAATTATTCTCCTCTATTGAAATTTGTCCCCAAGAAGTGAATCTGTGCAAGCTGGAAAGACCAACACCCCGGAGAGAAATTTTACTCTCAGTTATTTCTGCAAATATTCTACTCATGGCTGCAAATACACAGAATCCAAATTTCATTACTGATACAAAGCTTGGCATTTCCTGCTTGGAAAGGTGTAACTGTTTGGAACAGACAGCTAGGGCATATTTACTGCTCATTCAGCAAGGGAAGATTACGTCTCTTCTATCTCCTAAATATCTAATGACATCCACTGCCCTGGCCAACCTAACAGGAAAAACAATGTTTTCTTCATTTTAAGAAAATTACCACAATCTTTGCTTACTTTCACTCAAAAGTCCCTATTTCTGGTTTATGGTATGTCCTAGCACACCAGTGCAAAAAACATTAAGAATTTCTATAAGACATGTTGGCTTTCCATCTGGAAGTTTGTTCTCTTCTCCAGCTCACTGGTTCACTTTCCACTTCTCCTGTGATATATCATCAGTGGTCAGATGACAATTTAGGAAAATAGTGTAGGAAAAAAAACAAACTAAAAATGTAAGACAACCTGTGGTAGCCCAGATTAAATAAGCAGTGTGTCTTCTCTAGCAGTCACTAGGTATTTAGGAAAGAAGTATAAGAAACAGAGGAAACAAGCTATACCCCAGTTCTCCTGCTCACCTCCAATCAGCCTGCTGTTTAGGACACTTCTGATGCAGAGGTAACATCTATGCTGCTGCATCCAACAGTCTCCAAAGGAAATATGCTGAATAGATGTGCCCAAACCCTTCATGGATTGTTTTCCACCAACACTCTGTGGCAGAGTTCCATTATTCCTAGATGCCTACGTGGAAAAGCTTGTTTATTTTAAACCTGTTGCCTAACCAGTTTATCAGGTGCCATTAGTTTTTGTGATATGGAACTGCATGAATGTTATTTCTCTGTTGACATTCTCCATACCATTTGTGATTCCCTTTCAGGAATCTCTTCTTCAAGATTAGCAATCTATGTTTCCCCAGAAACTATCTCCTACTTCTGATCATTGTTGATGTCCTTTCTTCTCTTACTAATGTGTCTTTATGCTCTTCAAAGTAGTAACCAGAAGCACTCACAACTTTCAAACTTTCAACAGACCATGAAGTACACAGAAGCATAATCATGTTCTTTGTTTCTTCTGTACTCATTCCTAACATTTCTCTTTGGCTTTTTGACCTCAACAGAGCCTTGAGAGAGTGTTTTCAGCAGCCTATCCTCAATGTATCCAAGAATCTCTTTCTCTGCTAGCAGCAGCTGATTTAGAGCCATTCAGTATATCTGTACAGCTAGACTGTTTTCTTCCTAGTGGAATTGCCTCGCATTTGCCGCCACTGAATTTCATCTGCCTGGGAGTGTCCAGCCACTCAGAGTCAGGAGATTTTCTGCAACCCTTTGCAGTCAGCCTTATACTGCCTCTCTGGAATAATTGTGGGACACAAGTAAACTGTTAACTTGCTGTTAGTGTTCCTCTCCAGACTGTAACAAGTGTGTTGAATAGCAATAGTGCTAGCACAAAGCCTTGTGAGGTCCTTCTGATGAGCTCTTTGTCGAGACTGACCATTTGAAGTGCTCGGGTTGACGCTTGTTTTTTTACTTATGATCCCATTTACAGAGCTCTCCACAGCCAGAGCTCGCCTTTGAGACTGGTCCAGTGCAAAGGACTGCCTGGCACCAGCCCTTATAGAAGCAGTGTGCTCAGACAACAGGTATGTGAGGACAGTCTTTGTGATAACTAGACTTAGTTGCTTTAATGACCTGGACCTTAAATACAGCAAATACAGGAATGCAAGAAACTGAACACAGATGCTTGCTGGTTTCTATGGTTTTGAGTTCCAGGGGATCTGAAGGCTGCATAGGGAAAACAGTTACTGCACAGGAAAGATTGGGGTATCCACAGCAGTGGAGGATAGGGTGCAGATCTGCACCATCCCACTGCAACTCCTCACCTCCATTGAGTTGAAACATTCCTGATGTGTCCCTTCTCTTGCCAGTGATGGCAAGCCAGGTTGCCTTGGGCAAGTTTCCATCAGCTGCGAACAAGTCTGTACACAGAAGGATCCTCCTTGAGCCATCTACAAAGAGTAGGATGGATCAGAAACACACCAGTGGGCCAAGTGTGGGCAAAGCACACCCTCCACTCTCCTCTGCCAAACCACAGCCTCTCTGAACGAGGATGTCACCCTGCTATCCTATTTGGATTCACCCCAGCTCCTCCATATTCTGCCCCTCAGAATACCCCAGCCTAGATTATGAACTGCAAAATAGGTCTTCTGCTCCTGAACTGGAGCTGTCAATAACTGCATGGTCATGTGCCCCATGGTTTCAGGTGCCACACTGTCTCCAAGGCGAGAGGGGCCACCTTGGGGGAAAGCAAATAGGAAAGTATCCCAGGCATGAAAATGCCTCTGTGGTTCTCGAGCCAGGAATTTGTCTCACACCCATCCCCTCCCTCTATTCCGCCACACTGCTTGGTGCAGCTGCAATGGCAGCAGCAACACCGGGCAAGTTTAGTCACTCCAGCACCTGAGTATCGATTACACCTGCAGGTGGAAAACAAGCCATCAAAAACAAGGTGTCAGCTTTGCCAGAGGATTCTCCTTGACTCCCAGTTTTGGGCCTTATGCCAGTCCTCATCCTGCTGTACTTCAACATTGCAGCTCTTCCCATGACAGTCTGGCAGGTGTTTATTCAGGCAGAGGCATTTCACTTCACGTCTTCAGCTTTCATGGAAGGAAGAGAATTTCCAGAGCTGCTTTCTCAAGTAGCACTGAGCAACCTAACACTGCTGACAGCGAGGACAGGCAGAAAACAGCAGCTTCTTTGTGTTTGGGTCAAGCCCTCCCATTGCTTGTTTCTGCCTGCTGACATTTCCCTAGATGGCAAAAGGATTTTTAAATTACAGTGACAAGCTGGCCTTTCTTGTATTAAGAACTCAGCTCTACAAGTAGCTCATGGTATGCAGCAACAGCCTGCCTTCAGAGATTGCTCTCCTGAGAGGAGAACCCCCCACAAATCTCCAGTGAGTCAGAGCCTCTCAGCTTGGCAAGTCTTTCCAGGCGTTTTGGGAGGGACAGTGCACACCCAGTGCCCCATGTTGGTGAGCAGCATCAGCTGCTGCTGGGACAAAGTGGGATGGAGAACAGTTAGTTGCCACTTGTATGAATATTGGGCGTGATCAGTTTCCAGCAAAGAGAAAGGCTGAGAATTCATGTCTCCCATGCAACCACATATCTTGCTCCCCAAAAAGGGGACAGCAGAGACAACAGTAAAACCCCTGTGAGAGATGAAGATGCACATCGGCTACCAAAGACTTTGCAGCTTCCATTTGTCATTGCTGTTTCCATCCTGCTTTCACTCTGCAATCACTTGTTTTGGTGGCTGTGACATGCAGACGTCTCTGCTAACTTTCAGAGCTCCACCATGCCCACTCTTTGCCCCATGGCATGCATATCACCTCTGCATTAAGCCATGAAGGTAACAGCACTGGATTGAAACAAGTGGATAGGAGGCAGCACAAGGAATCTCCACAAGCAGCAGTGCAGCTCATAAGCATTCATTTACAGATCAGAGCTGGTTTGCCCTGACACACTACTGCTTCTGACTCACAGTAAGCCCATCCTTGCTGTGACATTTGGAGAGTTTAAAAGACACTATCTTCCTTCCCTCTGCCCTGACCACTTTTCTTATAGAGAAAAGGACTCCATGGCCAGCCAGCTGGAGCTGTGGTGATCTGGTGGGAATAGCTGTTCTCCATGTGGTTCACAAGTCAGAAGGGCCTCTTTCGCCATCATCTGTAGAAAACATCACCAGTTTAAGGAGCATAACCATCTGTAACAGATGTAATTCAAGTACCACATAGGATTTCCTAACATGTGGCTCACTGCCTCTTTAGCTACAATAATAGAAATAGGACATTGGAGTGGGCCAAACACCTGCCTGCACATTGCTCATCCCAACACACACATTGAGCAGCACTGTGAAGGGGATCAGACCCTGCACTTAGAAGGCTTTTGCCCTGTTCTTCTGGAAGTCATAGAATCACAGAATATTCTGAGTTGGAAGGGGCCCACAAGGATCACTGAGTCCAACTCTTAAGTAAATGGCCCTGGTGGTATTAGCACCATGCATATAACCAACTGAGCTAATCTCAGGATGATGATGATGGTGCCCCTTGCTCCTCTGTGTTTCACTTGACCCAGTAAACTCATCATTCATACTGAACCTGGCCACTACAAAGCTATTGTTGCAGGTTATTCAGCCTCTGCCTCATTTTGCTCACTTTCATCCTCTAGTCCAATTTGGGCAATTATTTTAAAGTAGACTCATTCTCTTGCATATCACAAGAGATGTAGCATTTGTTCTCAGCAAGGCAGTACCTAGAGTTTTGGGGCAACTCTTAAGCTTCAGTCCAAGGTTCCAAATCCACATTTCTTCAATGCACCTCCAAGAGTCCTTATTCTTCACTTGTAAGCTCTCTTTACCAATCTGCCATGTTCCTTGCTTCAATTCGTTAATTCTCACTTTTTGTCATATATCTTAGAGGGATGGAAGTGCTCAGACTACCTATCAAATTCAAGCAATCATTTTGTGATATTGAGACGTTCTGCTGACGTTTTGTTCACACTCACAAAGCATCATCCTTTATAGGTACACCTGAAATCAAAAAGCCCATCTACGTAATCACCCTATCCAATCACCCTCAGAGCCTGGCAATGTGGTGAGTGCTCCCTTTATCCCCTCTCTTGCTAGCTCATGTCTTCCCACATATTCCCAGCATGGAGCTGCACAGTGGCATGATGCCTCTGACTTTGACTGGTATGAAGGTATCACAGACCATCCAGGCAATTCCTCAGTCCCACAACACCGTTGTGACTACACTAGAGTGATCCCTTGCCATAGCATTTAAGGGAAATCCTCTCAGCAATGAAAACCTTTAGCTTTCACTGTCACTACCTCTGATATGGCATCTCTGAGGGTGAAACATGGCTCTGAGATTTGTAGATGTGAGAGGGACATCAGCATCTGAAGACCTCTAAATGACATGGTCTGCTAGGTGCTGTACCACAGTGCAAGCTCTTCTCCAGCTCTCCATCTGCTGTCTCTGTTAAGTTCCTTCCAGCTATATTTCTCTTGCAAGTTCCAGAGGCTCAAACTCTCTGAATAGCTAACTTTGAGTTTATTTTCCCCTAGATAATAGGCTTGCATTTTTCCAGTTTGAATCTCGTGCTATTATTTCCTGCCCATATCCTGCCTCAAGCATGAGGGAGCCATGCAAGTGGTGACTGTACATTACAAAAGGAGAAGGAATGGAGTCAAGAAAATTTTTGTGCTTATGAATGCATAAGGTACAGACAGGGAGTGGGTGTGTACAAAGGGAAGCAAAGTATAACTTATGTTCCTTCTCAAAAGTCCAATGGAGAGCTGGCAAGAAGCAGGGAGCAAGGACGGAGAGAGAGAGCTTAGTTAAATGTTCAGTCTTTGTGCTGAAGTAAGAGGTCTTCCCCCTCACAAATCCTCTCTTTACCACCAGCTTCTCAACATGATGTCACTGCTTCAATCCCTGATTCAAAATCAGAAAGACTGCTATGAAGTCGATGCAAGGCGTTCCAGTTCTGTCCTGCTGCAAATAAACTCAGAAGCTGGTCCATAGTGTGACACAAGTGGATGTTTCCTCTTTTAGAAGGGAACCACTGCTCTGCAGTCACAGGAGTCATTTCCCCCTCCGTCAGGGAATGGAAAAGCAAACCGAGAGATTGTCCCCTCCCTCTGCCATGCAACAGCAACAGGAAGGAGAGCCTCCTGCCAGCACTTGGTTCAGGAACTTGGAGCTTGAAGTTGTTATCCTTACTGGCTGCATCACCCATGACGTTCAGCCCTTTCTGTCCTGCCCTGACCTTGTCAATGTCCAGCCCGTCTTTCCATCTCAGCTACATTTCCCTTTTTTATTTCTCCTACCTCCTCACTATGCACTGAGCTTGGTGCTTTTCCTGCTCCCACTAACCCTTCCCCCCACCGGGAGACCAGTATGGACACCACTAGCAAGCCTTCCCTGGGCTTTTCTTTCCATTAAGTTGCAAAAGAGATCTGCCTGTTTGGTTTGTTAATATGGCGAGTCCCTGCCATCTAGCTTCCTAGGCTAGCACTCTCCCTGCATATCTGTAGACCTTGTGACACTACAACGTTACTTAAATAAATGCATCCTGAAATTCAAAAAATGCAAGATATTGCAAAGAGTGAGAAGCAAGTATGAAGTCTTCATGCCCCTTCCAAGCCTTACCTCTGGCTGGAGAAGGAGATCCTACAACTTTCTCAGGACACCAACATATGGTCTAAGAAGAAAGTCCAGCAAGCCTTGAGTAGAACACATGTAAATAGCTCATAGGAGCAGCAGTTAAATAGAAGTCCCATTGTCAAGCCTCAACCACAGCGCAAATGGCCCCGCCCTTGCCTTGGCCTCTTCGCCAAGGTTGGTTTCTACAGCCAATAACAAAATTGCTGTCCAGGATGCAGGATGGTCAAGCAGCTAATTCGCTTTGTCAGCACTGAATGAAAGGAGAACAGTAAGACGCTGTCAACCTATGCCAGTTCTTGGTGCTTTTAGGAGAGTTGTTGTTCCACTAACATGGTAAAACCTGTTGGTGAAGCAATCGGGACTGTGTACTGCATGGTACAACAGTCACAGAAGACAAAGAAGCAGGAGCAGGAGAAAGCAATAAAGAAAACCTCTTTGGTTGCCAGAATGGAAGAGAGAGATCTTCATGCACAGGTGGAGAATACCAACAACCACTACTCCTTTGATGTGGAATGGGAGAGGTTCTTGTGGAAAGTGACAGCTCAGATGGGTCTGCCAGGGCAGAGGTACCATTTGCACATTAGAAGCAAATGCCTTCAGCTGGGCTGTTTCCAATGGAAAAAAGGAAGAGACTGAGATAGAGCCTAAAGACAAAATGAGATAGGGACTGCAGTTCCCTTGCTTTTATAAAACCAGGGGAAGACCACTTAATTTCAGGTGGCTCTCATCTCACCACACCTTCTTTTACACCAGAGCACAGAAAAAAGTTAAATTTTCCCAGGTTCAGGTCTCTGGAGTACCAGCCAGCTCATGCTCCCTCCTCTATGTGTTCAGAACCTCAGCCTAAGGATCACATTCAGCCCATTCAACACCACCTGGGAAGGCAAGGCACCTCTGGGCTTCCTGACCCACTAAGAACTAGCTCAAACCCCTTCGCCGGTTACACATCAATTGCCATTGAACAAGTCTGGGAGAATCTTCTGCAGAGACCATAACGTGATTGCCAGACAGTGTGAGATGCCAGTCCCCTCACTACACAGGAGAATCTTATCTCCCTTTCTAAGATAAAAACAAAGTGTATGGTCCTTTCCACATGGGAGGACAAAAGTAAATTCCAATCACTATGAAATTATGATAGAAATTGTCTCCTTATCTCATGCCCATATTAATTTTTTTATTCCTGTTAAGGAACAAGGGAATTTTTGGGTCTTCCCAGCTGTGATAAGTGGGATGTGGGGAATGCATTCTGACACAGATCTCACTCATAATGCTAAAGTTCTGGAAGGAACTACTGCAGTTCTTGCCCGTTAAAGCTTTGTGACAAACAATTCCTGCAAAAATACTATAAATCCAGAGCATTTTCAATTCAATACCTATCATGCACTTTCAAAAGATCAGTCAGTCTGGCAATCCTGAGAGATTTTGGAAAAATCAGATGTAGACATTTCAGTAGGTTTTTTTCTTCATACAGTTTACCAAAGTACTTAGGACAGAGATCATCCCTGACATCTAAAAAAAAACCAGAGAGAAAACAACAACACAAGTCAAAAACTAAACTCTGCACAGGAAGAGTTATATCTGTTCAGTGTTGACTGTAATCCACACTTTTCTTGTACCATTGAGTTTGTACAGTCAGCTGCCCCAAGTACTGGACATCTAGCAGTCCTTGGAGGGACAGGAACATGACAAGACACATTAGAGAAATTATCAAATCCATAAAGGTGGGACTTCCTATATCTCTTTCCTCAAAACTGAGTGAAGCTATAAATAAGGGAACTACCACCCTTTCCTCTCCAGTGCAGACATTTGAAATGCTCACATTTGAAACCCTGCCCAGTCAGGTGTGACAAATGCAGTTTATCATATGGCTCTGAGATATAGCCTATGTCTCTGCAAATTATTGTATCCCATGGATAGCCCCACAATACACACACAAACACATCAATTACACCACTACAGAGCAGTATGAAACTTGCTGGTTTCTATTTCTTTAAACCCACACATTAGCTCAGGCTCAACTGCACCTTCTCCATGTCATGACAGGCACAGAAGTAGCTAACATCATGGACCACATCACTTCCATTTGTCCTGCAACCAGCCAGCAAGATAATGCACAGAATAAATAGCAGGCATTAGAGAGAGGAAGTATCTTTAGGTAGAAAGACATGCTATTTAGGCTGAGAGGTGCTTACCATGCAATGTGTATTTGCAGATAATTAGCCAGAAAAGCATATCCAAATAGCATGTAGCTAAATTCCTGTTGAAAGCATTCCAGAGAGCATGAGAAGTCAGCTACGGATCTTTCCTAAGCACAGATTCTTGCATCTGCAGAAAGTGCAGAGAGGCCATGGTCTATTTCTTCTGGCACCTCCACTCTCCAGAAACAATCTGTTCTAGATGCTTCCAGCCAAGCCTGACCATGCCTCCCCCACTCCTAACTCCACACCCCATGTCCCAGTTATTATTGTCCATTCCTCCTTTGATCTGGGTTTGCTCTGGTCTTGCGAATGCTTAATGTTTGTCTTATCTAATGTCACTGTGGATGCTCATCTTGTTAGCCAAGGGCTACTGTTCACAGACAGTAGTAATGTCTGCAAATGTGCGGAGTATGGCAAAAAAAGCAGACTTATGGCAGCTGCAAGCTGCTTATTTGGAAGGAACTTTAGCAAAGGCATGGCACGCGTGGGAAAGCTTCACCCTCTCATTGACTGTGAAAATGCTAACCCAGATTCTCACAGTTTAAATTCTCATGGCTTTGACCTGACCATCTCCTATTAGCAGACTGCAGGCATTCAGAAAAACCTGTGAAATGAGTGGTGCTTAGGTCAAGGGACACCATGGATTGTGATTTGGGGATTTGAGGCACTTCAACCTTAGTATGTCAAACCTGCAGCATGCTTTACACTTTCGATTTCATGATGAGACTTTTTATGTCATAGGTTTTCTATTGCAACCTGCCTTGTGGAAACCACACACCCTAAAGGGAGAAGTTGCTGCAGACACACAGAAAGAGCAGCCTCTTCTCTAGATGAGTAAATAGAGCTGGTTCTCAGCCACACACACATAAAGACTTATTGGGCTAACCCTCCATAAACAGACAAACAGCTACAGAAAACCTGACAAATCTTATCAACTTGACACTTTCTCCTACCTTTACCTGTTGGCAGGAAGTTCACTCCCTTCTACTCTTTCTCTGTATCCAGATGCAAGGTGAAAATATCCTGAAGAGCTACCAATCTGCTCAGTGGAAGCTGAGCTCTCCCCTGATCTCATTGTTCCTTGACATTAGGGGGGTACCATCTCTTGCTTAAACCATCGTCTTGTTGACATGCAGCATTGCTTCCAAACAGGAGCATCTATCCACACCTTTATTCACTGGACACATGCTGTTACCTCCTGTCATACCTGGCTTGACAGGTCTAACAACAGGGATGAAACCAATTGTTGGCAGGGTACCAGTGCTTTTCCAGGGCCATGGCCACAGCCTATGTGACCTGTCTGGTTACTTTTCTTTACTCTCCTGGCTGGGTACCAACACTTCCAGATGGAGAGCTGGGAAGCAGTGCTCCTGTGGGCAAGCTGACGCTGCAGAACACCGCTGCCTTCCTGCAAAGCCTCTGATATTGGCAATTGCCTGTCACAACCTCCCAGGCTAGAAAGCAGTTTGTACAAAACTAGTTTGCTCTCTCTGGACAAAAAATAACGCGCTGCCAGTTACAGCTCACTTCATACCCAGCCTCTTAGGGGGCTCCACCCCCTCCACGGGGGCTCCACTCCGCATGTGAGTGTCTTTTTGATGTAGGTGTCTTGGCTGCTGGGTCTCAGATAGCAATTCTGTGACTGTGCAGGCAGCTGCTCTCTGGCAGGTGGGCAGTCACTTGGGAAGAGGTCTGCGGCAGAGACACAGCTGAACTCTGTTCCACAGAGTTTGCTTTGAGATGCTGTAATCTAGTATTTTGTGTAGGGCTCCAAATAACTGTGCTGGGGGAACAGAGGAGAGCAAATGGATGGTGCAGCTCAATGGGAATGCCAGCTCCTTCTTCAGGGTAAGCAAATAAACTTTCCTTTCCCTGGTTATTGTATTCATGTATATCACCAAGAAGCACATTCTAATCCATAGGTATTAAACCCAGTTAGGCTTATTCTATCCTTGAGGAAAAAAGACCCTATGTTTATTTTCCATCACTGGAAAATTTCCCACAGGATTGTCTTTGTCCACCATATGTGTCATCTTTGCTGCTGTTTTATCCGTAGCTCTGTTTATAAGCAGGTTGCTATAGTCTAAAATTAGACCAGACACATATCAATAACACCAGACATAAGGAATAATCTGAAAAACAGCAAGATCTTTTTTAATCTGTGTAGATTTCAAAGAGCACCAGCTTCGTCTTTCAAATAAAGGCAATCCAATGTCATCTTCATTAAAATGGGAAAGGCCTTTGCCAGGTATTTTTTTTTGTATCTGCTTATCTCTTGCTGGGCCTCTGCAAAGACACGGTTGATTCATTGCTGTAGCAAACCACCAACTCTATCACAATATGGATCACATTTTAACACGGGTGCTTTCTGACAAACTTCTTCCCCTTTCATCCATATCTCAAGCATATCCCCACTCAATCTTGCCTGTAGCATCTACAAGACAACTCCACCAGCCAATTCTCTGCAAATGTAAAGGATCTATTTTTAGAAGTCTTGAAGATGACAAGAAATGCTGACCTCAGAAAACTGTGAATAACAAGCTCTTTATTTCTCCTTCCTTGCCTGCTCTCTCTCTGTGGAAGCAAACTACCAGCATCTGGCCAACTTATTCCAGAATCACCACAAGGCCAGAGCCGCATTTTGAGCATCTCTGCTCCTTGATATATTCCTGAAAGTCTTGTCCATGTCAACCCCACAGATCTGATTTGAAACCCCCCATGCTGCCAACCTCAGTGACTTCTCTCCATAGAGCACAGGGAGGGGATGCGGTGACTCACCCAGCCTCATGATCCCCCCTGCCAACCCACTGTTTGTTTGAGTGATTGTATTGTTGAAGTCCTGTTGCCACATTTGTAACTATACATTTTTTTTTTTATGACAACCAGAAGTTCGGTTTTATAAACAGATGTTGTTGTGGGCCTCTCTTACTCAGCTGGATCAGCGTCAGTAGTTTTTCCAGGCTGTGGTCTCTGTACTGCACACTGAGTCAGACGCAGCCCTGTACAGATTTCTTTGAATCGCTGGTTTCCTCCCAGAGACTCTTGACTCGCTGCCAACAAAGCAGGGCGTAGCTCATTAATTTTATTTTTTTTTCCTTCTCTTTAAAGGCACACTGATTCATAGTAACTCCTTTAAAACAGAAAAGACACCACCCTCCCACACCACCAGAGGAAACTTAAACCACCACCAGGTCACTCCCCTTCACTCCAGCTCCGCACTCCAGGACATCGGCAGTGCAACCCAGCGCTCTCCTTCTTCCACAGGTGCCAGCACCGGCCCCAGCCCACACGGTAAGAGCTGCTCGAAAATCCTCACCAGCTTGCCTCTCTCACTGGCTGTTCCCCATTCCCAGCAGCACCAGTCTGCTTTTCTCTTCTGCTCCTTCACTTCTCTTCACTCTGGCACTCGAGCCGGCTATGGGACACACCTTAATTTTCATATTTTCCTTTGAAATCCAGCTGCGTTACGGAGCAAAGGGATACTGCAGGGCTCTCTGGTTGCAACCCCAGGGCACTGGCAGCAGCAGTGTTATTTTCACCTCCCAGGCACATGCAGCCAGGGTGCAGACACAGGGTGCCCAACCTGGGCCAGCCCCGGCTCAGGTGCTGTTGTGTGCTTTTGGAATAGCGTTGTTTACAAATGTGGGAAAATGCCTGCTTGGAATTAGGGCTGCTGGCTCAGTTTTTCTGGCTTTCACATGTTTCTGCTTGTCTCTCTCTCCTCTATCATTAGTTTGCCAAGCTCTAATTAAAAACAATAGCGATCATTCCAAGTGAAGACTGAGAGGCCCCAAAGGTGCAGACTTTGGGGTACAGTGGAGACAGTCTCTTTTTCTGTGGGGGTCCCGACTCCTGAGGCTGAAGCCAAGCCCCGGTTTTTATGAAAAGCCACGTGATGGGTAGAAATGCATGCTGCGCCTTCCTTGGCAGCACAGACCCTGGAGTGGGGAGCACTGCGAGGCGAAGTGAGGGAGCGGGTGGAGTTGCTAAGAGCACCATGGGCTGCATGGTAGGGTGGTGTGTTGAGGGGGTAGAGGCACTGATGGGAAGTGTAAGATTGCAGAGACTGGCAATTTTGCCTCTTCACCTGCCTTTTTCCACACAACCACCCCCTCCTTTTTCCCTCCACTCCTTCACCAGTTCTCTCATTTCATGTATCTGCTATGGTTTGCATCCTGCGGTCAAATCTGAACTATTTTTGAGGTCTGAGAAAGAGAGTGCAGCAGAGCCAGTTTGTTGGCACCACACTTTGGTTCCTGTTGCAGGAACCCAGCCCACTCCTGCACAGTTTGAAAGAAACTGAAACAGTATTTAGCCCAATAGGGCCAGGAATGGGTGGGGCTCAGGCTGGAGCTGTGCAGTTACTACATCAATGACCAAGAAGCTGAGTTGACCTAACTTTGTGGCAGAGGGATGGATTTCGTGAATTTCGAAGTCCCCTCTGGCCCTATTGCGTGTGGCTCAGTCATGCAGCAGTGCCTCCTGACTGAGAAACAGATCTGTTTGAATGGTGGGAAAACTGACTGAAGCAGTGTTTCCAGGGCAGTCTGCAAACAGAATGGAGAGAATTTTCAGAAGTTGTCGGTTAATACAATTGACAATTAAATAATTTTTGGAAAAAAAAAATTAAAAATGCTGTGGTCATAGAACAACTTTCAGTCAGAAGCTTTGAATTCCTCAAGTCACCTCTGAGAGCAGAGTTGCCCAGGAACTGCCCACTTGACATTTCTGTATGGAGTGGGATTCCTTTCTGAGCAAACACACAAAAGGGAGCTGGACATGAAAAGTGTGAAAACTTGGAGCCCATTAGCTATTGTTCCTGTGATAACAGGGGTTTAATGCCTCCACCCAGTCCACCTGAGATAGTGAGGCCTTAAAGGCAGTTTATTTCTATTTGCTCCCTTGGGGATTAGCATAGGAAAAGGATGAAAACTGAGGTATCTTACTAACACTGCAGTGCCTGGAAGGACACACTGAAATGTAGCTCCTTCATGCGAGGCCCTGCACACTCATCTAAGGAATTCCTCTCAGTAGGCTTCTGTGGAAGTTCCCCCCAGCTGTGACTAACCATCCAAACACATGACACAAAGTCTGAGCCATTCATCCCAGCTACCCTTGTGAACAGGGCATCTCCACTGGGCACATGCCATCCCGAGATAGACATCTGAGAGCTACAGAGCAGAGCCACACCCAAGGATACAATAATGGAGGAGTGACTTGGGATCTTGTGGAGAAGCACCAAGTTTTGGAGTGCGTGCCTCAGCTGCAGGGTTGTTAGTGCTTCCCTGGTGCTACCCTGCTGAGGACAGAGATCCCTGGGCTTGGAAAACCAGCCCTTCTGGTCTAGCTGGTGGTCTTTCAATTCTGTAGTGTGGGAGCATGCAGGAATTACTGTTTGGTGGTCTGGGGTGGAGCACAAATTGTATTTTGAAACAGTTCTGGGAGATATGCTGGTAATAGCCAGTGTGGTTTTGGTAAAATACCCACCTCGGGGCCTTGCTTATAATGAAACAAGGGAGATTTGCTGCAAACACTAATCCTTCTCTATATTCATCACCCTTCCAGCCACAAGGCTCACACATTGCACTCAGCCTGTGCCTGCTTGAGTTTCCTCAAAGCAAGCAACAGCAGGAGGGTGGTGGGCTACAGCCTGCTTCCATAGCCCTGCCCACTCCCATGGGGCTTCACAGGCTCCATCAACCCCAGGTGGCAGCCGTGACGCCCCTTCCATGGCACGTTTCCACTTGCTTACCCCCCCCAGTTCACTGTGGCTG
Source organism: Lepidothrix coronata (assembly GCF_001604755.1). NCBI lineage: Eukaryota > Metazoa > Chordata > Aves > Passeriformes > Pipridae > Lepidothrix > Lepidothrix coronata. The sequence continues at coordinate 203,151 of NW_016690321.1, forward strand.
CTGGATAGGTGCTCTCTTCACTACGTGCTACACAGATGGCAAAGGGGGAGGCACCTGATACTGGGCTAGGATTCACCCTCAGATGCTCAAGTGCCCCATAAGACAAGAACTAGCACTATGAGACCCCTTTGATCTCAAGAGGCTTCTGTGCCTGTACCCTTCAGTAAGGAAATGATAGCACTGCCACCCAACACAATATAAGGTAGGCTGCAGAGCATGGCACTCCTAATTTTTTTCCATCCTTCTGTTTTCCTACAAAAAAACATAATGAGAAATAACTAAAAGATGAGATTCCTTTACCCTTCCTTCAAGGCAGGGAGAAGTAATAGGCCTGGAGTTAATATTTTACTCCCCTGAAAAGGAGGGCAAAGAAGGAGATTTTTCATCTTCCCATCTGAAGATGGATACTTAATAGTTCACGGGTCTTTTCTCCTGAGGCAATACCATGTTCACAGAAAAGGAGGCTCTTCTCCATGGCCCTGCCAGGAGTGATAACTAAATCATAGCCACAAGTGCTGTAACAGTGGCCCCGAACAAATATTTTGAAGCACCATCTCAAATGTGCCTGTATTGATCCTCTGTCAAGGCCGGTCCACGCCCAATCATCCCACAGCATGACAGTGGGTCTAGCAGCAATTCTCCCATATAAACTGCTCAGAGGGAAATCTAGAGTGCCTCTTAAACTGCTTTCTGCCATTACACTGTGGGGAGAGCAGCAAAACAGCACATCTCGGGGCTGCCATCTGGAGTATGATTTCTTCAAACTACTGGGAGAGTTTTGGGAATTACCTCCTTATTTAGCATAGCTGGTCAATGAGCAAAGGAAACTGTAGCCAAATTTGCACCGTCCTTCTCCTGAACTGTTTTCAACAGGGCAGAGAGTATATGGGGACTGCTCTTTTAGTAAGACCAAATATAGCCCATGCCTTGTCATGGTAGGGAGGCACAGCTTAGGACAACTGAGCTCCAGAACCCACATTGCCCAAGGGAGTGACCATTTTGCCAGGTTCATAATTAAGATCTATCCCCTTTACCCTGCAAACCAGTCTCTAACACAGGCATGGGCAGACACCCATGACAAGAGCCCAGGGACAGATCCTGGGCTAGGTCATCCCCAATCATGCAGAGAAGTGCACTGAACTATGGAGTGGCTGACAACAGGTGAACAGTGACTCACGCGGAAGGCTTAGCTCTTGCGATGTCAGGCCACCTGGCAATATGTTTGTGTTAGAGGAAATCCAGGGTGAGGGCCTTTGCTGTCCTTTTGCCCTCACAGGGCAGAGTCTGCTCAAGGAGGGGAATTGTGAAAGCAGATGCCATGACTGGGTCCAATGTCCACATTTTTCTCATTTCAAGAAGACATCTCCCCTTTTTTTGGCCCCAGAAGGGCTCTGGGAAGGATAGTGAGAGCCATGGGAGCAAGAGGGGAGAGCTATAAAATGCTCGGAGCTGGGAGCAGGCTTGGTCAAAGGATTGCTGAAGACCAGCTCCAAGAACACGGACCACTGCTGAAGGAAAGCTTGGGCAGCTGGGCCAACCTGCCTACTAGCCAGCCTCCAATGGCTGTAACCTGGCCAGCGTGGTGTACCCTAAATAGGGGAGTTCTTGATGTCTTGTGGAAAGCCATTTCCACATATAACATGAACAAGCTTATACCATTCTCCCAGCCCATACTGATTGCAGGTGTAAGGAGCCTTCTGAGAGCCAGATGAGGTATTTTACATCACAGCCATCACAACCACCTTCATCCCACCCTGCACAGAGCACTGACCAGCTCCAAACTGCACAGCATCCTCTTGTGTCTGCTTTATACACATGCTTCCCCCGTCCATTGTTTGTGCACTGAGGTTGAAAGAGGGAACTACCACACAATTTTGCATTTTAATCCTGCACAGTCTTTTCCAAGCTGGCTTGCAGGAATAAAGGCATCCTGGAAGCAGACTGACCCAAAAGCTCAGACTCTTTAGATGCCTGAGTTACATTGATCTCAGTGTCTCATAGGCTGTACTGGCATGTTCAGAGGTTTTGCAGCTTTGAGAGAGAGACTCTATCTGGTAAGGAATGGCTTCTTTTTCAGAGTTAACCCTCTCTTGGAAAAAAAGGGAAGATCTAGACAAAACTGTATATGTAAATCACAGGATTGCAGTTTTAATCCAAAACTGCAGCCAAAAACACAGCTAATGTGGGCTTCACGGACCTTCCACCTCTATGTAAGGGCTGTTGCAAGGAGGAAGTCCCACCAGAAATGATCTGTGTACTTTTGCTCACACCACACTATCACTTGAACTTTTCTTTCAAACCTGTCGGTTGGTTTCTCCCATGTGGGCGCTGTCAGTGTCAAAGTCGCACAAATAGACAGGTGCACCCCTAAAGAAGCCATTCACAACCACACACATAGGCACACACACACAGAGTTCACAGGGAGCCCACGGGTGCACACTCCCATTCATAGAGGGAGCCACGCAGAGCTGCAGATGCACGCCCCTACACACACAACACATCAACGCCCAGTCAGTCCTCTGAGAAATGTTTCTTGTGTGTCTCGGCATTTTGTCAGAACCCTGCATGTGCCAGCAACTCCTGTGTCTAATTAACCCACCCAGGGACAATCCAGTGCACTAAGGGGTGAGGGTACTCCCCATTGCCCCTCTGGAAGTGCAGCGGAACACTTCTGTGCTTCTGTTAGCACTGGACTCCCCTTTCTCACCCCTCCCTCTTACTCGCTGCCCATCAGTCCCAGCCCTTCCTTGGCGTTCCTAGCGTGAGGAGTGACAGTGTTTTCCTCCAGCAGCAGCTGCTGGCTGCCTGCCAGGCCCCAGGCAGCTATTCCCCTTCCTACTACCAAGCGAGCATTGGAGTTTCAGTTGATGTTGTCACATGGCTGAGTGCTTGAGGGTGGTTTCTTCTGGAGAAAATGCCAATTTCTCACTGTCTGCCCTAGGAGCTCTGATATTTCCCCACTCTCATATGAATCATGAGCATGAGAGCTGGAAAACCCTTGTGTGTCATCTTTTGTGACTCCCCTCTGCATCTCTCAGAGAGTGGATGTTCATTACCAAGGGTGGATCCTTGAGGAATTTGTCAGATCCCACAAGAAATTTTTCACATGCTGGGGCTTCACCACTCACTTGAGAGGGCAACTCCTCTGATCTCTTGGAGACCATACCACCAGGAAACACTTTGTAAGAACCAGACAAAATCTCCCACTTACTTAAGCTTATTTTCATTTGTAGCCCCTCAGGCTGGTCTGTACTTTCCTTTTGGCTGACACTCATCTACTACTTTTACAGCCTTGCTGTACCCCAAGTGGTCATCACAGCCACCACCCATACATACATGAAATCTCACTGCCATAAACCAGAGGCTCCAAAGGTCTCCGTGTGCCCACACACACCTCCTGCCCAACCCCTTCCCCACACATGTGAAATCTCTTTCCAGAGGCACCAGCCTACTCATCCACATGTCTATAAAAAGCATATGACTTGTAAATTGAGTCAGGCTGCTCTGTCAAAACCAGGTTGTCAACAGCAGCGCTGACACACAGTGGTTTGTAGAAGTCTGGAGTCAGCAAGGACTCCAGGTTCGTCTGGATCTGAAGCAAGAAACAGAACAAAGGGAGAAAGCAAAAAGATCTTTCTGTGTTGTTGTTTAAAGTTGTCATGAGCTTTCTAGTAACAATGTGATGTCATGCTACTGGAATATCACAGACATCTTCACATCTTTGCATCCTGCAAAACAACCCTGGGCACAAGGAGGACTGGTGCTCATATCGCACACAATGACAAGGTGTGGAGTTGTAGCAGGGCTAAGATGCAGTGATGGCCTCAGGTCAGTCAAAAGGCAGAATTCTGCAGAAGGTTTTATCCCATGCTGGGGTTTCCCTTACTGGTAGCAACATGGCAGCATTGCTCTTTGTGGGTTGGCTTTGCACTGAGAAATGTACTGGTAACAGAGGTGGCAGTTTGTGGCTGTCTCAAACAGTATCAAACAGTTTTTACTTTCTGTCCATTACTCTCCAGTTTTCTCCTTCCTTTCCAAGTGGCCTTGGTCCTGATTTGAACCACCAGTATTCCTGGTGTGACTCTGTGCCCCCTCAGACAGTGGTCAGGTTCACATACTTTCTCTTGGACCTCCTACTGTCACCATCAGAGACAGCGTACTTGGTTAGACAGACCATTGGTCTGACTTACTACTGCGTTCCTCATATTCTGTAGTGGCAGATAAAAAAGGCAGAATTTCTTTTATGTTAGTTGCTTTCAATCTATGGAGATTTTTGTTGATGTTTTGGCCAAAAGCATTTGCTTTTTCCCCAAAATACCATCTTTCCCTTTTTGAGAAATCTAACATATAAAACTAAAGGGACTTTAGCTGAAAAACTCAGTTTTAGAGGAGTCAGAGGTCACCACGGTGTGCACAGGCAGTGCGATTTAGATGTCCTCTGTTCCCTGGATGCTATAAGCTGCTCTACGCTGTTGGCTGCATTCTCACCCCAGCCAGCATCTCTCACAGCACACCTCACCAAATCACCCTGGGAGTGGCAGTCCCAAGCAGGGACCTCAGTTCAGAGAGGAGAATGGGAATGGAAGGTCAATGAGCTACATCCCTCAGGAACACTTCAGGTGTGAAATATTTCAGATTTACTTGAGAGTGCCCTGATTCTTAACCCCAAACAACCCCATCATTCCTGCAGAAATATCGTGTACACTCCCCCTCTACTCCCTTCACTGCAGTGCCCTTTCTGTCAGAAGCAAAGGACTTCTACCTAATCTGGCCTACACTCTTGAGTAGCCCATTCCCTGTATTTGAGAAACTATATCGTTGGCCTTTATCATATCTCCAAGTGGCACTTCTCATTCCATCCTGATGCTTTGTGAAGCAGCAAACCAAGGGCAAGGACTCTCTTCTCTGTATTGCCCTCCAAATAGAAGGATCCAAAGCACTTAAGTAGACAGAGGGGCGATATGGGTGGCACCAATTTGCCTGCATGAGGAGACTTTGTCTTAATTTTTAATTGATAGTGCCGGCCTGCTTGAACTTGAATTAGGGGGCACCAGAGCTGTGTGTTGTTCCCTGGTATGTGTACTCCTGCATGGTCAGAGAAATAGTCTACACAACTAAGAGTCTGTCATGCTTATCTGTAGGCATTTTTGTACTGAAGGCTGCTAGGATGATTATTATTCGTGGTTACTGTTGGTGTGGCTTGTTATTTCTCTTCATCCTTCATCCAGTGGAAAGGAAACTCAGCCCGCTGTCATCAGTGCAAGGTCTTCTCTTGACTCATGCAGGCTGTTCAGCAGGTGCATGACCTTCACACCTTCTTCCCCACCAGCCTGTCCTACCTCCTACCTGTTATATCTCACCCCTTTTTTTTATTGGCTTAGTTGGTGTCTCTCTTCTGGAAGATGCATGAGGAGGACTCACAAACTGTTTGCTTGACTGGTTCTTGAGAAGCAGTCCTAAAACTGACAGTGTCCTGAGCACTTAACCTTGTAGGGTTAAATAATTGTGGGTTTTGAGAGCTTTGGGGTGAGTCAGTGGAAAAACTGGCAGCTCTAGGAAGGCTAAAACTGACTCATAGCCCAAGAAGAGCCTGAGGAACTCCAAATGCAGCTGCAGTTTAGGTAGGGGAATGGAAGAAAAGGCATTTGCATGCAATTTTGTCCTATTGCTCCAGCAATGTGACCCCACCCTGTAGCGGAGAGAGATGTCTCACACTTAACAAATGGAAACCGTATTCCTGTCAGTCCCTGATGCTCTGCCAGCTTCTCTGTCTAATGGGAGGAAAAGTCCACGCCATAGCATCAGAGACAGAGATGACTCTATTTCACTGCCGTTTGTTCACCCCCAGCTCCTTTGGGATTGTTCTCTCGTGTTTTATTTAGCAGGCAGAGAGAGATGAAGAAAGGGCAAAGCAAATGAATAGAGAGGGAGGCTTGTGCTTTAACTCACAAAGAATCAAAACTAAGCTGTGAGCACATATCCCTTGGGGGAGTTTGCATTTGATAGCGTGTGTATTCAGGGAGAGGTGCTGACGTTCTCAGGAAATAGGTGCACTGAAAGCACCTGAACTAACAGTGCTCTCCTGCAGTGCTAGAACAGGCAGAAAAAGCAAAGGGAATAAAGGATTTCATTTTTTTCATAGAGTATTGGTCAAAGTCTTGGGTGTGGGGTTTTTTGTTGTTTTTTTTTTTTTTTTTTACTTTGTAAAGTAACATTTATCTCTCCTTTTCATTTTTGAATGCAAACAAAAAATGCATTTAAAAAGACTGTTCTAGTCCTTTAGGGTGTCATGTAAGTAGGTTTTTAATCTTTCAAGTAGAGAGCTTTGTTTGAAGATCCTAAAAAATAATCAGGAAAAAACCCCTGCTGAATGAGTTTTTAAGAAGGCCGTAGCAAAAATTCATCTAAGAAAGAAGAAGAAAAGTTTAGCTACTGTTAAGTAAAGGCAAATTTCAGAGCAGGCAAATTTGCCACAGTTTGGTGAATGCATACCAATACCCTGTGGTGGAAAGAGCAGTTGTGACAGCTTGTGTGAGAACCGAGGTAATCAAAAATGAATAAGAAGTAGTCAAAAGGATGAAGATTTGACTCAAGTCTGCTGCAGATATGTCACTTAGTCATGGCAACAGCAATAGTTTCTTAGTTAAAGGTACAGTGGTGGTATCTGTACCAGTTGCCATCCAGCATTTTGAAACCCTCGTTCCTTTTGCAGTCAAATGGAAAGAAGGGGTTTAACTCTTAGGTCAGGGATGTTCATGTGGTAGCTTGCATATTGTATTGAGAACCTGAATTTTAACAGTGCTGAACTCATAAATGACTGTCACTACAGTCAGAGAGGAACTCCTAAGAAGGCTGCGCTTTCTCCAAGATCGTCACTAAGGGAGGTACTGTCACAAGAGAGGGCACAGTGACCAGGCCATCCAGGCAAATCAAGCTTTAGAGCATGAAGTTTGCTAGGACACCCCAAAGCAGACAAGCAAGCCTGGTCCATGTTCAGCAAGCCAGGACTAAACAGCCCCAGAGAGTTCTCCCAGGTGAAGGAAACCTCACAGAAGACAAGTTTTGCCAAGGAGATAGGACCAGTAACTAAACCTAATGTGTTTTACTAAGGACTGACCTTGTTTGGGTGGGAGGAATGACCTACCAGAGCTGGTTCCTTGAGATCTTGAACTCAAGGAATTCCTCATGGTCATCAGCTAATGCTGAACTGGTTGAAGTGCCATTGAGAAGCCTGCCTACCAACTGTGGTTTGGGAAACTGTATCCAAAGCAGTGCAAGGAATAGCTGCAGCACTTTACAGGAATACACTTCCACTCATGGTCACACTGAAAGGAAAGACAGGAGTGGAGAAGGTGGAGTCATCAAGTAAAAAAAGACACATGAATGGGATTTTGCAAAGCTTTTTGTCACAGTTTGTGTGAAAGACATCATAAAGTACAATTGTGTTGTTACACGACAGTGTTACCACACCCTGCACAAATGGTGATGGCATCAAACCTTGCCTGAGTCACCTGGACCAAAATAACTTGACAGTTAACATTAATCACATGCTTGATATTGCTTTTCAGTACCAGCACTACCAAAGGAAATAGCAACACAGCCCTGTGAAACTTTCTAGGAAGTTTACTGGGCACAGAGTGGACCCAGTAAGTTCTTCTGCCTGAAATATACTCACTTGCTTCGTGTGAATTGTCTGCACTCATTCTCATGGCTTAGATTTGTTCCTTGTATTTTGCTTTTTCAGGTGAGAAGTCAGCAGCCTTGACAAACAGTGTCATGCAAGCTTTCTAAAGTACATTCTCCTCTCTTTCTAATCACATGTTCATCAATGACAGGAAATGTTACAAAAAATAAAAGCTTGCAGGGTACAGAGGCAAAAAATAACCAAAACAAACCAAAGAGGAATTTGCATTACAAGAGAATCTTATTGCAGTAATAAAGTGATCTGCATGCCTCAAGTTTTAAAAGGGAAACAGGCAGTTTTCATTGCAAACCTAAGCATCTTCCTCAGCTCCAGAAAACTTCAGTGGCATTTCTCTTCTGCTTCCTCTCCTCTTCACACAATAGAGTAGGGGCTACCCCCCAGTTTACTCTCCACCACTGCTCAACACCCAATGCACCCAGGAACACATAGTCCTCCACTCCATGCCACCTGTCCTTGTCCCAGACCATCTGGAGGAGGCTGTGACACCAGAGGGGAACAGGAAGAGAAAAAACCTTCCTGACCTCTGTGAATGGCATGGGCAAAAACTCCTCTTCCTAGAGTGTAGACCTGGAGTATGGCATTTTTTACTTTACGTTAACAACATCAATATACCTATAAAAATATGCTATTTTTAAAATGCCCCCAAGCTATCTACCCCTGTTCTACACCTCCTCCCAAACTAGTTCCTTAGTCTCCAGGCTTTATTTAACCTCTTGAGCAGATTTTGACAAAGATTTTAGTGATGGGTTTTTTTGTGCTTCCATCTTTCCAGAAAGGACTTAAGATCAACATGGTTTTTGCATGTAAATAAATGCTATTCTTTGACTAAGCCCTTCCCTTCACCTCCTCCCTCTGTTCTTGTTCTCCAGATCTCTCTGTATCAGTGACACCACCTAGAAGGGACTCAAGATGTTGGTGCTACTGGCTGGTATCTTTGTGGTTCACATTGCCACTGTCATCATGCTCTTTGTCTCCACCATTGCCAACGTAAGTAGACTGCCCTGGGTGAGATCTGCAGCAGCAGCAGCCAGCCCTTGATATGGCTGGCAGGTGGACTGGAGGGTGGGTCCTCAGGAATGTGGGTGATGAACATCTGCTCACAGTCACGAGGAGAGATGAAACAGTGATGGGTGCGCTCAGAGAGCAGGAAGGCAGACAGGGTGGTACAAGATGCAACCTCTTTCTGTGATCTTCCCAAATCCCAGAACCAGCAGCACCTCAACACCCTTCACCACAGAGAATGCAAGTCGGAGCTGGGGAGATCAGCAGATGACAGCTCTGATGCGTTGTCGATCCCCCCAGCTGGTGACCAGGCTGTTGTCCAGTGGGGTGCATCCCAAGCCAAGGGGGGCAGCCGGGCCAGGACCACCTGGCTGCTGGGGAAATCCAGGCCGAGGGGGACCCCTGGCAGCAGGAGGAGGGGGAGGCACTGCCGGGGTCCCCCCTGCCCCCACCGGCCATCGGAGAGGATTTCAGGGTCCCCTCGCACCCGCCTGGACAGCTCGCTTAGCCCACCGTGCCCTCCCGCCGCCTCGCATGGGGAGAGGGCAAGGATGACCCGGGAAACTTCCCCACATGATTGAACAAACTTCCTGGTGTTTTGCCTGGACCAAACACCTCCTGGCTCTGGAAGCCAGCACTGTCTCTCACCAGTCTGGTTGCTCATCGCAATCGACACATGCTGACATTTTCAGGCACTTTGGCTACTCATGCTCACTGTATGGTTTAGTCTGGCAGAAGAGCAGGAAAGCCTTCCTTCCCCTTGATGCAAGTGTTCTATCCTATTTCAGGTTTGGATGGTGAGTTCCTCCAGCTTTGGAACGATCTCAACAGGACTCTGGTTGCTGTGCAATAAGACCTGCAATCAGCTTTCAGTTAAGAGCGGTGATGAGAGTAAGTTACATCTGCATTTCCATCAGGGTGGTGAATTGCAGGACCTTGGTGCACAACACCAAGACTGAGTCCTGACCTTCTCCAATCTATTCCCTGTGTTTTGACAGCTTCCCTCAAAGTCGTGCAAGCCTTTATGATCCTCTCGATCATTTTCTCCGTCGTGGCGCTCGTCCTGTTCATTATCCAGCTGTTCACTCTGGAAAAAGGCAAACGCTTCTACATGACTGGAGCTGTCATGCTGGTTTGCTGTAAGTATGCACATGCACACCTTGCAATGGCCCCATGTGCATCTCATTGCCTCTGCGAACACAAGTAACCACACGTGTTTGCCACACATGGTCTTCAGGGGACATTGTCAGCCAGCTAAATGTTTCCAGTGGCCCGATTTTGTTACAAAACAAAGCACTGAGAAATTGGAAAGTGTTGGGTCGGGTTTTGTGGGTTTTTGTTTTTGTTTTTTTTTTTTTTTGCTGTATATAATGAAAATGTTTCAAGATTTTCATTAGGAAATTCCAGTGGGTTTTGCAAAATACCTTTGAAAGACAACAAAAAGGATTCAAGTGTTTTGAGGGGGCAGGGGAATAAACAGTTAGACAGCTACTGCTCATGGGATTCAACACTACCACCAAACTGTCGTCAGATCTTATTACTGATTTCCTCCTAACAAAGGTTTATTCCTCATGGCACCCACTAAACAAGCCCCAAGTGTCTTATGTCATCACATCTGCAAAAGAAATCCTCCAAAAATAAGCCTAATGGGCAGCAGCTCCTCTCTCATACGGCACAAGACATGCATTACAATCTCAGGGGACAACAGTACTTCAGAAGTCTTGCAGCAATGCTGGTTTCAGTGCGTTTTCCAACTCTTCTTTCCTTCTTCCTTCCCACAGGGATGTGCATTCTGATTGCAGTCTCCATTTACACAGCTCGGTTCACAGGCAAGACGCAGTACGTCACAAATCCTCACCATGGCTACTGCTTCATATTGGCCTGGATCTGCTTTTGCTTCAGTTTCATCATCGGCATCCTCTACCTTGTTCTTAGGAAAAAATAAGGCTGATGGGGGTCTAGGGGAGAGGGCTTGCTACTGGGAATTGGGAAGAATTACTCTGCTGAGAGAACTGTTGGGCCAATAGACAGAAACAGCCACCATCATCACCACTGCCACCACCACAGAAAAATCACTAACAAAGCTAGAATCCTGAGAAACTCCTTCACCAAAGAGAGGGAGAAAACCAGCTCCTACTGATCTCGCACTTCTGGGGCTAGAAATCTGCAAGTGACCCAGACAGCTCTTCTGCTTTTCTGCTAAGTCATGTCATACCTTCACAAAGCTTCAAGCTCAGCAGTGATGATTGAAGGGCACCACAAAAACAAAGGCTACATCTTTTTCTCTTCTTAGAGCCCTTCTCACTTACCTTTGAGTTTGCCTTGTGGGTTGGGCAGTGAGGATTATGATCCCTTTATTTGTCCATTGAAACAAATGGAATGGGCTTTTTGTTACATTTATATATATATATATATATATGTGCGCATAGGTGAATGCTAAAGACATTAAATTAGAAGCAACCAGAAGAAATCAGATAAATTTTGTATTAAAATATCTACAAAAATAAGGCAGCAGGCTTTTTTGCTGTTCTGTTTTCTATTTGACATTCCCATGATTCCCAGGAATGGCAAATATACAGGCATTGATGATGGAGAGAGAGAGAGAGACAGAAAGTGTGTGGGTGAAGATACGGGTTTCTAACTACAGAGGATGCAGTTGATCAGTGGTGCACATGCAGGGAGGGAATCGTCTGGGTGTGTGTCTACACGACAATAATCTTCTGTTCAACTCCAGAACATGGTAACAGACTGCAATATCACAGATCTTTACTGAGACAAGTTCTCATCTATAGACAGGGTTTTTTTCCCACATCATCACCTGGTACATGGTATTAATTGAGAAGCCCACCTTGTGACAAAGCTCATCTCAAAAGCAGATAATGGTTAGCAGAGGAAATGTATTCCCTAATGAGAGATTAGAAGAGATGAAGCAGGGCTTGTGAGTTTTGCTCCTTGCTGTACAACCTTAGGCCAGCCACTTAATCTGGTGCTTTTCCATCTGCCAAATTCTTCCATAGAACTAGAGCTACCTCCCAGGGTTGCTGAGAGTTTTTGAGTCCACAATGTAATACAAGGTTCCCATATGAAAGGCTGGCATAGGAAGGTAAGGCATTGGTACTGCCGCAACCCACAATTTTCTGATAGTTTGAAGAATCTCAGTCACAAGAGGCATTTGCAAGGAATGAGGTCAAAATTCCCTGTGACTCCATTCACAGCTAAAAGGTAGAGAGTATAAAAAACCATGTCAGTGCAGATTGTGCATGGATGCTATTTACCTCTCTCTCTCTTTCTGTTACATTTTCTTCTTACGTAGACTTTATCAATTTGGTGGATATATTCTAGTACTGTATGTTGCTGTTTCATTAACAAAGGTTATTTCATATATAGTCATTGTAAATATTTTGAAATGCATATTTTTAACTTTGTGGGTATAAAAATAAAATCTGATTCCCTTTATAAAAAAGAGTTTTGCTGTGGTTTTTTTTCATTAGTGTTTCAGATATTTGTTAACGGAAGCATTTGCTGTTTTCACTGAATCAAAGCCCGCCCCTTTAAGATGATGCAGAACTACCAAGTTCTCTTGCATGTCAGTATATGAGATTTCCTGTTCTGGAGGGAAGGAGGAAGCAGAACAACTCTCAGAGCTCCTTTTTCAGGCTGCCTTTTTCAAACAGACAGTGTGAGCAATGGTATCACTCGGTCTCAGCGCCAGGCTTTGCTCCACACCCAGGAGAGCTAGAAATGTACTTTCTCACTCTGGCAGAATCTCATCTGTCCCAAAGTAAAATCACCAAAGTGTTTGCCTGGGTCTCATGAGTTAGTGTAGCTGTTGCCTCTTGGCATTGTCTGGCCAAACACCTCTGCAGTTTTAGAGCTTGAGCAAAGAGTCCAAAGCCCAAGATACCGGCAGATCTCAGGAAACTTGGGGCACAGTCTTGTGAGCTGTGAGGTGAGGTAAGACCTAGCAGGAATGAGCTATGTAGGCAATTTTTCTTTTTCAATTAATGCACCTCAGGGAGAGCTAAGACATGCTAATTGAAGGCAGAACAGTGACATGAATCCTTAGGAGCTGAAGTTTTACCAGAGAGGGACCTCTTACACTGCAGGGTGTGGAAAGGCTCATGGAGTGTCATGGGTGGACACTTGTCTTGGTCTCAGGAGATCCCAGGAGTCATAAAATCATAGAATATGCTGATTTTGAAGGAAGCCATCAGGATCATCAAGTCCCAACTCCTGGCCCTTCACAGGACACCCCAAGAATCACACCATGGGCCTGAGAGTGATGTCAAAATGTTTCTTGAACTCAGACAGATTTGGTGCTGGGAGCACTGCTTGGTGCTGTGACCACTGAGTCCTGCTGTTCCTCCTGACACTCCTGTAAGTGTAGGGTAACCAAAGACCATTCAGCCACCGAGGAGAAGGCTAACACTGGCAGGTGAGACATGAGCCAGGTACTGAAGTGGGAATACCCAGGGATGCTAGCCAGTGAGCTTTGCAGGAGCACACCCACTGCTAGGCTGATATCCATACCCTGTTTCTAGCATGGTACAGATCACATGTGACAATATGATACCTCGCAGGAGGACAAGGAAAACTTTGTTGAGATGACCAGGACAGGTCACAGGCAATGGTCTCACTTTTTGAATGATGGTCTTCAATGACATTTGCCTCACCACAAATTGTTGTCACTGGCAGCTTAGAAAGGATAAAAAGGTTACTGGACACTCTGGGTAGCTTGTTTTGCCTGAAAAAAATCACTTGAGCTATTAAAGGATCAGTACCTTAATCTACAAGTGGAAAAAGTCACTGAATCCCCTGGTATCTGACAAACCTAGTTGATCTAAGTCCCTGAAGTATAATTCATTCCAAATGAGACAGTCTTTGCTCCACACCTGGTAACTCCCACCACCATCTTCTGAATCCCATTACATTAGTGGCTGGCAGGCAGGAATTTACATTTGGCACCATCAGGACAGAACACATCAAACAGAAAAGCAGATGCCAACAAATACGGATCAATTACAAAACATAAGGAGGCAGAAAAGGATAGGAGCAAATAGCACTATTGGTTGTGTCATAAGACAGTTGTTTGCTCAAAAATCATCTTCAACACAGCCTGAAATGGCATTGACCCAGTGCCACATGGACTGTGAGACACAAAATCATGGCACTCCTGCAAGAGCCATTACGTGGATTTCAGGGACCAAACCTCACAAGGCCCAGGACCACAACTGATTCCAGTACTTCACAGCAGAGTCCTTGGACTAGGAAAAGAAGCCTTTGAGAGAGGAGAAACAGAAGAACAAAATTCCCATGCCTCAGATTCAACTGCAGAGCAAAAGAAGGATTCCCCCTCCCTGGTCCTTTTCTGCAGGTCACTACAAGGAGGAAGGAGTTTTCCATAGACAAACAGCTAATTCAGGGCACTTTTACTACGTAAATCAGCTGCAGAAAGCACTAAACATGAGAGACAGCCAAGGATGCAAGAGCCCCTTGGACAAGAGACCCTTTTGCTCTGACCAGAAAGTCACACTATGTAGGCTGGGAAGAAGCAGTCTAAGTGGTCTAAGAAGCTGCTCATATTAAGGGGTTTGAAATTATCTGTACATGCTCATGGGAGTGCTGCAAAAGCTGCTGCAGACAGCTTAGAGGAGAGCTCTGCTCTGTGAATGGCAGAAGCCCAAACCAGCCAAGCAAAGTAACTGACTCCTGGCCTGATCAAAGGGTGATGACAGCACTGTGAACACAAAGGCAGCAGCACCTGCTGCATTTACGGAATGTGGCTGACTGCCAGCACACCCAGAGGAGAAGAATGGCTTGATTTCCTTGCAGCAAAGACAAGAGAGAAAATTCAAACCACCACCACCAATAACAAAATACAAAAAACATAACCAAACAAAGCTAAAATGGGGAGCTCATGGGAGGTATAAAAGATGATGCTAGGAGTGGTGTAAAAGATTACAGGTCACTTCCAGCACTACGATAGCTCTTCACTGCTGGCATCCAGGGAGCAATTAGCCTCAGAATCATTTAACAGAGGAAAGTAAGGTGAAATCAGCATAACATTATCCCACTCAAAATATAGAAATGTATGTTGTGGTTTTATGAGTTGTATTTAGAAGGCTGCCTAAACTTGTGATTACTTACATTTGCAGCTCTGCCTGCTTAGATAACAAGAGCAGTCAGGGTACCAGTTGATTGTTGGAGGAACTGGGGAGGAATATTAATCGCAGACCCTCTGTTCCCGCATTGCACAGTTGGTGAGGTGCATCATTGCAGGCGGCTCAGCTCTTCCGACATTGTCAGAGCCGTAGTATTGGATTAGATACACAGTGATCTGATGCATGATGACAAATCTCATGTTGCACAATTCACTCAAAGTATGTGGGTATCTGGTATAAATATACACCTTGTCATCTGTTACAGTGCTTAGGAAACCTGATTGCCTTTCTGCTCAGCCTAGCATGGAAGGCTGTAGCTGGCAGCGTTCCTACATTCCACCCTCTCTGAGGCTTCTCATGTGGACTAGGTTAGCCAGAGACCAGAGGAGTCAATCCATAGCAGATGCCTCAAGGCAAGTACAGGAGGCATGCTCCTCAACAGAGATTTATGAGAAGCCAAGATGGCTTCAACTGATCTCTAGGCTAATTCCAGTATCGGGATTTGGACAACAGAACTGGATCTATCTGCAGTGAGGTCTAGGGGAAGAGGCAGTGCTGTGGAGCTCTGCCCTGTAAGTATGATAACTCTCATACAGATGAACTGGAGAACATAACGCAGTCAGAGGTATTAAAGATGGGGGTGTTGTGCATGCTCCTGCCTCTCTCAACCTTCCAGCTAAATCTGTAGGTGGACAGAAGCCTGGCTTTTGGAGTTCACAAATGGATGGGACTTTTTATCCTGAGTTTTGTGGGGCATCATGGATTATTTCTTTCTCTGGAAGTAACTCCCAGAATAAAAAGTCATTTCATTCATGTGCTCACTGCAGAGCTTTTTGGGCCTTGCTCTGATGATAATACAGAGCTGGAGGAGCTGAGCTGTAATTCAGTGAGTAAAAGCACTTCCTAGGGCTTTGGGAGGGTGGGTGAATCTATGGTTCTGAGAGACAGGAATATCAAGTGAATGAGGCACTATCTTGTTATCAGAGCCTAGAAACCATACATCCACACACTGGGGCTGCTTAGCCAAGAAAGGAAAAGGTGGTGCTGTAGGCATGGCCTGTGAGGGGTGGCATCAGCATGCAGCAGTGGGGCTGTGAAAGAGGCTTCGGTGTACTTCTCACACTTCAGCTCTAGTAGGTTTCCCCCATGGTCCTGGGTAATGCAGGGCTCCCTGGGAACTACCGACATCCCATGAGTCCTAGAGATGTCCCTAAAAGCTGAGACTGCTCAGCATTTTGGAGGCACATTTGGCAGCTTCCAGGACTGGGTCCAAAGCTCTCACCATTTTCATTTACAGACTTTGAGAAGTACAAGACAGCGTCAGCACAGCTTGTATGTATTTTTTTAGGGGGTTCTGGTTTTAAGTGGCATTAGAAGCAGGAGATGCTTCATGTACATCACATAGAGGATGATCAACTATGTGGTACAGCAAGCATCTTCTATGTGGTACAGCAAGCAGCTTTGTGGCAAAGAAACCAGAACCCCTGCCCTTTGCATCCCAGAAGTGGAAAGGACTTTCAGGCTCTGCAAGAGAGCCAGGGTGGAGAGAGGGACGCAGAGGTCAAAGGCAGAGATGAAGTATTCAGGATCATCCCAGAAGCCAGGAGCATGGTTGCTACCTAGCCAGGAGGGTAGACTGGCAGCGATCAGATGCCATGAAGGAATGGGGCAGTAGAAAGAAATGGGGGATCAGATTTAGGGACAAGAAGGAGAATGAGATAAACAGAAAGAACAAAGACTGCAGAAGACCTGAACAGCGCCGCAGCACTGGTGGGTTGGGGAGGACAAGCAGTTTAGTGAGGAGGTGCATGGAGTTTGGGACACCTGAGACGCACTGCAGTCACCTACCAAGCAGACAGATCCTCATCAGTCAGTAGGCTTGGCTTGCTTATCCAAGGCAGTAGCAGAGGCTTACATGCACAGTTCTGCCAAAAACTGTTGCAAACCATTGTAAACCTTCAGGCACAGATGGATGGACCCACGCGTGCCGTCTTAGCCCATTGATGGCTGAAGGCCCTGGTCCCCTGCGTTGTCACTAGAGGTCAGTGCAAGCCCAGCAAATGCCTCTGCTAAATTTATGTTTCTATGTGGCACGGGCATTCTCATCCAGGGACAGTGTCACTTTAACACAGGATAATTCAGAAATGAGTACGTGCCCCAGCCCCCCTTGGAAGCCCTCGTATGGGCTCCCTACTGGCCTGTGACATGTCATGTAAAAGAAAAATGGGGCATCTTGACCCACATAGGAGGTGACATCATAGGAGTGTTTACCGCCTGTGAGAAACCTACAGGGCAAATGGAAATGGAAGAAGAAACTCTACGGGGGAATGAGCAAAGACTTTGTAATCATCTGGCCAGAACAGATGATTATGGCCCAATTCCCTTTGGCCACTGAGAGCTTTTTTGATCTCAGGGAGGTAAATGAGTTTGCCCCTTTCTTCTACAGTTAATGCTAACCCCTCTGTTGTGTACTGGTAGAGAAACTGAGGCAGAGAAATTGCATCAAGCTGGGGGAAGCAGACTGGAGGCAGAAAATGGAGGAGGTGCTGTGATGGCCTGAAGATGAAAAGACTACAGAGCTTTAGGACCTCCATAGTTCCTGTTTCAGGGAGGCACCCATTCTAGCTAAATCTCCTTCAATTCCAGTGGACCATAAGAAAATATGATTGTTCTCAGTTTTGCAAAGAGCAAGCCTTAGGTTCCTAAAGACTGATTGCAGCAGGTTAGTAGCTATTAAGTTAACCGGCCCAAAGGTTTTAATCCTGATGAGTTGCCAGTGAAATCTGTGGAAGCTGCAGAGGATCAGCAGGATCCATCAGTTTAAGTATCTGACTTCAAACAAACAAGCCAGAAAAACTGGACACAGGCACCCAGGACAGACCTTGAAACCTCACAGAAGAGAGATAAAGAGAAGTCATTGCTTTTTTTTGCCATGTGCCTTCCAGAAGATTTGCAATGACCTTACTGCAATAAAGGCAAAATATTTGCAGTGCAGTAAATCTAGTAGTCCCTGCTGTATAATTGCTTGCCCGTAGAGAGGCACAGCTATATCACAGTGCCACTTAGGCCAACACATATGCTACTTGCTCAGACAATCCACAATCAGGAAAGTTAGCCCATGCCTAACTTTTTGCCGATTCTAGCTATGTTGCACATATATCCAAATATCAGTAAAGCTTTAGTCAGATCTAGATGGAATTCAGGTGGAAAACACTACACAGCCACACCTGTGTCATGCCAGATGGAGCTAAGAGAAGAAATCCATGTCCCTATGTTGTAAACTTACTCTTTTCCCCAGAATCACTGATTTGAGTGGGATCCAAGCAACACAGAGCTCTTCTTTCGTCAGAGTATTCTCTCTCTGAGAAGATGCAATGGATGGGAAGCCACAAACCCTGAGCACTTGCTTTTCATCTCTTTCACTATCTGGAATTTCTTTTTATAACAGCATCCTTCATATGCATGGATTGACCTCAACTTTCAAAGTTCCACAGGTTGAGATGATGGCTGCAAGGTCACCTCCAGCAGGTCTGGGAAGACAGATTTCCAATATGAGAGAGAGAAATTATACTACTTCTGCTTTCTGGGTCTATGAAAACCTTATGCCTTAAACCTGATGGTTTCCAACAAGCAAAATAAGATTACAGTGTGGATTCCTACTTTCAAGACAGCCAGATTAACAGGGATAGTATAGGCACCACTTGTCATTATTTAACCAAAACCACCCATCTCCCAGTCTGCTCCCCAGCCCTTCCAGGGGTGGGCTGGCTGCTGCATGCCATGTCACATCCCCACCATGCTGCTTCCTTGGGGACTGCCTTCCTCTTGCTTCCCAGTGCTGCCAGCTTCCAGAGCTCCCATTGGTAGTCAAAAGGCAAAAGTCTCGCTTTAATCCTCAAAGCCATCAGCAATTATCTTTCATCACACTTGCCGCTCTTCTTGATCACACATGTGCTCTTAGTTCCCACCAGTGTTGAAAGCTTCCAACAGCCCTTGCCTTTTCAAAGAGCACTGCAGACAGCCATTTACACTTTAAATAGATATTAAAATGAAGCCACCTGCATGCCTTCCAGTTCCCAAACTGCAGAGCAGAGCGATGGATAATGGAAGTGTACCAACACATCAACAGTTTCCACTAGCAACTGCTGCAGAATAACATGATATCAACTTCAAATATGGACAGGAAATGGCTTTTGATATCAAATGTAAGTTTCAACCGCACAAGAGTCGCTAAAAATAAACATTTTGTTCCTACCCACCCTTGATTTAATACCAAATGGATTGTGGAGAAGGACTAAAATCTAGAAACAGAAATAATAAGAGGTACAGTTTTAATTAACTGATCCTATATTCTTTTCCTTTGTACTGGACCCCCTGCCTCATTCAGCACACAGGAGTGCTCTATGGATGAGGCTATCTTCGTTGTTCACTCTTGTGGCCTTATTTATCTGCACACCAGCAGTGCACTGCAAAGCATACAGAACTCTGCTTCCCTCCTGGGCTTTTCAATTTGCCTCGTTATTATTGCCATTGAGCAGTTCCCAAACTCAAAAGGACTTTTGTTTTCCAGTCACCCCTACAAAACCAATTATCACAGATATTTTAGAGATAGGGGAATTGATTCATAGGCAGATCACAGCTAAAAATCTGCAATGCTGACCATTAATTTTGGCCACCACAGTGGCTGGCTGCCTCTACATAAAAAAGAAAACAACTCATGGCCACTGCTGAAAAGTTGAGTGTATGTGATTTGCTCAGCATCGCATTCAGAGTCCAATGGTAAAAGCTGAGAGGGAAGAGCATATTTCTACAACCCACTGTAATGTTCTCAATACAGATAGCTGTATTCATTTCCTTGTCTGCACACTGAGGTCAAAAGAAGATTGCATGCCTCTCCTTAAGCCACTAGTCACCTCAGGTCAGGATTCCCAAGCTGAGGAACATGAGGCAACTTCCCACCAACGTAAATCCTCTGCAGGGGTAGCACTGAAACACAAAGATAAATGTCAAAAGGATCAATTAATCTTAGGTACATCTGTCAAGACACCAAGAGCCCATGTATAGAAATCTCTATGCACTCAAAGCACAGTTCCTATGGGTTTCAGCTGTAGCAGAGATTTCTGCAAAGCAGACCCCAAGGGCTCCCATCAGCCCCTTTCCTCCCCTGCAATGTCATGTCTGCATAGATCTGCTTTTAAACAATTGAGCACAAGCTCTGTCTTGGCTGAGAACCAAACGCTGCATATTTGCATCCCAACTTTATGCCTTCTTGCACATTGAGCCCATCCAGATGGCAGGCTGTATTCGAGGCTTAAAGATCTGCTTTCCCTCCTCCCAGTAAGGGCAAAATAAATCACTGGCAAGTCTTCTCGATGGTCTTTTAGAGGGAAGACAGATCAAACACGTATAGTGAGTTTCAAAATACCAAGTCCTGAGGAAAATTGTGGTCTGCAACATTGCTGCAGAGCATGGATTCAGTTGGATGACTTCAAATGCCTGCAAGTAAGCTTTCCCCTGACGGTCCAGTTCCCAAGCCACCATGCCTTGCACTTTCTCCTTCACCAGGCAAAGATTTTGCCATACTTAGCTTGCTTGCTCCTCTCTTGGTCACTGCAGTTCTCTTCCCCCTTCAAAGAAGCAATCTTTTAGCAGTGACAATCAGACCAAAATTTTTGGAACAAACTCGAGAAGCTAGAGTCTGTTGGAAGGCTGGGCACTGCTCACTACAGAGGCTGCTGGAGACCTGGCTTTCAGAGCAGAATTTTACACACCCAAGTCATGACCAGGAGATGTATATGTTCATGATATGAGACTGGATGCATCTTCTGCCCATAGAGCACTGTGCAGGGCACAGGGATCTGCTCACAGGTCCAGACCTTAAACACTGGAAAAAGATCTTAAGATATCATTATATGTGGCTGCCTAAGAAGCTTTTCTTATTTGATGGAGGAGTAAAGTGGCACACACAAACTTAGTCTCAGCAAATGGCCACAGTGATCTGACTGGCCCCCACAGCATCACACGAAAAGCTGTGGCAGAGACAGGCATTCCTCTGAATTGTCCTGACAGCATTAACCAGCCTTAACGTGAAGGTACCGCTGTGTCCAGGCTGGGGACCTCCACTTCATTCTCTTCAAACTTTCCAATAATTGTAGCAATTAAGGCAAGGCTTTGCGCTTTGCAGTACTTAGTGCTACTGAGCTCTGACCTCCCCCAAAAGCTGCTCCCACTCTGAAGGCTCAGTGAGGTATGGTTCTGTGTTGAAGCATCATGTGCGGTTGTATTTAAAGGTTAGTGAATTGTTTGGAAAGCCAAAGCAATTAATTCAGTAATAACAACGAGCTTAATTGTGACACTTCCTGGGTACTCAATTAAGTCTTTTTATTATCAAGAGACTGTTTTCCAGTGTGTGAAGTAGACTTTTAAGAAGAAATTCCCTGCCGTAGAGTTCTGTGTTTCTGGCCATTTAAACTGGATCTGACAACTTAGATTATCTGTATGCCTTGAGCTAACCATCTTCATGGGAGTAATCATCAGCTATAGCTTACATGTAATATATTGCACAAAATATAAATTTATCCGCATGTGCATTCAAACAAAATGTTAATGCTATTTCTCAAAGAATATGGCAGCAAGGACCAGGGGCCAGTGAAATAATTTTCAGCTTTTAAGTGACAGACAATGGAAGTGATCCAGTTTTCCGTCTCCTAAGTACTGGCAGATTGGCTGGGATTTGGATGCTAACAAAGAGATTCAGTACATGGGCCTGGTTTCAATTAATGAGCATGTGTCCATATGGCTCTCTGTGTGTATGTGTTTATACTGAGTGTTCTTTCCTGTTAATGGGTGTTGCATAAGTACAAGCATGCATGTGTGTGCCTGTGAAGACAGATCCAGAGCTAGTTCAAAAATGCCTAGCAGCACAGGCAAAGTTTACTGTTGACAACCAGAACAAAAGTTTTCTTCCCTGGCAGAAAATCAGACCCACATGGCAGCAGTGAAAGCACCAGATAAGGTGTGCTGATCATGTGGGATCTGCCACACTGTTGGGGCAGAGTGGCCAGAGTTGCTACTGGGACAAACCTCACCCATGGACACAGAGGGACCAAATAGAATCGAACCTGCTCCTGACAGACACACTAGCCAGGCTGACCCCCTCTGTCTGCTGTGCAAGGAGGCAGAGACTCATAGTGCCTACTGCTCAAGTGGATAGTACCACTGTCTTCTTGCAGTGGCAGATCCTGCAGTGGCAGGTCCTACTCTTCCGTTACTCTGGGCAGCCTGACTCCCAAGGAAATGTCCCGCTCTGCCTGTGCTTGCAGCTGGCCCGCTGCATTTGTATCAGACCACACGCATGCTTAAGATATGTCAGCAAACCACATGGCTGTGTCTTGACGACAGCACTTGCTTCTCCTTTATCTTTTTGTAAAAAAAACAATGTATTTCTCAGCTCAGTAGTTGTCAGACAGAGGAAGAGGCAAATGAGATAAAATATTTTGTACTTGATAGGAAATTCAGATCCTGCAATTTTAAAAAATTTGTGCATCCTTAAGCTTTATTTAAGTCTTTACCTCTCCCCTTCCCACCTCAGTGTCTTTAGTTAGAATTGGTTCTGCAAATGATAGGCTAATTGAAAATTAAGATGTACTAATGAGGTTAATGATGACCATACAGGACCACAGACTTTGATAAGGTATTTACCTGTTATTTTAGGGATATCTTGACTTTTCAGCTCAACACTTCTTACCCCCAAGCTGCACTAATTTTGCATTGTTCTAAATAATACTTACTTTAGGCTGGTGCACTTTTATATCTGTTGATATCAGTGCCTAAATTTTTGCTTTAAGCACTTCTTCAAGACCTTACCTCATTTTATTCCCAACAGCCACATGCACAGGGCTCGGGACCTGACAGTCCTGGCTTACCCGAGGATTCTAAAGAACAAGACCTTGGCCTGACATCACCAGGTATTTTGGAAGGAGGGTGTTAGGACAAGATAGATACAGCTGAGTTCAAGAATAGCTCAACTGCTTGGAAACAAGTCTGGGCCTAGAGATGCTACATAGCTCTGGGATTATGTGTAAGACACTCATCCTTGCCCTAACAAACCCTTGGTAGCAGTGCAGCCATTGACTAGCCCACTTTTAATCCTACACAGTGAACCTTTTTGTTCCTTTTCCAAGTGGAGACATTCTCCATCTTCTATACTGTACAATCATTTTGGTGCCTTCTTCCAATGCAGAGATAATCCTCTGTGAAAATCAGCAGTGAAAGCCACAAAGGAGTACACAACTAAACCCTTACTCGAGATTTTTTTCACACAAGTGCTTGCAAGTGTCCAAGCACCTCAGAAATACTCTCTGCACTTTGTGTTAATTTTCCTGCCCAACTCCATGCCCATTTCATTTCCCCACAGGATCAAATATACCTCGTATTATTATTTTCCCCTCACAATAATTCTAATTGTATAATTCATAGTGCTCAAACACAGCTTTAAGGGTTTTCATAAATCACAGTCTAGAATATCCTGCAGTGAAATGGCAGTGCTAAGTATGAACATAAGCTTTTCAGGGAACAGGTGTTTGAAGATGGGTCTACCCTGCCACAACAAAACCCCCAGCAGCATTTTTGAGGCCAAACCTCAACACCACAAACCTTAATTGGACTGAAAAGCACACTCTGAGGACTCCCAACTGGAAATAGTGAGAAGTAAAGGTTCTCAAGGGTCTCAGAGCCTTCTGGGACCCACAGGGCATATGTAGTCCAAATGGCTCAAGCATCAAGGTACTGCCCACTCGTCTCCGTGCATTCCTCTTCCTCCACACTATGAAAGCCATCCTGGAGAGTCACAGTGATGAGGAAGTCACTGACAGGATGGGTTAACTTCACCAAGCCTATATGGATAAAGATGACCAATTCCCATCTTCCTCAGGGAACCCACCAGTCATCAAGCAAAATGTCTTCAAGAGGAGCACTCTCAGAGGCAAGGGACTTGGGAGGC
Organism: Lepidothrix coronata; assembly: GCF_001604755.1. NCBI lineage: Eukaryota > Metazoa > Chordata > Aves > Passeriformes > Pipridae > Lepidothrix > Lepidothrix coronata. The sequence continues at coordinate 227,020 of NW_016690321.1, forward strand.
TCCCAGTTGGGAGACTATTTCAGAGGTTGTAGAAGGTCATGAGGCTGAATGGAAAGAAGCCTACCAAGTGAGAAAAGGGCAGGAAAGCAGTAGACATCCAGCCATTGACTCTTCAAAAGAAAACTCTTGTCTGCCAACTTCTTTCAGCAGAGGCACACCAACAGCTCGAGGAGACCTCCATGAGCAAAAAATCACATCGCAGGCCCCTGAGGTCCCAGTTCTGCTCAGGAGTCCTCAAGGTGGTGCACAGCCAGTGACATGAGATATGTAGGCTGAGAGGACAGGAGCAGGGTGTTAGGATCATAGAAAAGTGAAGTGAGAAATGCAGAGAGATGTATCTGTCTGTCAGAGCAGCAAAGCCAGGAGTGGGACTGGAGACAAGAGCTGAGGAATGGTAAGAGGCCTGGAGTGTTTTATGGAGGGGGTTAAATTCCAACACTCATTTATTTTAAAAGCCTTTTTATTTCCCTTTGATGATGGGATGCAATTACAAGTCAAAATTAATATGCTAAGACAAGAGACAACAGATGCATACCAACCAGGAGGGGAATAAGAAGAGACAATGAAGTAATTCTGGTCAGTCTGACAGATCGTGAGCTCAGCAGCCTCCTACCCACACATATCCATTCATAGGCACATCAAATGCTGTCCTTCAGGTTTTGTTTTCACTATTCCCAGGAAAATTTTATTGCTGGCTTTATCCTCATCAGCATTTTTACTATTTATTTACTCCAAGTCTGTTAAGGACCAGTTGTCTGAGGTCTCATTATGATGGAATTCCCTTCCAGGAAAGAGGAAGGAAGTTGTAGATGAACCAAGGGAGAGGTCAGAAAAGCAGCTCAGAATTCATGAATGGCTGTGCTCCTGTATCTACAGCAGCCCAGACATGGCATGCCAGGCCTGCAGTCTGACCTGCAAGAGAATGGGGAATCCACATGGCATCCAACATATCCACAGCTGGTTTGAAGCTAAAAATTTTCAGGTTCCAGCATGACACCATGCTGGGGCTTATCAGTGGGAAAAACAGCAAGCAATTCTTCCACACTGGTGATTCATTCTTCTGTGTCTCAGACATCACAGAGATGAAGCCAACTGTACCATTTCAAGCATTGTTTCCTTCAATTAAATACAGACCTAGGCACCCACACAATGTCTGCTAACCTTTACAAAAGAGCTAACAACAGTAAAAGCAAGCTTTTCATCCTTGCAAAAACTCTGAGGCCAATGCCAAGCATAGGATGGATTTAACTGGACAGCATGAAGGACTTTAGGTCTAAAAAATAGAAATCACTTAACTGAGTTGAAATTATTATCTTTATGAAAAGTAATGCAAGCTGATAATTTTGATAAGGATAACAAATTCACTTCTTCCAGTATAATTCATCCTAGAGAACCTGAGTGCATTTCTGGATGCCAAACAGCAGCTACTATTAAATTTTTTCAAGCGTCTTGACAAGAAATTAAAGTTATCAGAGCTCTTATGCATTTCTTCCTCTAAGAGTATGAAATAACTTGAATACCTAGTAGCATCAGTAACATAGGGGGCTGTACCCTCAGAAGACAAAACTGTGATGCACTTTCACTTGAAACATCACTCTTCTTTCAAGCTCTTAAAGTGAAACCCAGACACTAATAAAGCCATCCACTCATTTTGCCTCCAACTACAGTGGGACCAAGATATCAAGAAAGACATCACAGAAATTGAACCAGAAACAGAGGGGCAAAAACCTAGAGGAATAAAGAGACTATGGCATAAAGAGAAATAAGAATGATTATCTTGGTTTCAAGAGACAATAAATAAGTGTGGGCTGCAATAGATAAAAATATCAAAGAGAGGCAAAGGCAAAATTATTGCTATGTACAGGAAATGGAAGGAAATTCAATTAAGACAAAGGCAGGTACAGTGGAACATTTTCCACGTGGCATCTAAATGACTTGTGGAACTTACTGCTGGATGTCATTCAGGTTAAAAATTTAGAAAAATGTAGAGCAGGATTCATGCATCTTGTAATGGAGGCGAATTTTTAGGAGCTTTGTGTGTATTGCAGGGTACAAAACCCAGATTCTAAGTGGCAGGGATTAAGCAAAAATATCCCTTCAGGAAGGTTATCCCTGAACAATGTATTGTGGGCTGCTCCCATTTACCCTGAATTGCTACATATAAGCCAGAGGTAGCCTATCTCACCCTCATCTCATCTACAGGATAATTCCAGAGAGGTGTTATCACAGCTGAATGGAGAAATTGCATGGTATTCAATCTGAGCCCATTGAAAATGCTTGGCAGCATCTCAGGCTGCACTCTTAGGAGATCAATTATTACATCAATAAAAGGAATTAAAAGCTTTGTCAGAAAACCATCAGAAAAGTGATTGCCTTAAAACATACAAAAGCTGTTGTTGCTGAGATGGAAGAGGGCCTTCCCTCCCATCCCTGCCCCAAATCTGCAGAAGGAGGGAAGCAGATTACAAAGAACAATTCCTCACAGTCCCTCAGGTAAAAGTAGCACTTCCCTGCAGTTCCAAATATGTTAGTGGAAAAGTTCCTCCTGGACGGGTTTACATTGACCTAGAGACACATATGTGAATAGAGTTAAGTGTTGACCTCAATGTCACACAATAAGAGTGGCAGTCACAGTGTAATGGCTTAAGGCTATTGCATAGTTTATCGAACACAGAGAGGCTCTGCCTGCCTGGTGGGAGCCAGGCTGGCAGCACTATAGTTGTTCCGGCAGCCCTTGGCCCCACAGCAGCTGGAAAAAGAGAGCAGACCTAAGGGGGACAGAGACCACTTTGAAGGCAGGTACCCAGCTTTTCTCATCGGTGTGAGAAAATGAGAACACACTTGGCTATGGGGGAAAAGAGGAAGGGAGTGGAGCTTTTTTCTTGAGTTGGATCCTGAAGTTTTGGTTCATGGGAAAGGAAGATACATTCTAGGGATGAGGCTACTATCTGCAAATGTAAGGCAATTTGCCTGTAGGCTGCTAATCACAGTACTTCTGCAGATTCCAATGAAAAACTAGCCCCTAATTTCAGAGAACAGAGGAATCCAAGATTTTTCCTATTTTAGAGAAAAATATGAAGAATTTATTTTCTTCTTTTTACAGTGTTAGAAAGCAAAAATACAATCTTATTATTTCACTGCAGAAAAATAACCTCTCTTTCCTCCTATGACTCTTACCATCCCAGAAATCTAAAAGATGACCGGGATGAGGAAGAACAGTGAGCTGCTGTCTGAGAGAATAGACAGTCAGTTAAGCTAGTTATCTGCTAAATGACTTGGACAGCCCTCTTCTGCATCTCATAAGTCAACACAGATCATCTCAGTTGTTGAAAATTTCTTAGCCCAGTGCACTCAGCTCCTGATAGGAGTCTGTGGTGCTACACCAGCTTTGTTCCTCCTTCTCCTTGCCTGCCTCCCTCAGACGTGCATGCACACAGAGAGGAGAACAAGTTTCCACCTCTGAGTGAAAGGTGACATCTCTTCAGGAGGGTTGTTCAGCAAGTCAGCACTTTAATCCAGGCTTTCAAAGTTCTCATGCTGTCCAATGGCTTAACTTGGCTTCCTACTGCTCTGTAGCACTTCAAAGTTCTTTGTTCTGTAAGGATTTGATTTTTATTCTCTCTGAGATCGGAAGAGAAAGAATCTTTTTTTAGCATATAGCAGGGGCTGGTTTAGGAGACTAAAGAAATTCAAGGTCAGTGGTTCAAACCAAGCCGTATCATTGTGAAAATGCTAACGAGCCTATGGTAAGAAGGGAACTAACTCTCTTGCTTGATACAAATTATTGGATCACAGAAGGGCCATCAAGTCCATCACCTCTGCACTATGTCACAGATAGGATTCTAATGTCATCTACTGTATCACCCATACCTCTCTGCCAAAGCTAGATCAGGCCCAGATCTGCTTGCCTTGCAATATCATACCATTATCAAATTGATTAACTATTCAATTTTCTCAGCAGCCTGGCAGAGCAGGTAATGGCTATTATTGCTATTCAATACAGGAGAGAATTGTGGCTGAGAATTACTTAGATCACAATCAGGATAGTGATCTGAGAACAGCCTGGCTCCCCCAGGTCTCCTCCTGACCCCTACAGTTTCCACCCAGTTCAGCAACAAGATGAAGACTCAACCCATGTCATAAGAAAATTTATACAAACTATCTGCCAAAGTGAAATTTCATAAGTGACCATAAGTATTCTTTTACCCACTTATGTGTAAATTGACAGCATTTCAGTAATAAGATTAGGGTGGTGCCTGTCCAGAAAACAAGCAATCCAAATCTGCTACAGTTCTCAACATGATGGCAGGAGCATTAGGTTGACCCCAAGTCTGCAGCAAGTTCTCTTCTCTTGCTGCTCCTTTGCTGGCCTTATGCACATCACATCATTCATAAGTCTGTCCTGCAACCACCCAGCAAAGAGCTCACTGCCAGCACCTCACAGGGTCTACATGGCCTCCTTGCCCCCCAGAGATTAGAAGGCAGAGGTTTATCTGAGCCTCCTGGGAATAGGTTTTTAAGAATCCCCTGGGTGTGCATGCACATGAACACATACATAACTAAAGCTTACTGCATGTTGAATACCAAAAAGATCACATGTGCCCTCTCAAGCAGTATTTACTCTTCTTCTGTTCTATGTCAGACTCCTTCTTCCTTTCCAAGGTGACTCTTGCCTCTTCCTCCCAAGGGATAGCTGTCTCCGCCATCAGCTGGCAAAAAAGGAACTCATTTTTCCCTTCTGGATTTACACTATTTGCTACCTTTCACTGACCAGTCCAACACTTGCAGAGCACCACTCATTCAGAAGAAGACAGTTTCTTCCAGAGGTTTCTGGGATGTGCCAGGAATACACAGATGAGAGACCCTGCATGACAGAAATCTTGAGGGAATTATTTACATTATAATTGTCTGCATCCTATGATTTCTTAAAGGAGAGCAGCTCCTGTTCTCTAGCGAGATCTGCAGAGATGCTATCCATTGTCTCTTTTAGACTGTGGGAGGTTCAAAGTCTGACAAAAGCATGAAGAAGGAGGTTTGGCTTTCAGTTCCAAACAGAGAGCAGCTCCATAGCTCGATATTGCAGGGATCAGCATACCAGGAGTGCAAGATGTGAGTCTAACCCAGGGGAACCATCTTCTGATCATGACATCTTTTGGAGGCACACCACTAGAAGAGATGTCCCTCTAGTTTAACCAAGCACAGACAATGTTATGTTTTTAAGATTCCAGGGTAACCAGCCAGTGGTGCTGCTACAGGTAAAGTGCTGAAGAAGAGAAGGCTGAAGGAAAGCTGACATCTTGAAAATGCAGCAGCATTACATGGTTTTTCATCTACCCTTCCTCTCTCCTTTCACCATTTTCCCTGTTCTAGTCCAGAGGATCAGCCACCCTTAGAAAACTGCTAAAAATCTGCTTCTGAGATGGAGGTTTAAAAGGAAGTGTTATGGTGAAGTCAAAGTTTCAGTACTTGGTAATTTGAAATTAATTCTAACTCAAAAAAATACTCCTGAATTTTCTTTAACTGTACAGCAACAGTTTACATCAGTTTCCATTGCCTGCAGAGTAAATATGGCACTTCTCAGGCCAAGCCAATTTTCCAAGTAAACATTACTAGGCAACTGAACAATACCATTTTTAATAGAAAGAAGTGATGTAAATGTGTAGGAAAACTATTTTTAAAATATTACACTAATGTTTGCAAAATTCCCCCTTAAAAACACACAAAAAATAAATCTTACAAATGGCTGTATATGTTTGGATAAAACTCAAAAAATGAAAACAAAATGTTCAGTGACCACCAGAGGGCTTTGCATATGTGTGAGAAATGATCAGCTGAAGTTGACTCCTTAATTCCTATCAAAACTACTATCTATGCTGAATACAAGGCAAGTTTCCCCTCTTATTGCATTTCCCCCCATGTAATTAAAAAAAAAAATTGAAAAAATATTCCCTACATTTTTCCTTGGAGAAAATGACCATGAACACTGCCCTAGTAGTATGACTGCTGTCTCCATGCCTCCACAGTCAGGAAAAGCCACCTTTCATCTTCGCAGCTGAATATCAGAAAACAAGAGACACTTTGGAAAACATGAAGGGATGGGAGGTGGGAGAAATAAAGCAAGTAAGGGGAAAAGAGAATGTTTCCTTGGGAAAGCATCAGTCATGCAATATCCACAGCATTTGTCAACAGTTCTCAGGGGCATTGCATGTAGACACACCCATTCACTAACTGGCTGGGGGAAGACTGTGATCATAGACCCTCTGAATCAGGGTGAAGACAGATCATAGAATTATGGAATCATTTAGCTTTGAAAAAGCCTCAAGGTCTTTCTCCAGCACAACAGCTTTTAGACCCCATACTGGATGCCAGCAGCAATAATCAAGATGCATAGCACGCAGTTCCACCGGAGACAGTGGAATTGGGCTGGTTTCAGCAGGACCAACAGAAATAGCTCTTTTCTAGACCCAGGGGATACCTGCATTTTGCTGAAGCAAGTAATGCTGTTTGGTATGGTTTGGACCAGCTTTTATTTGACTTTTGTGTCTTCCAAGGATACAAATTTCCCCCCTGAAAAGTCCAAGGGATGTGTAACTAAATCAACTAATCTGGAGAAACAGACAGTCATGCATTCAATACTACATGCTGCTTGGGAACCATGAGAGGATCAATGAGATGCTCCTAAGGGGTTGTGTCTCTTACCTGCCAGTGATTTTTGTGGTGATTCTGCCACTCACTTAGAGAAGTGGCATTTAATCTTTAAATGGCTGACAGAACTGAGGTCTCAAGGGGAAATTCAGACATATGCTGAACAGCAAATATCCTTACTGGTGCACATCCTACCAGCTGCTATGACTGAGGATGATGAAGAGAGAACAAAACCAGTGTGGGAATGGTCAGTAACCAGGAGTGAGTCTCTATATTATCTGATTAGTGAATGGTTAATGCTGTGGTTTCTCTCAGGTTTTCCAAGCAGAACCATGTCCCTGTATCAGCTTGTAGGTGCCAAAATGTGTAAAAGACACAGAGAAAGGGGAGTTAATTTGCATTATCTGTTGTTCCCCAGGGTCAGCCTGTGGCACATAAACTGAGACAACAGCAAAGACAATAATTCCTATCATCTGGACTTAGCTGTCCTATCACCTCTCTATGTTAGAAGCAACTCCCAGACAGAATCAAGAGGAACTACACTAGATGCTTGCTTATGCCAAGTTCAGTTTTTCAAGCTGGAGCTGGAATGATAATGTTGAGAGATCATATCTATGAAAATATCCAGAAAACGAAAAATGCAGATAAAGGCATTTATTAAGAATAGGAGAAAAAAATGTTTCTAAAAGAGGTAGACACCTCATCAGCCTTCTTTAACTAACTTACCTGGCAGATCACATGAGAATCTAAACTTGGGCACACATATCTTTTCTGGCTCTGATTTGTATCCAAATTACAGATGCTGACCCTTAGATGTCCAGCAGTCCAGGGAAGGTGAGATTATTGCCAATCCATAACCACCACTCATGTGACTTGACCCCACTCTGTCTCAGTTACTACAAACTGTAGTACAGTCATCCAGAAAGCTTTCCAGAACATAGCACTGGGCAAGTTCAAGGTACATACACTGCTACGAGTCTACAACCTGTGGGGCTGCATGAATCAGCCAGCACAGAGGAGTCTTCCAGTTTGATCTGCTTCAAAGAGAGTGTCTACCTATACTTCCAAGAAAGGATCCAAGAGCCCACAAGGCAATAAATCCAGGAGGCATCTTGAACAGATATCCAGCAGATTTCTATTCTTAGAATGATTCTAGCATAAAATGTTCCCCAGTTTGTCTTGCTGATGAAGATAGTTCTTAAAACTGGACATGATGAAAGATGCCATCACAGAAAAAGTGCTATCTAGGATGCCCAGGGGGAGCACAATCAGTGTGTGTGAACACAGTCTGTGTCATAGTGTATAAGCAAACAACAGCATTATGCTCATGAGTAGTATCTCTCCAAGAAGCCAAGCAATATCTCCTGAAGTAGCCAAGCTTCAATTATGCATATTCAAGGAGTATGGAGCATACTGATGACTGCAGTTGCCAATGAGGACATTCTCGAAAATGTGCAAATGGCATAAATATCTCATCCCTTTTTCGAATGTGAACGAGACCTGTGAAGTAACATTCATCATATTAATTTTAGCTTTCTAACAATTAGGCATTTGGGCAAAACTACTCATTTGGGTTCCCTCTATAGCAAAAGGGGAGAAACAGAAACATCCAGAGGGCAATTCAATGAGTCTGATCACAAAACAAACAAGATGTGGGCAGTATTACTTGCTCAGTGCTCTGCGAGATGGAGGTATATCTCTTCTAGCTCAAGTTACAGCATGACCTCGCTGGAGCATGCTGTTGATTTATGTTTCTCTCCCTGACTGTGTAAGGACCCCAAAAAACAAGCTGTGCTTAAATGCTTGACTTTTCTGTGAGTAACGTGAAACGAGATGAACCCACCTTCCCTTTCTATCCATATGTTAAAATATTTTGCTATCAAGAAAGAGAAGCAGCTATGCTAGAAAAGGGGTTTCAAGATATACTAAGAAAAATCCTCCCTTTAGTGGTTTTGAAAATGAAATCAGAATAATAGACTGTTCTAGCATGAAAAGGTGTTAACAGCACGGCACTTTTAAAGAACTCTGAGATGACAAGATTGATTTTCCAGAAGCGATTCTTTGGTTTCATTTTGAAAATTTCCTGCAGAGGAAAAATCAGAAATACTGCTTTTCATTCCCACTCACCAGGAAAAGTATCAAGAACTCTAGCAACTTTGGTAGAGCCAGAGCTTCCAAGCCCTAGCAAACTAAAAACCTACAGCCAGCGCTATCACAGCATGAAGACAGCTCCTTAGGGGGAATTATTCTGAAAATCCCCTGTTGAACTGGGCTATTCACTAACATATGAGACATGGCAAAAACCTTGCAACAAGCAAGAAGACCCACTGTTAGCTAATCTACACCAAGGAGGCAAGAGTAGTGGTCATCAGGCTGAATTCAACCATATTAGGTGCTGGAGATACCACAAGCAACACTAGCTGAACAGAAGCAGACATGAGATGAATGTATGTCCAAGCAGAACTAGTCTGCAGCTCCTGAGTACTCCTGAGTGCAGCTATCCATCTCCCATAACATTCTTAAGAATATCTTGCTTTGCCTTTATTTTTTAGAAAAAAAGCTTTTTGCTGGGAACAGCAAATCTGTAATTATGGTAACTAGAAGTAGGGGCAACTTAAAGAATGGCTGCTGGGAAGACTAAGTGAAAAATGCCTCTCAGCAACAAGCAAGATTTATCCTGAAAGAAAGAGAATCATCTTCTCCCTCTGGGTGCCCCCCATGCAGCCAAGGCTGTATAGCAAGGGGGTGAAAGAAAACCTGTTGTTCTGCATGTCATGTATTGCCCTGAGGGCATGGCTGGGAGTCAGAGGGCAAAGGGCAGGTGAAGGGGAGAGCAGCACATTGCTCCTCTATTGCTACGTGTCCTAACTCCCAGCAACCTGATCTAAAATCGGGGCTAGTCTGGCTTCTTGCCTCCTGTCTGTGCCTCCTGACAGCAAGGTAGCCAAAAAGGCACCTAAAGGCAGTGCTTCAGCTGGCGTTTAAGTCCACCTCATGATATCACCACCTTCTGTGTGGTAACGTCTGGCTCTCTCCCAAGAGGGATGTACCCAGATATGCAAGTGTAACAAAATGCCAGCAATGAGGCCTCCCAACATCTCATGTTATTGTAATGGGAAAAGAGAGTGGTTATAGCTTCCCTTAGTCCTGGGTTTTCTTGTGGTTGACATCAGTTTTTAATGAGAAATGGGTGCTTACAAGCCAATTCACAGTCTTACCCTTCCACAACACATCCAGGTGGATCCACATCTCCAATCAAAACCCACATTCTCTCCTGTCCCTGTACAGGCACCAAGGCAAATAAATGTGCCAGAAATATGGGGGCCCTCCTTTACTTCCTTTCAAAGGAGCATCTTCTCTTAAGAGCCAAAGGGTGAGGTTTCCCTTAAATGTCCCTTTTCCTAGCAGTGCCCAGCACCTTTCTAGTATCATTGCCTATTCACCACCCACTCTACAACACAGAGCAGCTGAGTGTCCTTCACAGGGGACACAAAGGATGTGTGAGAACACGTTTCTGGCTTTTGCAGTTCAGCACCAGAGTCTTCTGCTGGTACCAAAGAGCCAATACTCCTGAATTCTCTCTCTTCCACCTACTTCCTAGAGAAAAACTCCATATATTACTGCAAAATTAGGACTGATGTTGCATAGAAGGAGGAGTCAGAGGCACAGCACACATGGTGCTGCTTCACTTTTCTAGCAGAGAGTGAGTAAAACCACTACAGAGGAGCCACAGTGGCCAAGACGGGTGTCTCAGAGCACAGACCCATATCACAGGTCTTGCTGCAGCACACTGCTGGCCAGGACAGTGTCTCCAGCCCCTGCCAGCGGAGGTGACAACAGGTAGGAAATTGTGACGGACAACTGTGTCCCTGCTCTGTGCCTGTCCCCTCCTCCCTGAAATCCAACCTGCTGCATCCTGGGGGAACCCCATCTGCTTCTCATTCCAGACTATGTCATGTCATAATTATTCCTAATTATGCCTCATTTAGCTTGATAGGTACCAGATTGGGAAGGATGCCCTAGTGAGACTGAGCATCTTGGACGGTCGCAGTGGCGACGCACGGCCAGGGAAAGTGTGAAGCAAAAATTAATAAAGGGACAGGAGCTGTGCGGCCGGGCAAGGGAGGGAGGGCGGCCGGGGGCACGGCCTGTGAGGGAGCGGCGGGTGGCAGCGGCCCGGGCCCGGCCCAGCGCCGCCCGGCAGGTGGCGCCCGCCGCCCCCGGTGAGCCGTGCA
>NW_016690321.1:238045-327763 GCF_001604755.1 Lepidothrix coronata
TGTGTGTGTGGGGGGGCTCTGTGTGTGGGGGACTCTGTGTGTGTGTGGTCTGGGGGGGGCTGCGTGTGTGTGTGTGGGCTCTTGTGTGTGCTCCCCCTGCCCCGCGCTGCCCCGGGTGTCTGCTGGCAGACCCTCAGGCAGAGAGGCTGCCCCTGTCCCCCTGCCCCTCGGCCATTTGCTGTCCGGCTGTGCTCCTAGGAGAGAGGTCTCGGAGGGTCCATCTCCCCTGCACCCCACGAAGGTCCCGCCGAGTCCCAGGCATCTGACTGCCAGTTGGATCTCTCATCCTGGAGGTCCGGTCTGGGAGACCAGTCCTGCACCGCAGGGGGTACTTGCAACGTGTCGCTACAAAAGTAACACTACAAAAATAAGGTTACCCTGACACTGGCTGTGGTCACAACACGTTGGGGCACACACCTTCCTCCTTCCTCACTGAAGGCCTACACAACTGGTTTTATAAAGCTGTGCACTTGTTGTCCCGCAGGAAGCTCTGCTCCCTGTTTTTCCACACAGCACCATCACCTGTGAACATCTGGACGCGGGAAGCACCATCAGCTGACGGGACAGATGACACGCTGAGTGCCAGGCAGCTGATCCTCCGTGATGGGTGCTGCGCATTGCGTGGTTCCTCCACAGACCCTGGCTACTGTCTCTCTTTCTCCTCACGCATCAGCCATGGGTCGAGGCTGAAATGTCACCTGCTGATGTGTGAGTCCAGCAACAAGTGAAGTGCAGGAAGGTACAAAAATGTCAGGGCTGTTGACCAGCAGAGGCTGGTTTGCAAGGGGCATGTGCTGCTCTGTACCTCTCTGGGGGCCCACGCTGCAGTAGTCAGTGAAGAATCCTGCTTCAGTGTGAGGCAATGGAAACTGTCTTAACAGCGGCATCCCTGTACCTGGCAAAAAGACATTTTCACAACACATTTTGGGTTAGGAGGAAATTAGCCAGCACGGGGACAAAACATGAAGAAGTGGCATCTTCACATGCACTGCTCACTTGCAGAAAAAAAAACAAAACCAGAAAACTTTTATGCTAGTGTCTGAGTTCCAGCAACTAAAATGGCTGTTGGGTGAGCCAGAGCTCCACCGTAGTCAGCTGCAAGCTGCATCTCTGAGCTGATGCAGGCATTGCATCTGCAAAGCTGCTACCCATCCCCTCTGCCTCTTTTTCCTCCTCAGGAAAAAGTCCACCTCTTTTTCCTCTCAGAATGCCCACCAGGGAGACCGGCCTTCATTCTGCCTTTCCTCCCTGCTCACCGCTGTTCTGCTGCAGGGGAATGGTGTCAAATTCCAGAGAGAGAGAGAGGGAGGCAAAGCCACTTGCAATGCAATCAAGCAACTGCTGTGGGAAGAAGCTGGGCAGCAAAGGATGATTTACTAACACAAGCTAAGCCAATATAAACACTTACGATACAGGTGCCTGTGCTCTCAGAGATTGCCTGACTTAATTCAATTGTTTTGTAAACCAATTTAGTTAAATCTGTATAAAACTGGTGTTTAAACAAGCCAAAACAGTGTTTAAAATGTCATTAATAAAACATATCACCATAAAACAAATATATATTACCAAGGCTTTTTTTTTCTTTCTGACAGAACATATCCTTTCTCCCTGTATTTCTTTTTCCCTCTGTCCTTTTCTTTAGAGATTGCACATTCTGCTGTGCCATGACTGTCTCTTTCTTTCTGTACTGTACAAAAATAGGATTGCCTCCATTCAAAAGTCTGCAAGTCCACCTCTAGCATTTCTTACTGTTGTGTGAAGTAGAGCTGAGGAGGCATTTATTTATTTTTATATAGCCTTCAATAACATTCAACCCATAACAAGATTTTTAAGCAGATTTTAAGCAAAGTAGTTTATTCTGGATCCAGCCTGACCTCTTTCTTTCTTTCCAAACTGACCTCTCTTGCAGTTTGGAGTTATTTAATCACTTTGGAAAGATGTTCCCATTTTTCTTGTTTTCAGCGAGGTCATTTTTTTAGCAATATTTGTATTTTTTTCAGTATTTTTAAGTTATTTACAAAATCACCCAAATCAAATTTCTATCTGTGTCCAAAATTAACTGTTTCAAAACACCAATATCTTCTCTCAAACTTGGCCCAAATGCCTAATAAATTTGTTCTCCTCCACCAAAACCCCCTTAGTTTTTAAACAGATTCATGACAGAGTTATAAAAAATAGTAAGACAAAGTTACTGTATCCTTAGTAGAAGTCAACAACAATAGGATTAGCAAAAGTCAGGTTTTCCTTAGACACATCTTTTTTTGTGATCTTTGATTACTTCAGAGGAGAAATTTTGGCAAGTCCTTCCTGCATCCAGCTGTTTGCACATCTGCATAATGCACTGGAGAAATCATTCCCTTGGGGAGTCAGGTGAGGGGTGGCTGGAGCAGCCACACTAACGAGCAGAAATTACCACTGACAAGAAGGATGAAAAAAGGGACATATTTGAAAATTAGGCACCAGTGGGAGGGGGGTGGAGAACTTCATGTATCAGGTGGGCAGCTCTGAGGGAGTTAGGAGGGGTTTATAGATGCAGGGTGGGCTGGGGATGGTCTGGGGAGGGGATAGGAAGCAGCCTCTGAACACGTACGGAAGCAGGAACCATTTAAGCTCTGAGACAGCAGTGCAATAGCTATGAGCTCTGGAATGAAAGGGGTCAAAATGCTGAAGTGGGATAGGGTGGCTGGAGGATGCACCTCTAACTGGGACTCTGTCTTGGTGGGCATCCACTGTCTGCTACTATCACAATCAAACTGCACCCATAAGCAGCTGCCCTTTTTCCCGGAAAGCAGATTGGCCTCCTACCTCATGCCATGCAGCTCTGCTGATTTATGCCCTAGAAGCCAGGCAGCCATGAAGCACATCCACACAGCATGTCAGTAGCTCAGAGGAGTCCAGCCAAGCCCCGCAGCCTCACATTGCTGCTGTCTGAAGAGCACAGACCCTCCCCTGGGGAAAATGTTGTGCACACAAAATCTCATGGGAGAGGCTGTCACCCACATGCTCCCAGCTGTCCCAAATTCTTGCTTTCTATCAGTCCCATAGCCCCTTTTCACTGCAAGACAAAGCTGCAGACTGGCTCAGGTGCCAGCACAAGGGTTAGCTCCTAAAAGGCATGTCAGGAAGGGAACTCTGCTCCAAAGGACACATACGGAGTAAGTCCTGTGTACATTTGGCAGGGCCTAAAATCCACAATCACCCAGCCTGGCAGCATTGCTGGAGGCCTCAAGAGTAGACAGTCCAAGCCAGGATTTGTGATTGTTTACCTTGGCATCCATTTGGATACACTCCAAGTGTAGACAAGGGATTTAGATGTCCATATTATTTGCCCTCATGGCAGCAACACACAAGCACAACAACTAGGAAGATTAGAGATATTCCATCTGCCTAAACTGCTTCCTTTTTCCTGCCAGCACTGATAACCCTGATAATGGGGATTTAAGCCACAGTGCTACTAACTGTGACTGGCACCAGCATGATGATTACATTTCCCACGGGACCACCCTCCCAGTTCTGTGCAGTCCATCTCAGCTTGTCTCATTACAGCTGTAGTCTCATCTCTGCTGGTAGGGCCCCACACGCCTCATCCCCCATTAGCAGTCCCCAGCAGCTCTTGTGCAAGGCACTAGATAAAACTGTAGCAGAAAGATGGCTCTTGCCTTTTTATTTGGCTGTTTAACCAAACGGAGACGGTACAGCTCATGAGAAAAAACAGCAGACAACAGAAGGAATTCGAGGAAATGTAGATCTTAGTTGTCTTCGCACGATTGCAAGTTGTTATGCTAGTTTTATTCATACTTCAAAATGTCACCTCTTTGGGCTGTGGCCAAAAATAATAAGTTCCTGTCCACAGTGGAAAAATAGGGGCTTCAACTAAAAGTATCTTTACTAAGCTTTAACTAAACCATTTGTTATCAGTAATTGCTACAAAATAAGAGACACTCTGTTCATCCCTGCATCTTTGGAAGGAAATGCTATAAGTAATTTGAGTTTACAGAGCGATTACATAATGGCTTAATCTCAAGCACTTTCTTGGGTGGTAGACAATTCTGTTGTTGAGCTGTGAACTCAGGGTGTGTTTTAGAACTTTTGCCACCCTGGGTCATTTGGGCCTGGAGGGCAAAGCCTTCCACGACTTCAAGTGTTATGGTTCTGTTCCCCAGAAAGACAGCACCTTCCAAAGCACACCCTTGCCTTGTGAACATTTTCCATGGACTCTGGGGGAATTTTGCTGATTCTGAATCCATCAAAACCTTTTTCTAGTCCAAGTTAGGGGTCTCCTAAATGAAGAAAAACTTAGCTCGATCTGACACCCTTCTGAGAGCACAGATAAGAACAGGCAGAGACTAATTTCCCTGGGAGCGTATACTGTGCTATTGCACTCTTAAGCTTCCCAGCAGTGTACACACTGGGGTCTGGTAATCTTCCCCTCTGATCCTTCTCCAGGAGTGGGCCAGTTGCTGTAGATTATGGGGAGTTAGTGATGGTGGT
Organism: Lepidothrix coronata; assembly: GCF_001604755.1. Classification (NCBI taxonomy): domain Eukaryota; kingdom Metazoa; phylum Chordata; class Aves; order Passeriformes; family Pipridae; genus Lepidothrix; species Lepidothrix coronata. Next base: position 242,537 of record NW_016690321.1, read on the forward strand.
TGATGAGTAGAGCGTGTTCCCATATTCCCAAACTACCAAAGTAGTATTGCTTCATAAAATATCCCTCCTTTTATTTTTCTCTCTTTCTTCAGCAGGCCTAACACTCATTAAGAGTGATTGTTGATTATCTGCTCTCTTGTTATCCCATCTCAGGATCTCAGCTATGAGATGCAGCTCCTGTTCTTATTCCTGGCAGTCAAATGCAGTAACCTTGTGCATTCTCTGGTGCTTTTGGATGTCCTAGCTTATTCTTTTGATGGGTCAGAAGACACCTTCAGTGCCATCAAAACCCCTGCTGTATTCAAATAAAATTGCTTTTTTTTTTTTTATAATTGTCTAGAAAACACTGTTTGCCCTCTAGGACTGACAGTTATTCTGACACACTCTGAAGCAACAAAACATAAACACACCACATCCTTTGTAGTCAGCTTTAGCAAGTAAGAGCAGAGGTAACCAAAGCTGTGCTTGCGGAGGGAAAGAGTGGAGGGAAGCAGTGACTGGGAAATGTGCTCATAATAATGTTTATCTGAAATACAGCCCATGAATTCTAATGGGATGTAACATGATAGCCACAAACATAAGACCTTCTCTTGGCTTTTCAAAAGGTTTTCATGAGCTGAGAGTCATCTGCAGACTGTAAGGGAGGAGCTACAGTGGGACATGCATTGTTTAGAGTGACTTGCAGGACCTATTAGAGGAATGGACCACGCAAGGAAACAGGCAGCTGGGCAGCATAGTGAGGATCCCTCCTCAGTACTTAACTGCTCCTAGATCTCTTCTTTAATCTGTTATGCTATTCAACAACCAGGACTTTAATAAGCAAGTGCATCCAGCGCTATGCAAGGAAGCAACAGGCTGTGGTTGTAGGTTTCACACCAGAGACTGCAAGGCATTGAATCTGCAGAGATAGAAATCATTGCTGTGAAAGCACATTTCATCACTTTCTTCCCATGAGTGGAAAAGCTTCCTCCTCACCTCCTTCCTCCTCACCCCCGATACCCCAAAAGACATTCAAGACATTCAACTGCATTGTGTAACAGGGAAAAACTTCATCTGCAAAACAGATCCACGGCAGCAGGGCTTCTCCCTTGCCCTTGGGGAGAGCTTTTGTGCATAGGCAAAGGAACTTTGTATCACACAAAGCAAATTCCTGATTTGGAGCTAGTTTGTCATAGAAAGCCATCAAATGACAGAGATGAGAATTAAGAGGGAGGGATGGCAGAGGGTCAGTTCAGATGGAAGAAACAATTTTGTGAGTTTTTTGCTTGGGTTTTGAAGAATAAGAGCATTGCACTTCCAGCATATGATGCACAGTAAATGCTGAAAGGCCAAGCAGAGCAAAAAAGGGAAAAGGCCTTGAAAACCTTCAACACATTGTTGAAATATGAGAGGGAAAAGGTTTTGTTTCCATGGCAACATATCCTATGGTGCATCTGCTGAAGCAATCTACCAGAGAAAGAGGACTTTCCCTGTTAGGTATTCCAGTGAAGTGAAAGATAATTACCGAGACCCCTTCCCTCAACTGGCTGCATTTGTAAATATTCCAGTTGATGTATGTAAGCACTCAGATGTTACACAGCCCCTGGAAATGGATGTCTTCATAGATGACAGAGTGAGCTCCGAGGCAAGTGTAGGTGACTGTTGCAGGCCAAATGTCTCTGAAGATTTGGCTGCATTGTGGGTTTTTGCCGTTCCACGATGCTGCTTTGCTGTATGAGTGTGGCACAAGGTGTCAATAGAAACTTAAGAGCTAAAATTGTTCTTGAATGCAGATTTTGGAATAGGAATTTGCAGTTCTCATCCAAGATAAGAGGATTTTTTTCCCAACTGTCACCTCCTATAGCTCACATACATATATGTCAAAGCTGAGGTGCTCCATGGCAGCTGTTTCGCCACAGCAGCATGGCATGAAAGAATTCAAGAAAAAAAAAAGGAAAATTACATAGGAGAGGAAACTGAAGAGATACAGAAAATACTGATATGAGAAGAACTGGAACAGGATTCCAAACAAAGGTTTCATCCTCTTGCAAAGAGCATCATTAGATCATCACTTAGTAAAAATGATGAGGTTTAATATTAACTAAAACTATCTGTCTGTGGTATAGTGTTGCTCAGAAGCACAAAGACAGGCAGTTACACATGTTGTGGAAAAAAACACCTCTTTGCTCCAAAGAACTTAAAATCCAAGTGGGTAAGAAAAAAAATTAGATATCTGTATTTTGCAGATAGGAGGCAAGGATGAGGTGCAAAAGGTTAAAACACCTTGTCTAAAGTTGCAATGGAAGTTTGTGATAGAAGTGGTTGAACCTACAGCTCCTGACCTTCATACAAATGTCTAATGACACAAATATCTCCAGAGTAATATCTCCAGGTCTTCGGTTGAAGAATTCTGCAGATGCAGCTCAGTTGCTGAGACCCAGTATAATCATACAGGTGGAATAAACATAGGCAGCACAACAGCTCCATTGTCATGGCAACATGACAGACACTCCTTTGCCCACCATGGTTTCAGCAAAGATGATTTCTTTCCAAACTAGAAACAGCACCAACTAAACAAAAAAAAAAAAAAAAAATCCAACATCCTTCAGCCATAATAGCCTATTACACAGAGGAAGCAGGAGAGGATTTACCGGCTGAAAGGAAGATATCGCTACAGTGATCAGCTGCATATAGTCACTTAAGGCAGCAACAACCACCATGTCCTGTATTTTAAGGGCCAGACTATGAAAGGACATGTTGGAAAAAAATTTTTGGGGCAGGTCTATCTGGTGTCCTTCCTCCTCATTTTGCCTCTGCCTGACTAACTTCTGGGAAAAGAAATGTGGAGAGGAGGCGAGTGGAGACTGAAATGTGCCAATAGCTAAGAAAAAAAGTGGCTGTGCTCTCAGGTACCGATGCCAGGATCATCAGCAGAACCGGCTACAAAACTGTGCTCCAAGTGAGCAATCTTAGCACCTCTGGATCCCGAAGGCAAAAATGTACTTAATTGTTAGGCCTGGACAGCAGTATCCTTTCTTCTCTCTGGGGAAGGAGCTGGTAGTAAATGCCAATCACAGCCTGAAACTGGCAAAACAGTTACAGAGGCAGATGAGGCAGAGACCAATGGCCATAGTCAACATCCTTCCATCACTTTCTGCAGTTTTGCATTGCAGTGCTTTCCCTCCTCAGTGCTACAGGCTAGCTTCCAGCCCTTCTTTCATCCCACCTAATCAAGTGCCACTCACTCACTCCTGCCACCCCCACCAGCCTGGCACTGACAACCACAACTCCAAAACTCCCGCAGCATTTTGTTAATTGTGTTTTTATGTTCTGTCCCAGTCGTCTATCATGGATTTCTCTTGTAAACTCTTGGGACACACAAAATCTATACATCTATGTCTGCATGTTCATGAGGCTCTGTCCTCCCTTAGCCTAATGTCACTACAGTTTGTTAAGGATAACATCACATTACCCATCACGTTACCAAAGAGGTAGATTTCTTTCTCTGATCAGGCATCAGAACAGCATGGTGGCCATTTGAAAAGATGGGAGTTGGATTTTGAGCCAAGCATGCTTTGTTACTTCTTTTCCTTGCAATACTCTCCATGCAGAGAAAACCTACAGGGTTTTTCTACAGGTCTGCTCTGCAGCTATGCAAAGCTGCCAGAAGGTGATCCTGGAGAAGCATTTTCAGCAGCCCTTAGAGGGCTACAGGGGGGCTACAGTGACAGAGGGACACTCACAGCAAGTCACAGAGTGCAGGACTCTAGGCATGCAGACTTGACAAGTGCAAGAGGACTGAATATCCCAGAAGCAACACAAAGATCCTGTAAGTGATCTGCCTCATAGCTCACCTCAGATCTCCATAGAATCACAGAATCACCGAATGACAGAATCAATCAGGTTGGAAAAGACCTCTGAGATCATCGAGTCCAACCCATGACTCAACACCACCCTGTTTAGGTATAGGTATCAAATCCCCCTGGGCTTAACTCAGGGAGTTCACATGCTGGAGTTCAACATGCAGGACTCTGGAGTGGTGAAACAGCAGCTGGAAAAGGCCTGAGGACAGCTGGAGCACAGCTTCTCTGTGAACACCCCTAGGGCATGGAGTCTATCCTGGACCAACAATGAGGGCACCCAAACTGAATGGCTTCAAGAAAACATGTCACTGTAATTCTCATCTGTCCAGTACTAAATTATCCCTTTCCATTACTCTCATTCCCTGAAAAAGTTAGAGAAACATAGGGGCCATCTGAATATCTGGTGGCTTTATGTAGCCCACAGGCTTCTCTGAATACAGAACTGGTTCTCTGGGTCCATCTCATGCTAGAGATGCCCCTTACACTGGACATTGTATCAGGAGCGGGAGTCAGCATACAGCCTTGCACACTGTCTGCCCTAGAGGAAACAGGGTTTTCATCACCTCCTCTTTGCTAGACTACTTGCACCCAGCCCAACATCATCTCTCCCAATACAAGCTAATAAGTGGGCAGAGAGCTCAGTGCATTCTCCCTACTGCGAGGACACCCCATCTGCAGCTGTGCACCTAGATAAAGTGCCAATGAATTATGGAGGCGAGGCAGAAAATCATCCCTACAACTCCTTGTACCTGCAAGATAAATTAGAGTATCTGTTTCTGAATTCAAAAGAGAGCAACACTGCGGCCTTTCTAACCTACTGCTCTTGCTGCATGGTCGTCACTGTCTTCTGGCTGTTTGGGAAGCTTCTGTGAAAGGGAAATGCATTAACAGACCTCAGGCCAGCTATTAGCAGATGCTTGTCTGGATTGCAATGGAGATCATAACTTGTGTGGTTGCCTGAAGCCTCAGAAGAAGGGTCAAGGACTGAAATAGGGTGACAAAGATGGTATACCTGCTCTCATCCAGCAGTGCTGGAAGGATCAGCAGTCAGGTGTAGGCAGCAAAATAGGGATTCATAGTCTCACATTAGCAATCATAGTAGAAATGGTACTAATGTGCCAAGGAAAAGTGACTCAAATGTGTTTTGCCTGTGTCATATTCTCAAGATGGGAAATCCTCTTTGTGTACCTGCCATGCATTGCCGGAGTGCACCAGGCACTTAAGTCTCTTAAATCACAAAACCTTTGTCAAGCCTTAGTGATGTGGGCTGAGATTAGACTATGGTTTGCCTATATGTGGCTGACAGAGGCACAGACTAGAGTATCTCCTTTGCAGCATATGCCTCTTTGTATTGCTCTTTCTCCTGTACACTCCTTCCTCAACAATATCACATCTGTCAACTCGCTGTGAAACCTGAGTTTCTCACATACAGCTACCCCATTCCTACTGGCAAAAAGTAGGGAACAAGATGCTAACCTCCTTCAAAGCAGGATAACCCCAATCTGCTTTGTCAGTTGGTCAGCTGATGTCTGCTCAGAAGATAGACAAGTGGAGAATCAATCCAGCCTGCCACAGTAAACACACTTTCAGAGTGTGACATCTTTGCTCTGACCTGGATATCTTTAAGATTAGGGTGAATTGTCCTTTGGAGGTCTACATGTCTATGTCTTGGCCACTGGAGTTACAGAAGATATGTCCCCCTTTCCTCAGCAAATGGTTGGATTAACCTCCCTGATGCACAAGGACGATATAAACTGCCATGTGGGTTGAGGCATGTTGTGATAAGTTCACACCACGATGTTGGCTGTGCCTGAGCCACTCTGGCAGAGCTGCCCAGTGCTGGCCCTCCCATGGTCAGTATCTCTGGCCAGGAAGGAGCAGAAAGACAGCAGCAAGTGCTGCCATACTGCAGGGCACTCCTCGTGGGGCTCCTGCTGCCACTAGCCTTCCCTCCAAGAGCCCATTTGCTCCTCTTCCTCCCTCCCTCTCATCTTATGCAAAGCAGCTCATTAGTCCCATTAGCAGCCAAGCACCATCTCTGATTGTTCATCAGTGATTCCTTTGTCCCCCTCCATCACTCCTGTTGAGCCTCATTAGTGCTGCTAGGAAGCAGAGGGAGTTGCTGGGATATTTATAGGAAGGGTGGGGTGTTCTTTACACTTTATTGCTGTCTAATATCCTTTCTCTACTCACCACCTCTTCCCCTACACCAGCCCTCCCCCGAGAGCCTTCTCTTAATATGGGGGTTATCCAGGGGGTATAGTGAGATGGGAAAGGACTAGACTGATGGTTTTGAGCCAGGGAAATGAGAAAGGCAAGCTGGAGGTATGCAGAGACTCAGTCCTTGGTCAGGAGCGAACAAGCCTGTGTAGGGCTGGGTACCTGGACTAGGGGTGGAGTGTTGTTCCCCTGTGCATACACACATCAACTGGGATATCTGTAGGAGCCCACAAATGAATGCAAAGAGACCGTCCTGTGCACATAGCCATGTTGATGAGATACATGCCCCAGCTACAAGCACAGCAGCTTGAGTATGCAGTACCTGTGTCAGGGGGTGTGTGTGAATGCATCTCTGTGCAGAACACTCAAACACTCCCCTCTCTGCCTGTAAGCCAATGGAGAGCCTCACCATGCTCCCAACAGCCCCACAGGGAGCAACCACCTTGGTTACTTAGCAAAATGTTCTTTCATGCTGCAGTTAATTATGGAGGCAACTAGACAAAGACTAATCATTCATTCCAGTGCAGGGAAGAATAGTAGTTCTGACATTAGAAGATACTTGGCTTCTCTGGGAGGGGAAGAGAGAGTGTGGGGCAGAGGAGGCTGAAGAAAAAACACAGGACAGGGAAAGCAAGAGGAAGGAGAAACAAAATCCTAAATCAGTTGCCTTGTACAGACATCTTTATGACTCCATAAGTGGAATATGCTTAGTGTCAGCAATCTTTCCCAGCATCATGAGGACACCTCTCCCTAGTCAAAGCCACAGGCCCTGATCATGCCAGGAGTCAAAACAGGTGACATTTTATTGTCACTTTTCGTCTCAAGATTGCATCTTCCTTCCAAAGGGTCCCAAGGAGTTTTTATAACATTTCCAGGCACATAATTCATGTCTTGTGGCCCTGAAATGGAGTATGTTCCTGAGAAGGATGAGCCAACTCCACCATTGTGCAGGAATTTTGGACAGAAAGCAGTGACAGCTTCCGTTTCCCTCTAAAACCATGGGGTATCCATGTGCATGTGTGTGAGGAGAGGGACTTCAAGGCAGCAGAATGCAATTGCAGAGTATGGAAGCTGGTCAGGAGCTATAGCCAAGGCCTCAGCTAATATGTAGGTTAGCACCAGGAAGCTGTAAGAAAACAGCACTGGTGATCCAGAGTGTGACACTCCTCATTCTGCCTCCCTGGGGGATCATGCCCCTACAGATGGTCAGACCTCTGTGTGGCTGGGGACAGCTCTTGAAAGGCTGCAAGCCAGGGTCCTGGCATGGGTAGTTATACCTCATCAATCACCAAAAAACATGGTATTGATCCAAGTGTCTTGGACAAAATCCAGGTTTGAGAAATGGCATCACACACTTTTACATCCTCCTTTTGGGTTTCAGCCAAGTCTCATTACTTTCCTTTCCCCTTCAAAGCAGTGCCTTGCTGGGAACAGAAAAAGCTCTTTTCCTACCCTACTTCTCCCATACTCTCCCTGAGTGTCTGCTCCATGCCCACAGCTGGTGTGGTTGAAATGGTCTCCTGTTGGAGACAGTGTACCTACCTGGCTGTGCTATGCCCAGTGCTGTCCTGCACTTTGGCTGGTGAAACACTGCCCTGTACTACGTGCAGTGAAGAGTTTTCCTTACTCTGCACTGAGGATACTGCTGGCTGAGAGACACCAGACAGGGTTGGCCTTCACTCTCTAGGAAATGCTGCTCTGCTTTGTCCAGAAGATCCTCAACAGAACATGAGCAAGGGCCATGTGAGGATTAAACAGAGCCCATAAATTTGTCAGGAACTGACCCTTCCCTTCCTCAGCCAGTGTACTGCTGCAGTGCAGCCCAAAGCTATTGGAGAACATCTGCACTCCTACACAAACAGAGAGCTCTCTCTCTGGCTCCCTAAGTAGCAGGAACAGAGCTTTCCCTGCCCTGTGCAGCTGCAGGCCATCATGCATACAGTATTATGTTTGTATATATCCTCTGCCTTCCTCGCTGCTGCATCTTTCTACTTCCAGCTAATTTAATTGACTGCTCTGGTTATGAAGAATCATGGTGTCTAGGCACCAGGAGTAATACTTAGCATGATATTACCATTTTCACATCCCAGGGCTGTGCAAACATTAACTAACACTAACTCTAATTAGCTGAGACTCACTGGAAAGTAGGTAAGCTTGATATTAACCCCATTTTTTAGCTGATGACACCAAGACTCAGAAGGCTCAAGTTGCTTGTCTCTGCTACAGAGGTGAGTTCAGCAAAAGGACCAGGATGAAAATGGGCAAATATGTTTTCCAGGCTGTTTCACTATTCTGAGGGATATTCTGCCCTCCCACACAATGTGCATTTCACCCAGACATACCTCAGGAGCTGAGTACAGGTTGCCTCAGGCCTGCCATGTCACAAGTGCCCCCAAAAACAACTGTGCTATGCTCAATCAGCAGAGAACCCCTCCCCTGTCTGCTGGGGCCCTCACGTGCTGTCATGTCCCCCAGAACATCCAACTGGCAAATGAAATGCGCCAGGGCCTTCCTTCATTCTTGCTCCTCTGCCTCACAGCAGACCTTTCAGCAAGGTCATCAGAAATACTGTCTGATGGACACTCTGCAAGGCTGGTTTACGAGAGGTTCTCTATTTGGATGATACTATCAGGGACATGGTGTGACTCTTGGGGTTGGTCCTGTGCAGGGCTAAGGGTTGGCCTCAATGATCCTTATGGGTCCCTTCCAACTCAGCATATTCTGCGATTCTGTGAACTGCTAAATCATGGAGTTAGTCTGTCAAAAAATTCCCCCAAGCCACTCCTGTTAGCAGTAGCCCTCACCTTCACACTTCCCTGGTTCACCACACTGCTGCTGTATCTTCCTACCCAGAGGTGGCTGCATATTCCTTGAGGATGCATCTACTCTTGCTCCCTTCACTGCATTGCTTGGAAGGGAGCCTGAGCTTTGAGCTGAGCTATCCTCACATTTGCAGCATGAGAAGTCAGGATTTCTCTCTTTCACTCACCCTGTCAAAGTTTCCCTGCTTAGTGTTGTGTTTATAAGGACAGAAAGGTTAGGAAAATATCATAGCTAAAGTGATTGGTGAAAATGACTTTGTCCAATACCAGGAATGGATGGGAAAAGGGATCAAAGGTAGCACTGGCTGGAGTTGATGATTCTCGAGTGGAACAGGATGCCACTGTGCAGTTCTCTTCCTTTGTACCATTTTTCTACCATATAAAACCCAGGTGCATGTAGCTCTGGGGTATGGTAGGCAGGTTTGATCCCTGCTTCCCAGGAATGCAGCATGTAGGAAGAGAAGACACGAAGAAGAGCAACTAAAATGGCCAAACGATGGAGCAACCACTGTGGGAGGAAAGTCTGAAGTGGCTGGGGTCTTTGCTTTGAGAGGAGGATGTTAGGAAGTTTTGCAGACTGACTGAGTCTGGTAGATAAGGTGAAAGCAGAACTGCTGCTCACCAAATGCCATGGTGCTGGTGGGGTATGCAGTGAAGGAACTGCTGAGAGCAGTTAGACTCCCATGCTATTGCAGAATACCATCTCCTACTGACACCACAGGACACCAAGAGCTGGGTTATGGGGACTATTGTTCTGATTCAGTGGGTCACTGCATTTTATGTCACACTTATATCATGCACAGCAGATGTGCTTTCATGCCAAGCCCAACCTATACGGAGGCATATCACACAAATGAAAGCTGCAGGTGTCCAGTCCCAGGTAAACCAACCCCCACATCTGACCCAGTCACACTTCAGTGTATACAGTGGGCAGGCAGCAGAACAGGCAGGATCCAGGCACCCTTCAAGCAGTGACTCTATATAGCCACCGAACGGTTCCAGTGTTATCTACAGATGTAGCCTTGCACAGCAGGGCTTGTGCTTGAAGCCAGAAGAGCTGTGGCTGAGCAGAAGAAAGAAAGAAGCCATTTCACATTCAGGTGGTGACCATGTGCCCCCATTTGCATGAGAAAATAGGGCAGGGGAAAAGGTGCCTGGAGACTTCAGATAGTGTTGTTATCCAAGCATCCTGAGGTAGAGGGGAGGATAAAGCTGCAGTCATTTCCCCTGTCCCTGGAAAGATGAGCTTTTGGGTCCGGCCAGTAGCCACGAGCCATCTGTCAATGGAGATGATGGATTTGCTTCTTGTTATTGCACTAGGCCAACCCTCCTTTCCTCACTAAATATATTTAATATGCAGTGCTCAGTCTGACAGATGTCTTGCAGCTCACACATGAGTTAGAGCCAGCGTTTACAGAGAAATGAAGACAAGGAAGAACATACATAATCTGTAGAGTTTCTCTCCCTTCATTCACAGCCCACCTTCTTAATATTCCCAACACACCTTTGCCTCAGGACTACGGCCCTGCGTTGGGGCTTGTTCATTCAACATAGTATGTACAGTCTTTGATGACAGAAGATATCATATGTGAGAACAGGTGGTAATGAAAGAAAGAAGCAGAGGAGGAGAGAAAATTATCCCTCCTTCAGTTACATTCTGTATGGAGAGGAAAGCAATGTCAAATTGAGAAGCTTTAAGAATTAATTTAACCACAGGCTTGGGAGCACACACCTACCTTCACAAGGCTGCTTGTGAATATTCCATATTTCTCATGCAGAACATCCTTTAGGGTATATCACACATTGACTCCTTTGCTAGAAATTGGAGAGCTCAGCTCTTGCACAAATCGCTACTAATGCAGCAGAGTTCTATGAGAGATCTTACCAGGGTAGATGATTTTATTGTAAACCCCTGATTTCATTCACACTCATTCTGTCATGCCCACATGTTCTCAGGCACCACACAGATGTGTGCCAATGTGCTCCAGCTAGGACTCCTTGCAAAGACAGGGGGACAAGGGACATGATATAATGTGTCATCACATCTCTAGAGTTCCTTTCAGGCAGGCAACCATGGTCTAGTTTTGGATCTGTTTTTTGTTCACTTTAAGGATTCACAGTGCTTGTGATATCTTGTCTCTTCACCTGGTTCCACCTCTCAGAATTATTAGGAAACATTCTTTTTAGTCTTCTTACCTGGATATCTTTAATGGTTCCAGGCTTGTCCTTTATCTTACCTTTTAATGGCTGCAGTCTGTCTTTTAAGTCTTTCTCAATCTGGGTGTTTTGAGAAGCTGCAAGATGTGGTGTGATCTTGATAATCTTCTAGCTTAAATGTCATCAGCAGCTGTCATTCCTGTTCTTCTGTGACGTCCACCAGTGCTGTTCATGCCCATTCATTCCACTCTCAATGTTTCAGTTAGATCTCTACGATATCTCTGGCTAAGACATAGTCACAGCCCACACACCTTCCATCACTATGCCTGGAAGATCCTATCATAGAAGACAGACATTTTAAATGCATGGCATATTTAGCTGAAGTAAAGCTATTTCACTGATTGGTGATTCTTGGTCTGTAAGAAGTATGTTCTGACTGCACAGTATTTGGTACAGAACTTCAGTGACCAAGAGACACGTGAATGTGTAGAAAACCTGTCCCTTGGCTGACCAGCATCAAATCTGGACTGTAGGCCACAGCAATTAGAAATGGGGGGGGGGGGGTAGGGAAGGAGATATTTGGGTAAGTAAAAAAATCTGAGAGTTTGATTTTTTTTCTGTTTTTTAAACAGATATTTGTTTGAAGATGGTTACCCAATTGGAAGGCTGGGCGGAGCCCTGGCAGAGTGAGACAGCTCACCAGTGAGGCTTGGAAAGGTTCAGTTTCCCAGCACTGCATCATGTTTGCCATTTGCCATTCAGCTCCCCTGGGCTCAATCAGAGCTCTATTCCCCAGTGTTGACTATCATGGGGGGAGTGGAAGGCTTTTAGACAAAATTTATTAATGAAGCTCTGCCATTGAGTCACAAGGTGCAGAAAGGTCTCCCTTGCTTTCTAAACTCCTTCTCAGAGAGGAGCCTAGGTGTGGTTGAATCCAGTCTTAGCCTCAGATTATGTCAGAGGTTTAAATTTAAGGAATTATAGAGGTGTGATTAAATCACTTTGTCTCACTGATTTTAATGATGGCAAATCAGATATATGACCCATAGTATGCCACCATTGTAATGTGGCACTGGAAGAGGTTAGACAGAGCATAAGTGCTGTCATTGTTGTGGATTTCTGCATTAAAACGTAATTAGTTAAACAAAATTCCCAGGTGGTCCTAGGAGGCAGCATCCTTGCTTCCTCAGAGAAGACCTAAAAAGGTTTCAGACATCTAGCAGGAAAATTAATAAGCTCAGCAAATGTCTTGAGCATGTAAGCAGAACACATCAAAGGTACCTGAAGCTCTGCAACTGCTTTGTGATCTGCATCCTGTCCTGAGCTATGACTGTCTCCAGAGATGTAGAGAAAGGTGGAAAAAGAAGAAAATTCAGAAAACAGGAGGAGTAAAGCCTTTCTAAGTCCTGACAACTGCAGAAACACTGAACTGAGTTCCCTTCCAAACCCATTTGATAAGACAATACAATAGATAGTAAAGTACTCATATTTCAAAGTTATTTCCTCTCTTCAGAAGTGCATGTATTTAGTTACATATATGCTCATCAAGCATCTAACATAATATACAGCTGAGTGGGGTTCGAACATTTCAGTGGTGAAGGTAAGACTGGAGATAAAATGAGAACTTTATCTCATCTGGATACCTTGCCAAAGATCCAGAAGGCCAGACATGATTTCAATACTTTAAAACCAGTATATTGCATGCAGATGCAGCTGCTTTCAGTCATTCCCACCTTGGTTACAGAATCCACCTTGGTTACAGAACACTTCACCCAGTTGTGGAGAGATGTTACCTTTGTGGCACAGCTTCAGAGTCCACACAAGTTAATCCCAAATGCATGTTTGTAAATGGCATCTTCAGCCATTTACAGTGACCAGTATCAGTGACCAGTAGAATGGCAGCAGCACTACTCAGGCTGACAGAGTGTTGTGCATTGCAGGACAAATATATCTTGGACATTTGAAGGGGAACAAACTCTTCTTGGAAAAACAGACACTGTAGGCTCCTCAATATCTATCCAGAACACAGCAGCTCTGCTTTTACACTTCTCTTGGAGTGTAGAATACATAACCTGAAAATGAAAGGTGAGGGCGCCTGAGATTCCAGGAAGATTTATATTTTCCAAAAGTATATGTAGCCTGCTATGCTAACTATGCTCTTGCTCAGCCTGAACTTGCAATTTCAATATGTTGAAATGGGATAAGAACTGGGGCAGGGGAAGAGAAACCTGGAAACCAGTCTCCAGCTGGGTTTCTCCCATCTTTGGAGAGCACTCAGCACTGCAGGACTCTAATCAGGATTTTTAGACTTTTCTCCCCAGGCCTCTGACCATTATCATTCTGGTAAAAATCCCAAAAAACATAGCAACTACTGCAAAGAAAAGATTAAATAAGCAGCATGTAACAACATAATCTGGAATTTGTCAGAGGAACCAGAATTGAACCTCTGTAGCACAGAAAATGGTATGAGGGTCTCTGTTCAAATCTTTTCCAGAATTGCAGTGGCCCAAGCTCAGGTGATCCATTATATGCCCATCGTAGAGTAGCTATGCACTTAATTTTCCTTGAAAGCTCCACATCCATGCATTGATCAGGACAGATCTACCTCAGTTACATACACAAAAACAAGTCAGAAAGGCACAGCTTAGTGTCATGGACACTGGAATTTTCAGAATGTTTGGGGGCACAGATGTATACAGGGAGAAATGCTGAGAAAGAGAATTTGAGCAAAATATTTGCAGAGCCTATATGATTGGTTTCGGTGGTGGAGTGGGGAGGATGAAAAAATACTCCCATTTGGGGATTTGTTGTCATCTCAAGGTGTGTAGTGTTTGCCAAGGCTGTGATACAGTGAGGCTTATTGAGGCTCCCGTGTACTTAATGATCAACTGTGGAAAAAAATTAATGGCACAACAAGGGGATCCTCCTCTGCCTGTGGATTTTGTGAGCTCCAGACCTTTCTGAAAAATTAAAAGAAAAAAAGAAAAAAGCTAAAAAAAATTGGCCATCAAAGCAGAGCAGGGAAGGATTTTTGACTCACATGGAGTATTACTTTCAGATTTGCACAGCAGCCTGTTGCACTCATTGGGAGTACCACTGGGAAAGGAGAGAAAATTATTTTGGAGAGGATTTAAATATTTGTAATTCTGTCAGAGGGGACGTGCGTCCAATTTGGAACAAACCCTCAATTTTCACAGAAGGATGTCTTTGTAGCTTTTAGCAGGCCAACCAGTGGGCTGCCAATAGACCAAGAAAGCCTGTCTCTGTACAAGTGAAAGGTGATTTGCTGCTCAAACGGACTGAGGAGAAGAGAGGGATATTTTCCAGAGAGGCCAGGAACCAGACAAACTGCGAGCTGAACCTGGCAGGCAGCTGCCATGAGGGTGCCCATCAAGATCAAAACTGCTCCACGGTCCTCCAAAGTGAAAGATTCTGAAAGCAGAAAAACCAGTCTGTTTGAATTCTTCCAGCTATTCCCAAATGTGAGGCTCTCACCAACTGTTACCAGTAACCTCCCACGCCCTGTCTCTAAGCACACAGCAGAACTCTTGGAGGAACGAGGAGCTATTGAGTGAAGAAGCCTCATAACCCAGCCCACTGAAATTTTCTGAGGACCTGCTAGGAAATGAGGAGTCTGATCCACGTCCAGGAAAAGCCGAATGTCTCTCTGACACAACAAACTGGTTCAGTCCCATTCCGAATTGCTCAAGCAACTGAACATCCCTGGTTGTCCATTTACGTGGCCCATTTTCTAATGGTGGCCAAGGGATTCAGGCAGCACTATAAACTGCAGTAAAATTGAAAGGTCTCCCTACCCTCAACTTCTCTATAACCATGAGCATTCTATAAAATCCAAGATAGATTCAATTAGATAGACAGTATGAAGAACAAGTTAATCGGTGGTGTCACCCAGGCTGGTACATCTCATTGTTTAATTAACCATTAAGTCACCACAAACAACAGAGCTGTCCCTTGTAATATTTGTAATAGGTGGGGAAAAGTTGCCTCGAGGCCAGGGAACATACACAACTACCAGCAGAGCCCCTCTTCCCTCTTGATGTTGCACTTGCCTCCTGCTGCCTTGGGTAGTGACAAGATGACCAGCTAAACACCTCTTCTATGAGCACTACCTGGACAAGAAGGAGGTCTAGAGGCAACACCAAGTGAGGCTGGAAGCCCTGCTCCATCGCAGCAGTAGGGACACTGGCACTGCAGAGAGCATGCCAAGGGGAGCACAGCACTGCTCCAGCATCGCTCTCGCTACACCTTTCTCATCTGGGCCGCCTGTGGTGCTGAGTACCTCTGACACAGCTGAAGGCTGCAATTCTGTTTCAAGCAGGGTTAGGATTCAGAAACCCACAAAGCCTAGAGCTCCAGGGACACCAGTGCAGCAAAAGGCATGCCAAGGGAAGCATGGCACCCAGTATTACTCTATTCACATTTTTCTAATCCAGGACACCCATGGCACTGGTCGCTTCAGCCTCAGCCTGAAGCTGCCCTTAGGGTTATGGATAGGGTTCAGAGAGCCACAGAGCCTAAGGCCCCAGGAACACTGGTGCTATAAAAGGCTTGCCAAGGGGAGCACAGCACTACAATTAGCACTGCTCCTTCCACACCTTTCTCATCTGGGCCAAACACCGTGTTCAGCCATGGCTACCAGTGAGCTTTAGGTAAGAAAAACTAGGGATGTTTAGCCTGGAGAAAAGGAGGCCCAGGGAAAACCTTATCACTCTCTACAAGTGCCAGAAAGGAAGTTGTAGCCAGGTGGAGGTCAGTTTTTTCTCACAAATAACAAGCAAAAGGAGAAGAGAAAATGGCCTCAAGTTGTGCCAGAGGAGATTTAGATTGGAATTTTTGTTTTTTCCTAATTATATTAGGAGAAATTTCTTCACCAACAGGGTTGCTTAGGGAAGTGGTGGAGTCTCCATCCCTGGAGTTATTTATAAAATATGTGGATGAGGCCCCTAGGGACATGGTTTAGTGGTGGACTTGGTAGTACTGGGTTAACAGCTGGACTTTATCAAAAAGGTGCTTTCCAATTCAAATGATTCTGTGATTCTGTATTCTATGATTCCTAATAGCTTCTCCCCATTTGGCAAGGTATACAACCCCCCCTTTCTGCTTTTTCAGGGGCTTTTAATACGTAATTAATTAGTACTCAAGGCAGAGTTTTATGTAAATTTTATTTAAATCCCAATCAGTGCTCTCATTTTCTTGCAGAATTATTTTTACCATAGCTTCAGCACTCAGGTAGGAAAGGAACAAATCCACCCAGGGAGCAGAACCCTATGTGCCCAGCCTGATGAGGAGACTGGGACCATGGGGAGAGGCTGCCAAATGGCACAGGGATGTCCCCAGCATGCAAGCCAGTGCTGAGGGGAAGGGGTAGGAGCAGTTATGGTTTCATGGCACTGGTAAGCTCTGGCAAGAGTTGAAGCAAGCAAGTTTTGACTGCGGAGCCGACCATAAAGTGCTGTCTCCTGAGGACTAAACACCCCTCCAGTGGGGAATGACCTAACAGACAGTGATGTTGATGCTACAGCCACCAAAGGGATGCTGACAGCAAATCTTAAAACCAGTCTTAATCCAGGGGTAGTGTTTTTAGCCTATTCAAAAAGTAGGAGTGTCACAGCAGAAACCTTCTCAGTGGAGTCTTCCCAGTCAAGATTAGCTTTCTACTCGCTACAGCTGTCTTGACAGGCACCCTGAGGATCTTCCACCTGTTCCCACTCAGATGCGAGGCCTGTGACCTTCCCACTTACCCCATTTCTCTCTTTTGAAACACTGTTAGGCATGGGAATACCTGTGGAACCTTCTGTCAGCAGCACTCACATCCTACAAGAGGGAGAGAGAAAAGCACATCTTTCCTGAAACTGGGTCTCCAAGCAGCTTGTCATGGTAACCCATGTACTGTAACCCATGAGGTCCCTTGTCAGTAGCACACCAGGCATCAGTCAACTCTGCCTCCTTATGCATCACTGCTAGAGCTGCCAGGTATGCGACTAAGCCTGCCAGGATCAGTCCCTCTGTTACCAAGGCTTGGGAGAGAGCCAAAGGTGGGGATGGAAGTGTTGCCATCTCTCTCCAGTCTATGGAAAAAGCAAAGATCCCACTAGGCTGTTAGACTGAGACAATATGCTTGGGACTACAAAGAGGAACCAACCACTAACCTGTGACACAACTGCACAGAACAGGTAGGAAGACCACCTAGCAAGGAAGTCATACATGGCTTCAGATTGGGAAAGTGAGCTCATCCAGGTGATCCAGAAGCAGAAAATGAGTTAGAGCAGTAGGATCCTCTGTTCAGCAGCACAGGACAGCTGCTGCTTCTTCATGACTGCTGTTTCACAATTTCCCTGGGAGTGCTTCTTCGTCATGCTGCTTACATTCCCCTTTTCCCTGAGGCAGCCATGGTTCACTGAGGTCAGAAAACAGTAAAAACCTGGTCTACAGTGCAGTCTGTGGAGTGCAGATTTTCAGTCACAATATCTGACCCTCCACAGGGGAGACAGCTTTGGAATGTATTTTTAAACTCCTTTTGTTCAGAGTTTCTAGCAGCAGCCAGGAGGCTGAGTCTATGCAAATGTCTGTGCCTCATGTTGGATGAATTCATGCTGTCAATCCTCTCTGCCAGTTCTTCAACAGCTTTCACTGTGCTACTCGGCTCTTCAGAAATCTATCGATTTGCTAAAAGATACGTCCATCTTTGGCTTCTATCTCACAAATCCTCCTATCTTCAGCCTGGATAATTAGAGTTTATTTCTTAGTGGAGGAGGAAGGAAAGGGTTTCCACTGGAGTCAGAGATAGCATCTGCTACCCCCAGAAACAATGATGCTGCCACTCATAGCACAAGTCTCAAAGGCAGTATACACTTTTACTGGGAAAAACAAAAAGCATGCCCACTACCAATTTCTAAACAGCCAAGGGCTGGGGAAAGTCACTCATAGCCATCACCACTGGAGTCACTAGAAAGAGGAGTGTGCAATATCAGAGCAGGAACTTCTTATTAAAACCATCAACCATCAATATTTGAGACTGGCAAATTCAAAGCAAGTCTCTCCTAGACTCCTTTACAGTCATGGTCCATGCAAAGACAGAGTGTGTGCAACAGCTTTGGGGACCCTGGAAGAATTCCAATGTGATATTAGTCAATGCCTAATACTGCTTCATAACCAATTAGGTTTATTAATTTTTCCTGCCACCCGGAGTATTTTGCGTGATGGCAGACAGATGTTCCCCAAGTGTTTCCAGACTGGCTTAGCTAACACTCTTGATAACCTGAACCTGCACAGCAGATGCATTAACAGATTTTGACATGATGCCATTAGTTTTGCTATTGATGGCAGGGAGAGATGAGGGGGAAGAAAGAGAAGACCAAATAAGTCAGTGTTAAAGTAGAGAGAAAAAGAAATACTAATTTGTAGGCTTCCTTCTTGCCCCAGAACATGCAGTCCAGGCTCTGGCAGGCAGCATTCCCCATCTGTGCCATTCCTAGGGCAAGGGGCAGATTTTTCAACTGTCTCCATCCTGCCAAAATCCCCTCCTTCCCTCTCCACCTTTACCCCTTCCTTTGAAGTGCAATTGCACAGACTTCCATCTGGCAAGGAAGCCCATGCTTCATGAACACACACAAACTTCAAGAGCACAGCAAGGAGGGTGTTTAGGGTACAGAGGCAGAGAAAGTGCATCACAAAAGGCAGAGAGTGGGTAATACAGAAACACTCCCTTTTCTGTTCCTACCAATGAGTCAACACGATGAGTCTGTTGTGTAAAACATATGCTGCTTGTACATCTGCATAAAATGAGGCAGCAAGATCTAGGACCATTCATTAAGGGGCTGAATTCAAACTTTGTTTTTAATCTCAAGCTTACTTTCTACTCATAATTAGGCCTCCAGTCAGTCATTGGAGCTCTGTCTGTGTGCCTTTCCTCACCCTTAAGAGAGGATTAAACCTTCTGTCTAAGGAGTTGTAAAGAACTGATTTTATATACATAAAATGTTGTGCAACAAATAGTTTACATCTGAGCAAGATCCATAACAGATGCAATGAGCCTTCCAAAATAAGACAGAGAAAACCCACATCAAAAGATCCCTTTGCCTTTCTCACTGGGAGTTAATACCACAAGCAGAGGCAAAACAGGGGAAACAGAAGAGAGAGAAAAATCACCACCTTTGCCATCAGACACTGTTTCCATGATGGAGATGAGTTCAGGAAGCTGGTGACAGCTGCCCTTTTCCCAGAGAAGCTCAACAAATGCAGCAACATGGCATCAATCTGCAGCTGTTTTATAACATTTGGTAACACGTTTTACAAATGAAGCTCATGAGATTATGGACTCATTACTGGCTCTTGAACACAACTCCCATCAGATAAAGTATGACCACTTCTGCAAGAATATTGTGTAGGAAACTGTAGCATCTCTGCCTGTGTGTCCTTTGACCAGATGTTCATCACACCAGTTAGTGTTTCAGATTTCAAATCCATCCTTTTAGAGTAATGAGCATTTTGATAGAAACCAGCAGATATTCACTGAAGAGGACAAAGAGATTGTCACCATGTCATGGCTCAGCAAGTATGGCTGCTTCCCACTCCCCAGGCACATGTATTTGCCTCCCATTCAACTTAGTGGGGCAGAAATCACCCCTACCAAAACATCCTCTTCCTCCATAGGAAGACTGCACTGTAACAAAAAAACAGTACCAGGGGTATCAGTTAAGCCTTTGTGAAGGCTTTCTCTGTGCCTTTCATGAGAATGTCACCCACACTGTTTCCCCCCTGCCTGGGAATTAAGTTCCCTCATTTATCAAGGGATCATTATTCCCAGCTTGCACAGCTTTGCCCAGGCTTTCAGGAAAACAGGATGGCAATTTAAGGTACCTCTGATTTATACATTATCAAAGAGGAAGTCAGCTAGTCAGTAAAATTGTGTAAGCCTGCATGTGTCTAAACTCTCCATCTCCATTATACAGAAGTGGCAGGCAGTGTCCTTCCTGGTGAGATTTCCAGGGCTCTGGGATAGCGCAGTTTGCCCGTGTAAGACGTTATCAGCGCAGCGAGGTGAAAGCAGACCTCACGGCTCCAGCCCCCTCTGCCATGCATCAGGCAACTCAGTTTTTCTGTTTTAACTTGTTCCAGCAGTAATCCTAAAATCAGGGCAACAATTACTTAAGGCAGAGTTCTTTCAGATGCAGGGGAAACTTGCATAGCAAGAGCATACATTCCTATAGGCCATAAATCCCAAACCTTCCCTTGTCTAGCATTAATTATATGAAATCACCAATGTTAGATAGAAGAGATAATATAGGGGAACAGAAGATTATTCAGAAGGGCATGGCTGATTGCTGATTTATTAGCATCTAGCTTCACAGTTTCAGTCAAGTAAGAATGTCAGGGGAGGGGAGCAGAAGGGCCATGACCTTGTTCTGTACCCTGCATTCAGCCGGCTTTGAAACTTACTGTTCATAGCAAGAACTATGTTCCTCAAGAAATGTGCACAGGGACTATAGAGAGCCTTGAGACTTTTCCTTTGTTCACAGGAGCTGGTTGATCTGAGGAAGGGGAGTCTTTGCACAAGCCCTTGGAGACATCGTGCATCACAACTACTGTGAATTAGAGCTCTTGGCTCTAGCCCTCCCTTAAATATTGCACTGGATCAGTTTATGTGGCATAGCACAGACACTCTCTTGCCTCTTGGCTCCATATACCCTGTTATTTCCCTTTTATTCTGCTCCTGGCAGAAACATAACTACAGAGAGGGAGAACTAATTATTTGTTCCTCTGTTGGTGAGGATCTGGAGGGAAAAGTGGTGGCAAACAATTGCTTCTCCACAGGTCACTAGTCAAAATTCTCTTCCCCATCCAGGAGTACAAACCCTATTGTCATCTCCAGGATGGCGCAGGATGTCCTGTGCTAGTGCATGGTTCCCTCCAGGATTTGCACTCTAAGATAACCAAGGCACCCTTACAGGACTGGAAGATTGGCCACAGGGCAATCAAGCCCTCCTTGAGTGGTAGTTTGAGAATAATCCAGCTTGGGCATTACAGGAGAGGTAGCTTCCCAAGAAGCACCCCAACACAGTCAACTACCTGTGCAGCAGATGGTCAAAAAACTAGAACAAAAGCTTTAAAGAGCAGTGGAGTTTCAGTGACCACCTGTTGTCCATACCACGTCAGCAGGGCAAGTAGTCACCATTCTTCAGGAGAAAACCAATTTTATCTAGCCATTAAAGCACAAATAGCAGAACATCTTGTTCTGCATATAGTGCAGAGTAAAACCCCCCCTTTTTTTTTTCATGGCATAGTTAGACTTATGTCTTAACTCATCTTGTTTACATGACTTGGTGGATCTGGTGTCAGCAAGACCAGAGCCACTTGCATTAGCTGTTTGCAATTCATCTCAAACATGGCTTTCAGTTCACATGGAACAGTTCTCATGGGGTGCAGTGGCAGCAGGCCTCCTGGGTGGCTCTACAAGTGTATGCATCAATGCTGCTTCTATACAGAGTATGGGTCAGAGAGGGCAGCAGGCCAGAGGTATGGAAGTATTAATCTTCTGACAGTGTTTCCCTTGCATAGTGCTTGGAGGAAGACAGAAGAGTCTCTGCTGTGCTACTTCTCCCCAGGTGTAATGTCTTACAATAAACACCATCAGCAATTCACCCCCACAGAAAGCTGTAACTGTGTTCAAACAATCATTTGTCTTACCCTCCTACACCACAGGAGAAAAAACATGTCTTCCTCCAATCCTTTCATGATTACAGACACATCTGCACTGCAACATACAGGTGCAACTGCCACCCATGCAGAAACATCCTCACTAATTTTAAACTAGGTTATGTGGGTGACAGTCTAACCCCAACAGGGAGTCCTCCTGCATCAGCAGCCAAAGGCCACCAGCCGCCATAGCTGGGATCTATGCCAACTATGATATGAGCAGACAGAAAATTATCTTACTTACCAGATGAGTGATAGAAATTGCTATTACATCTCAGCTAGGGTGCTCTCCACCAACCAAACTGCAAACCCTTTATGTAGAGATGTTGTATTTCATTGCATGCCTACCTGCTGCTTTCTGTTATGATATGATTTGCATTAGCACATTACTCTTTGTTTAGCATCTTACTGGTAGGCCCTGCTGCTAAGTCTACTGATTTACAAGGACTCTTGGAGGGCCTGACCAAGAAAACCTGATTTTTTTATGCCAGGCTACTGTAGATAGGCCTCATTCATCCTTACCTGATCCAGGGTTAGCCACAGCGGCAGCTTCCCTGAGTTAGGAAGCAGAAGTTTGAGATACTCAACTACAACTACAATCAGGAGTTGCACAGATAGACATAATCCTGTTAACCAGCTGGACTCAAATGGCCTTCAGACTCTTCAGCCTCCAGTTTAGGGCTTGATCTCACTATCATTACTCTAAGAACCCACTCATTACAGACATTTGTTTTACCAGTTAGTCCTTCTCTGACAGACTTCTTCTATAGTTAAAATGTCTTTTTACCAATAAGATCCTTACCCGAGCCAGGAAGATAAAGAGCTACCAAGTCCACAGCTGGTAGCCTCAGGAGTTAACTCAAAAAACAAGAAATATGTGACAGGAAGATTTCATTAGCCTTAAAATAGCCAATGTTTATAAATATGAAAATTATAGGTTTCACAGTGATTACACACATGACTTTGAAAAGTGATCAGGAGTCACTCAAAGAAAATTAAATCTACCCATTAGGATGCAGTCAAACCACACTTATTTTAGAGCTTTTGCAGCCAAGGGATGTTCATCTTGGAATCTCATCAAAACCATACTGCTCTTTCAGGCTCCAGTGCATTGGGAGGTTTACTGCATTTTTCACCTTAACGTATATTAAATCAATGTGTGAAGAATCAGCAAAGCACCCCCCATCCAGCAGTCTCCAACTATCTGCTATGGCTCTCATCTTTGATTTGGCAAGGAGGAGGAGTCACATGTCTGTTCTCCAGCTAGGTCCAGGTTTTCAAAGGGATCCAGCAGGTTTTTTAAATAAATATTCCCCAGAGCTTCATCAATTGCACTAAGTACAAAACGCATAAAACTCAGAATTCAAAGCTCACAAAAAAACTGGGCCAGAGGACTACCAGAATTTTTTTTTTCATTTGAGCTATTTGGGCTGCAACAGGAACTTATTAGTTGATCTTTTAATAGGTGACATTTCTGGGAGCATTTGCTCCAATTTGAGAGGTAATTTGTATCAGCTGCTCCAGTTCCTGTTCCGTGACTCTTTTCCCCTCCCCTGCAGCGGGCACCTGAGCCGGCAGCTTTTATATGCGCTCTGAGGTAGCATGAGAGTGAAAAGGGTCACTTTTATGCAGGATGAGAAAAATGTTTAACACAGCAGGATCCTGAAAATGTCTTTACTTACGCCTTTACCTTTACCAGTGTAAAAAGACAGATCTGAGCACACCTTCTACAGAAAGGGGTACTGAATTACACCTCCCTTTTTATTCTAAGACTGAGAGAACACTTTAAACTTGCAACAGTTTAATTGTCAGTACCCTAAAACGATACTTACTTAGATGGCCTAAATCGTTTGTTCTGCGTACAAGTTACCTAATGGTTTGCATTTAACAATTTGGATAGCTTTAAGTCCTGCTGCTCCCAGTGCTTGCAGTAAACAAACCTGCAATTTGAAGGCCCAGGTTAAATTTACACATTCAGCAAAATGATCTTGCAGGTTTGGTTATGCCAAGTGAACATCTTTTCCAGAAGGTTAAAGGATTACATATATGATTAAAGGAGTTGCTACATACAGATGCTCCCTACATCCACTCCCTAGTGCTGAGTCACTACCCAGGACCCAGCCCAAGCTGCCTTCCTGTTAGGTTCTGACTCGAGTCCGCACAACCTCAATGCCCAGAGTGACCCACCTCACCTTCAGCTGAGCATCTGTTGGTAAGTCAGGCTTGAAGACAGTTCTCGTAGCATGAATCAGACTGGTGCCTATGTATAAATTGCACCTATAGGCATCACAGACAGATTTATATATGAGAGACTTTCAGGACACAATTAAATCAAGGGAGCATATGTTCTCAAAAGACATAGGGGTCGGCTTAATGCAACTCCTTCCTGAGCAAGTCTTGCAGGTCTGACTGCAATACTCTTTGCTCAGGAGAGCAGCCAAGAGCTTCCTGTAGGTGTCAGAGTGACCTTACAGCAGCGAGGTGGTGCCTGGATGCAGGACCAGCTCCTTGTGTGGTTTGTCCCATGCTGATCTGCTTGCCCTAGCCTCAGTCATGAGGGAAACAGTGCTGCATTCTCAGGCTCCATTTCAAAGAAAAAAAACAGCAGTAATGGCCCATGGTAGTAGAGATTTGGGTAAAACAAGAGTTAGGTTCCTGCTTACTCTGTCAAGCAGTCAGTTTTCCCCAAGACTGTTTTCATCCCAAACATTTATTTAAATATATTTA
This sequence comes from Lepidothrix coronata, assembly GCF_001604755.1. Classification (NCBI taxonomy): domain Eukaryota; kingdom Metazoa; phylum Chordata; class Aves; order Passeriformes; family Pipridae; genus Lepidothrix; species Lepidothrix coronata. The sequence continues at coordinate 267,021 of NW_016690321.1, forward strand.
TGGTCAATCTAGAAGTCAGTACAAGGAAGAGATTGTGCTAGTGAAATGCTCTTTTTTGAGGTAAGGCTTTCAGGGTTTGCACTCAGATTTATAGTAAAGGCACAGCAGGTTTTTGGCATCCAAGAAATGTCTGGATTTCCTTGTATAGGATCTGCTGGATGAATCGCTGCAGTTGGCAGAGATGAGCCATACATCACCTGCATATCCCAGCAGTATTCACACTTAAAATCCTAAAACTCCTTTCATCTTAACATTTTCTCCCTTTAGGTCTTTAAGCTGGTTAAGCTCAGCTTTGTTACCAGTACAGCTGAGTCACAGCATGTCCACCTGCTAAATAGCCACACATCTCCCTGGTTTTCATGTGCAAGTTTTGCCACTCACAAGAAGGCCTGGGCACTCACATATACCAGTACTAGCCTCACCCAGATAAATCTGTGTGCCTGCCCCTGAGTGGAGTGAAGCCAGAGTTACTTCCATAGACACCCAAAGGTTGCACTTGGGCACACTTTTATGGGAGACTAAGAAATTACCATGCTCTAGAGCTGGCAGTAGAGCAGCATCACTGGCACTCCCTAGCATAGCTCTACTAAAATAAACCAGCTTAGACAAATATTCCTGTGATCCAAGATTTTTTTCCACAACCCAGAAGCAGGGTAAGCAGCAAGCATGTACACAGTTACAGCAGCAAAGCTTGGAAAGAACAGCCAGTAGCAGTTTCTCCAGCCACCAAATGCCCAGCAGCAGCCTTCCTCTCTTCTCTGCTTCTCAAGCCCTGAGCAACTGCTTGCACAGCCCAGAGCAGTCTCCAGGTCCCAAACACAGCTCCAGAGGCAGCAGTTACCCCCAGGCCATGGGGATGTAGGAGACTGCAGCAATGAACAAACCGCAGAAGATGGTTTCAGAAGGACATTAGTTGAAGGGTCACCTACTGCTTCCCTTTATACCTGACACCTCTCTGAGGTGGTTAATAACCCCTCCCACACCATTTCTCCAAAGAAACTCCCAGGGAGAACCACATAAAGGGAGAACCACATAAAGGGAGAAACAATGAGGATTTATCTCACCTGTGAATGAGTTATATCTTTCATGGTCTGAAAAGAGCTGGAAGGACTTTAGATGATCACATGATTTTAATGCCTTTCACCAGGAGGACAAATATCTTCTATAGTTGTTGCCATGATGATAAAGAATCCCAGAAGGGGTTTTGTATACTCTGTAGGTTGTACGGTTGTTTTTGAAAAGTTAACAGCATTAGGTGTGATGGATTATTTGAATATGAAATATTCTTAGTCATAGTCAGAAAAAGAGCTGAGCAAACATTTGTGACAGAAAAATATGAGTGTGGTAGTGGGTTTTGGTTTTTTTCCCCTTCCCCCATCTCTATGAAATTTGCCTGTTTGGCAGCCAGGAATAGTTTTTTGTCAGAGCTGAGACATGAAGTGAGAGGCTCTGTGTGTGTGTGTGTGTGTGTGCATGGAGAAAGGAAACGGGAGAAGCAGCTGCCTGCAGAGCTGGAAAGCAGCAGCTCCTAAGCTCCGCTGCTAGCTGTCACCTTGGTCTGCTCAAGTGATGCACCACCTAGCAAGAGCCCTGAATTTGGGTCCGTTCCCAGACACCTGGGTCCAACTCTGAGGTCTGCCAAAGACCTCCTGAGAGACCTTACAGAAGACGAGCATATCAACTAATCATGCTAAGCATGTGTTCAAGTGCTTGTTCAAGGCAATTGTTGGGGAAAAAGGCTGCAGCATATGGGCTCAGTGAGAAAAGCTTGCTCCTGAATTATGCCAGTAGTGGATTTACTGGCGTGCAAGGGAGCTTCGCCCACTCTGGCCCAGCTGCTAAGTGTCCACGTGCACCCAGGGATGTTTGCAGGTTGTGATAATGTTCCATGGAGGCCAGAACTGCATCTACCCATGTCTGTTGCTGGGAACTGCTAAAGCAAAGCTGTAGCCTAGAAGGTTGTATGTACAACATCCCATAGTAACATTTGCCCAGTCAGATGCCTATAACTGATTATAAGCTATGTAGGCAATGTGCCAGAGGTATTTTAAAACCTGCATCTTGCACAGACAAAAACATTTTAATAAACAGACTTATGGAAGAAACTGGAAATGGGAACACCTTTGCTACTGTATGTTTAAGTGTTTTGCAAATTGCTGCGTTTACCACACCAAGAACAGAGTTACTAATGGCAGACAGTGCTGCATGTTTTGTTTATCAATTAAGTGATGTGTAGCAAGATATATTTAATGAGTATATTTTCCTAAGAAAAATCTATGTTTTCTTAAAAGGTCTGTTTTGCTTCATCCCTGTTGTTTCTATAACAGCTATGATCCAGACTAGCTAATTTTGTCTTGTCAGTGGCTGTTCAGCTCTCCCATCCCCAGCTAATTTGCGGGGGTTTTTTCACAGTTCACTGTGTATAAGGGTCTCTTTTTTCTTGTTTAAGGTGATCTTCTCATTCTTATGCAAATGGAACAGCTTGAGGCAGAATGATATCTTTCTTCAATTAATTTAGAAATTACATTTGTCACCACAAATCAGTATTTCCCTACTTTGGCCAACTTCAAGACATAAGCACTAAAGACCTTTCACTTGTTTAGCATCTCTGGTGATGCAGAGCCAGTATGGTGCTCTGGGATGCATAGCTCCATGCCTGGGAGAGAATTGCTATGCAGAACACCATTATCTAATATCCTTGTAATATAGCCTCACATAACACTCCTATTTCTTCACCACAGTCCACTGGGGGACAAAACACACATATCCACTTGCTCACTGCAGCCAGCAGCCTCTTCTCTCTTGGCTGGAGACGCTATCTACTGTGGGTAAGAGATGCAGCAGGCTGGAATGCCATCAAGTACCTTAAACTTGGGATGCTTCTCCCAGAACTGCACAAAGGGAATAATTAAGAGGCCTGGTTCAGACAAATAATTTCTTCTGGGCTGGCAGAATCTGGACATTAAGATAAAGGAAGATCTGCTGAGCTGGACAAATCTGCTTTTACTGACCATGTTTTTTTTCTGTCATCCTAAAATTAGAAGAGCGATTCCTCGCTGGACCTGGCACATTAAAGGAATGTCACTCATTTTCCCCACTCATACTGGAGAGTCCAGCTGTGGCTATAATGAGCAAAAAATTATGTCTTCTCTTGGTTCTGTTTTACTATATCAAGTTTAATGTTCCAACCTGGTTAATTTATTTAGCGAGGCTTTAAAAAAACAACAAAACCAAAAACACACCTACCAAAAAAGAGGGAAAAAAAAATAAACAAATCAAACCAAACAAAACAATGACAACAATAACAACAAAACAAAAAAACCAAACACCAAAGAAAACCAACAAAGACTAGGTTGGTCCAGGAATCCTAAAGCCACAAGAGAGGAAATTAATTTAATGAAAGTCCAAAAATGGAGATTCTGATGTAAAACCAAGACCAAATAAATCTGTATTTAAATGGAAAACAATCCCAGCTGGAAGTTACACTAGTGAACTCTGGACAGAGCCTTCCCCTCCCACATACCACCTGGCAGGGAAACCTCACTCCCTGTGACCCACACAGTCCCTTTCCCATTCTTTGGCAAAGGGATTGGGTTTGTCTATGAGGGGTCCCACATGGAGCACCAATGCCTCTTAGGTGTCAGGCTCTGACAGACAGAGGTGAACTCATACTTTGCAGTCGGAAGGGGGCTGTTAGGAATGCAGAGCAATTTCTGGTAGAAATTAAAGATATGCAGGGTCCTTGACAGCCCTATCTTTGTGGTTGGGGCTCTGACCCCACCATGTCCATTTTTACTTCCTTAAATATCAGGATATGCAAATAGCAGTGATTGAAGGAATGCATCCTGGCCTGGGCATATCTATCTAATCCCGTCTGAGACAGTGTGCTTCTTCATTGGAGATAGGCCCAGAGCAAGGCAGGATTACTAAAGATTCTGATGTGCTCTTTCACCCAAGGGATGTTATTGCTAGAAGCCGTGCATTTTCTATCGCAAGATCTTAAATCTTTTTTTTATCACATCTCATTAAGTTTCCATCACCCACCTCTCTGTGTGAAGATGAAAAGCATTATTTTCCCCATTTCAGAGCTGGGGAAAGTCAGGCATGAAGGGCTAAGCTTAAAGCAACCTTTCTAAATGGATACAGGAGGCTTTGGCAGAGTCCTGTGAAGAACCTGGCTTTCCGAGGTTACAGGGCTTACAATTTTAGCCTAAGATCATTTTTTCCCTCCTGTTCAGAGCCTTGACAGTCCTGTGAGAAATCTTATGTAAATACAGGTTGTAGCTGTTGATATAAATCACTGTAAATCAGTAGCTGACATCAAAAGCATAAAGTTGCTTCTTCTTTCCTAATGAATGGGCATTTCATACACCTGACAATGCTGAGAATCACATCTCCCTGCAAGCCTACTCCCATCCCTCACTCTCCCTGTAACTGGAGGCAGTGCTGCCCCCTCCCTGTATCCAGCCATGCAAGCTGTGCTCAGCCCTGCTGCAGAGAAATATCCTTTCAAAAGCTGCTCCTTCTTGTTCACATATCTCATATGCATCGCAGAGTAAAAGGCTTTACTGCATTGCATCCACCCATCCACTCATTCATAAGCTGATTTCAGCCCCACTGCAGGATGAAATCCTTTTCTCCTGTCCCTCCACACCTTCCACTGCTGGCATCCTCCTTTGTATCAGTCCCATATCCTCACCATAGGCTCACCATAGGCTGGTGGCTTCTCAGGCCCTGTCAGTACAGACAGGGAGGGAGAAAGGCAAAACAGGGCTAGCCACCTTGGCAGCCAAAGCACAGACAGTCCAGTGTTACTGGCTTTCCAGCAGCATGCCTCTGAGCCAGAAACAGCTAAACACAACAGGAAAGTCTCCCTTAACTTGAAGGCGCTCTGGACTAGGGGCCACCATCAGATATGTCAGTGACCAGCAACTGCAACAAGAAAAGTCAAAATGGTTGTCAACATCACATTTCTTAATGTCATCAGTGGCTGAATGGGTGATCCCAGGGAGCATCCAGCATTTCCCATCATGGCTCCTGGGTCTATGCAGGGCTTGCAGGCGCTGCTGCCCTTCTCACCCTTGTAGTGCTCTGGCATAGACTAGTGCTTGCTGGGGAAACCAGCATCCTCACGGAGCAACACATCATTCATATTGTACAACCATCCCTCGTGCTCAGAAATGTGCTTGTCTCCAACCAGCTGTGCTGATATTTCAGTCCAGAAACCTTGGCAACACTGACTAAAAGGGTGAGTAGCTGTTGGAAAACCTTCCTGAACCTGTGCCGAATTCAGAGCCTGCTTCTCAACAAGGGGCAAGGAGGGGCAGAGCAGAGGGAACACATCATATGCAGCCCGGGAGAAAATACAGCACAAGTCCTGGGCAGCTGGTTTGCCATGGCTGAATAAACTAAATCTGGACTAGTGTGTGGTGAGAATAAATGCATCAGAACCCAGTGGAATAGGAAAGCTGTCCAGGTAGATCTCTTCTCCTTTTTCAGGCTGGACTACATGGCTTTGTTCCATTGACTCGCAGGACAGAAATCTTTGATTTTTGAAGCTGATTATCTGGCTAAGAGATGGCAGGGAAGAGAAGAGCAGTAGCTCTCAGTCCCCAATAGCCTATCTAGGGAGTGAATGAAAGTGACAAAAACCTGCCAGCACACTGCCTACACATGAAGAAATTCTGTTTCCAGTCTCCTGGGGGCGACTTCTCCTGAAAATCCCTTTCCTGGGAGGAAAAAAAAAAATCACTCCATATATGTGTCTATATGTGATTTTTTTTCTGCTTGATTTAGACCTATACAAACAATGACAGTCATCACATTTGTGTCAAAGGAATGGGACAGCCTTGCAGCTCTGGGCTGTGACAGACTGGTACCTGGGATGACCCCGGTGCAGGGCGGTACCTGCAGTAACGACTACCCCACGCGCTGTGGGCGCGATGAGAGATGACAGCTTTAATTGCTAACTGCAGAAACGGAGAGCATGGAGGCAGAGGTGCAAAGGAGATGCAGGAGGAGGCCATGCGTGGGATCTCCCTGTCCCGCTCACGTTGTATCCCTGCCTCCTTACCTAGACTGAGAGAAGAGCCCACAGGGAGCGTAAAATGCAACGGGAGGAGGACGGCATGTATTTCTCCTTCAGACACACTCCCCCTTGCAGCGCTAGGTGCAATTTACATATGAATGCTGTGGTGCTCTTCATAAGCAAGAATTAAGAGAACAAAAGGGTGCAGGAAGTGAGGGTAAGGGAAAGGGAAAAAAGACAAGACAGAAACTGGAGGTGGTGACAGGCACCCAGAGGCAAGGTTACCACTCAGTTATTCAGTGTTGTCCTTGCTGACATGCAGTCCAAGGGTATAATTTAAGAAAGAGTTGCCTTCCCATGCTTTGTCCCCATCCTGCCTGGCTGCCTGATCTGTTCTGCCCTGATTTCTGAACACTTGTGCAGCATCTTTCTAGGGTGGACACAACAGGCTGAGCTTTTCCAACCCGAAGAAAACTTCTCTTAGCACTGCAGCCCTCTCTTGCTGTGTATTACATGCTTTTGCACGAGACTGACAGCCACATGTACACTCAGGATGAAAAAATTAAATTGATTTGGAGAAATTAATTCAAATGGTGCCTTGGGGACCTTGGGTCCCTAAGGTCAAGGTTAGCAAGCACACAGGCTAAGGTACAAATTCTCAGTAAGGCATACACAGATCACAATACAGAAATTCAGAATCCTATTTGACAGAAAATAAAACAATAGAACATGGATGTGCGAGTGTACCTATTTAGTTAGGGAGTTCCTTAAAAGTAGTTACCAGTAAAACAAGATTTCTACTATGAACAGAGAATCATATCTTTATTCAGTCTCTTATTAATTTATTCAAGATCCTCAGATTGCTCAACTCTCAATTTCATTAAATAGGGGCTAAATTCTCAGCAATTCTTCTGACAAAGGGGTCTCCAAAATCTGAAAGACTATTCAAATATAACTTTAAGAATGTTGCAGCCAGAATAACTGAGTAAAGATAGGAGTGTTAGAAAAAGAGAAAGAAAGTGTGAGAGCATGTGTGAGAGACAAATAGCTTCACTTTCTTGCAAGTGAAGTAAGGAGAATTATAACTCTCCTTAAGTTTTGTGTCAAGTAGAGCTGAGGTTCCTGCTGCTGGGTTTGGATCAGCCTGCTTTCATTTCAGTCGTCTTCTCCTTCTTTCTTTCTCTTTTGCTATGTGCAGGACCTATATTTTTATGGAAAACTTACATTGTTTCTTATGGAGTCTTTTAGATTTGTATGCATTAACAAGGAGGTTAAAAGTTCTGCCCAGGGCAGTGCTGGCAGAGAATAAAAGGCTGTTATTTCTGGGCTGATTCAGAGGGAGTGGTAGATAGATTTTTCTCCTGGGGGCACAAAGGAGGTGTCAGGGAGCCATTACCTTGAAATCCCAGCCAGAGCAGGTTCACCATGTGCTAACAACTCTTCCAGCCTCTCTCTGGGTACTGAGCTTTGTCCACAGAAGGGACAGAAATTGAAATGAATATGCCAGTGTTTCTCAAGAAATAGAACTTGGTAATGTTTCAATTACTTAAACATTTCAAAATCATGTTTTCAGTTCTCATATTTCTTTTTTATTGAATTTTCCAGTTTTGTTACTTTTTATAGCTTTTAACTATGCTCTGATGTCAGCATATATAACCTTCACATCAAGAAATAATGTGAAAAAAAGTAGTGAAGAAGAATCTCTAACTAAAAATAGTATTTTCAAATTCAGTTCGGTGCTTTCTGAAAATAATTTTTTTAATATATAAGTTCTCTCTTACCACATTCTCTGAAAAGGAATTTTACAAAATTCATTCAACTTTTATCCAAGGAATAGCAAAACAAACAAAACCCACAACCATTGAGATGAAGAAGTTTTCAACGAGACACTTCTGCCTAGCCTTGCTCACTGCAGTGTCTTTCTGGATGAGTGACAGGCCACAAATTATCTACAGAAATCACCTGCCAAATCATTTCAAATTAAGTGTGCAAGGAAACCATGATGTGCTCTCGAACAATTCAGAGTCACCTTTGCTATCTGCTATCTGTGACTGCCCAGCTGTAACGAGGGAGCTGCCAGCCAGCCCCCAGCCTCGCTGCACCAGCAAAGGGGGTTGAAGCCTTGAGAAGGAGGGGAAGGCACTGACAGGCTGAAAGTTCGGAGTGCTGGGTACACTAGAGCCCGACCCTCTGTTGCTGCCCCAGTTGGAGGTAGGATTAGGAGGACGTGGAGCTTGTGCAGGAATCATAGCCTCGACTGCCTTCTTCCTCAGGTTCCCTAGTCTTCCCACCAGCCAGTCAGTGCAATGGGTTTTCAAGAAAGTCATTCAGTCCATTGCAGTCAATTAATCAGAGGAAGTCGCACACTCCGTCTGCTGTCACAAGCCATTGGGAAGAGTTTCTGTAATCCTGCCTTTGAACTCCGCGGTTATTGCCGTTTACAATGGGTTTATTAGAGGCTTAATTGAATTGGTCCTGCTCGCAGTGCTCTTTGCTAACGCGACGGCCATTAGCGGCTGCTAATGAGGGAATCCAGAGGATTACTGCATCAATTATCAGGTTTGTTTTGGACCAGAGGGGCAGCCCACAGCGAGCTCCGCTGAATTCAACTCACAAGTGCGACGCATCGAGCATGCGGGAAGCCGATGTGCTCACTGGCTTCCGCGTCTTGGAGAGGCGCTCACTGTCACATCCCCATGTGCTGGTCCTCAGCCCTCCGGGCGGTCATCTTTATCCTGCAGTGGGAGGGACCAGTACACCTCGCTGCCACTGGAGGAAGAAACACCTGCTTTGGGGGAAACCACCAAGAGAAAGTACCCAAAGCCACAGGAAAGGAAGTAAGAGACCATACTCTTTCAAAAAGAGACAAACTATTTGTTTGCTAGAAATGGCTGGTGGGGCCTTGTTTTCCATAACCAGAGAGCCAGAAAAGTTGGTGTGTACCCTGAATATGAAAGCATATTGCAAGTGAAACAATACTGCAGTGTGCAGATCCTTACTCGTACTTCAGATAGGTGAACATCCCCATCTTTAGAGAAAGGAAGAACTCCTCTCCGGGGCTGTTGTGGGAGGAGAAGAAGGGAGGGAGCAATAGTCTTCCACACCGGGAATAGGATGCTATACACAGCCAAGACCTCCCAGCAGGAAGGAGGCATCAGTCGCAGCCTGCCTTGCTGAGCAGCAGTGTGCTCTCCAAGCCCCGAAGGGGAAGCAGGGGGCCTGACTCTGCCTGGCTGTGAACAAGTGCTGGGGATGCAGCATAGGTCGGCTGGTCTGTGCCTGCCAGGACTACGGGATGCGGCTGCCCATCTGCTGCCTTGCTACACTGCCAAGTGAAAACAGGGAGGGAGATTTTTTTCTTTTTTTATTTTTTCCCCTCTCCCGTCTCCCTTCCCCGCAGCTCATTTTTCTTCTGTGTTTCAGATAAGAAAGCGTTCATGAGCAGCGTTAATTATGTTCTGTGGAGGTGAATATGGGGCTGCCGGGTTGCAGCAGACAGGGTCTCTTGGCTCTTGTGCCTGAGGCAGCTCCTTTGCTGTTCTGCCATGCTGATGTGGAGTGCAAGGAAACCTTGCACATGGACCTACTGCGGAGCTGGAGTCAGGCTGCAGGGTGCTTGCCTGTGCCCCAGCCAATGGTCTCCCATGCCATGGGACCCATGGATACTGCAGAAAGGAGGTCCAGCAGTCTAATGGGTGAAGGCTGTGAGTGGAAAGGAAGGGAAGAAGGGACTAGTGAGGGAAAAAGCAAGGAGATGATCATGAGGTGGGAAGATGATGACACTAGAGGAATAAAGTGTCCCTGTTGGGGAGCCTTAGAAAAACTGAGAATCTGGTGATCCTTTTTGCATTAGACATTTTCAAATGTGATGACAATTACATTTTTAAAAAATTATGATGGAAGAAGTCAAGCTTGCCTTCCCCAGCCCCACAAACTCATTCCCTTCTCTTTCCCTGGCTTGTAGTTGCAGTAGGAGACCTCTTTTGAAAGGTTGCCTGAGGGAGAGAGATTAACACAAAAATACATCTTCTCCATGCTCCTGAGCTAGAGGAATTGGGACTGGCAATCAATTTCTGGTTGGGAGACAAAAAGGCAGTGAAGAGGATGACCATCAAACCACTAGTAAAAAGGACCAGCTTCAACCAGTTGTCCCAGTGAATGGAAGACCCGAGTAAAACGATGAGGAAGTGAATTTCCAGCAGATCTCTTATTTCTTCACACAGTCCTGAGGAGCCACAACGTAAAGGGAGAAAACTGAGTTTCTGCTCTGAGGGGTGCCAAAGCTAAGCAAGCCCTGAAGGGCAGAAGGAGGGCAAAAACGGAGACCACTGAAGAGAGGAGCTTTCCAGCAACAGGAAGAACAAGACATTACCAAATTTGGATCAAAATGATACAGGAGGAAAGGAAAAAAGCCTCTTGCTGAGGTGGAGTAGGCTAATCATTAGCTCTCCCGAGTGGTGGAGGGGGAGGGAGGCTGCCAGAGGAACCGGTGGGACGATTACTTGGGGACCTGAGGAGCTAACAAGAGCAGCTATTTCCATTTCAAATGGAAAGGCGAGAGGAGATCAAACACATTTCACAGTAATGATCCAGAGCCTTTCCCTGAACACTGAGCCACACAAACGCTCAGGGTAATTGAAGCCACATGCAGCTAAGATGGAGAAGCTAAAATCTGCACAAGGGAGCTGGGGGGAAAATCACCCACAAAGCAAACATAAAATCCCAGCCTGCAACAAACAAACAGCTCTGCGATTCCCTAGCACTGGTCTCCCCACCTTCCAGTTTGCCTACCACAGGCGACCAAGAAGTGCTCTGCAAAATAACACCACCCCACTCTTTCTACAGCTCCTCAAAATCCATGGGCACCTATTCCCAATCCCATGGGTGAATGAGCCTGTGAAAAAAAAATTAAAAATTGTTAGTAAATAAACCATTTGTGTTAAACCTCGGTTTCAGATAGTTATGGAGTAAGAATGTCAGTAACACAAGATGGGCTTGAGATCTTTTTGCTTATTCATCCATTTTCTAAAAAGACTAAGGTGACTTCTGTTTAGAACTAGTGAGGAATACTGATCAACTGCTCGTTGCTGTCATTCCTTAATCTCCTGCTGAGACTGCATTAAGTGTATTAAGTGGTAGTTTGATATGGTCCCATTCTTCCTATCTGGAAACTAGCCTGAGATCCACCAGCCTACTTCAGAGAGAGATATTTGTTGCTGTTGTCATCACTACCTCGGGATTTAAGAAACTATCAGTTCCAAAGTCATAAACACTGATTACCTTACCCAGCCCCAGATTTCTAAATGCCATCTAAGAGCAAATCTGAGTCCTAGTACCATTCTTGCAGTCCAGGAGCCTTTGGTCAAGGGAGAAAAATGTTTCCATGTTGCAGAAAAGATGAAGGTCAGGTTTATTTAGCATAAAATGTAGTGTGTTTTTTTGTTCAGTTAATCCAAACTTAGTAATGCTTGCCCCAGGTTTGAAGTACTTTTGTTAGAAACAATCCACAATGGTATCAAGCACCTCAAAAACTCTTAGCCCTTCCTCCTTCTCCATAGTCACCTTGACCAAACTATGTCAGAAAACTAGGGCTTTTTGCACTGGCAGCAGAGCCGGGAGCACCTTCATAGAGAGGGATAAGACCACTCTGCAGAGCACTGGGTCTTTTCTTCAGTCGGAAACAGAAGCCTATGAGCCTCATGCTACCCATTACTTAACTTATGCACAGCAGTAGGAAGAAGAGGGAAAGCAGTTTCTAAGGTAACCGCACACCCAGCGCCTTGGACTGCAGAACACAACCAGCTGCTGGGAACAGCTGGGAGGCAATGGACAGCATGCAGGTGAGTACTGTCCCTGGCAAGAAGCTCCACACAGCGCCAGGAAGGCATGATGCTGCACTGAGCCAACTGAAGGAAAGACCCTGCATGGGCCATGCTCCAACAACCCCATCCTGCAGGGACCAGGATGTGGGTCCCTGCCTGCAGGTGCAAGGAAACCCTCTTGGAGCACGTCAATGTGGAGGCTTGCTGCAAATCCCACAGTGTTTCCTCCCTCCTCCAACCAGGTTCTGAAGGCTGCTCATCACCTCAGCTGCCTGTCTCCTTCTCCACAGTCTCACACTGAAGATTTGCCTCACGAGAGATACTTTCAATCCCTGTAGCCTGTCCTTCTCCAAGGTTCAGCTATCATGGCAGCGAGAGATAAGAAGTCTGCACAGAAAAAGCAGTTCCAGCTCAGGGCTAAGGTGGGACAGAGCCTCATGGTAACATGGCTGAGAGATCTCCAGGTCAAACCAAGGGCTGCCCTCTCCTTGATGTGGCCAGTCCCCAGTACTATTCATAGGAGTTAGTTGTAGGAGGAGTTTCAAACCCTCCAGAGCTGAAATGAGAGAACTGAGGTACCTAGAGATGGGAATCCACTGGTCTGAGCTGAGGCTCATGAGTGGTATGCATGAACCAAGGTGCAGGTCTGTGTAGGTGCTCCGGGGATCATGTCTGCACCCATATTTTATGTGCGTTAGAGACAAGGCAGTAAACACTGATAGCCCCAGGGGAGTCTGGTCCCCAGCTATGACCAAGCACATTGTGGATGCAGTTTGCTCCCATCTCCGAGGGAGGTCACCCAAACCACCAAATACCGGCCTGGCCAAGCTGGTGTGAGTTTTGAACCCTGTTCCAGGGTTGAAGTTTCTGGCTCGATGTCATGAGAGTTTGGTCTGAGCTTAGCTGGCTAAAGCTAGAGCTGAGACACAAAGCACTGCTGAAGTGGACATGGAGCCAGGTTGCAAGGGATGTCACCAACATAGAGGAGCCTCAGAGTCCAGACCAGGGAGGAAGAGAGGGGGTGCACATATGTGCTGTGAGACCGCATGTGGGGCACATGCCAATGCCCAAAGCATGAAGGAACCTCTGTAAACAAGCATGTGAGTGAGATAGTGTGCTTGGGGCACAGGAGGGGGTGAAACAGCCCCAGTGGCTCTCAAGGCAACTCACAGTATGTAGCCCTCCTCATGTACAGGCTACACTGGACTCCACAGAAACCCCCTTTGCAATGCAGAGCCCTGGACATCAACAATCCTGGAAGGAAGAACCTCCTTTAGCATCTGCAGCATATAGACATGTGTGTATGTGTGCAAGCCAGACCCAGGTGTGAACCCTGTGTGCATGTGTGTGCATTCAGGGTAGACACAGGTACACAACACACACAGGTGTTCTGTGCCAGTGAGTGAAAGCCCAGACACTTATTTCTGAGTCCATTTGGTAAAATACGGGCAGCAGAGCCTCTGCCTGTGCAGTATATGAGAGCACCTCAGCCAGCTGGCAGCCCCACCTTGTGCTGCAGCCAGCACCAACGCAGCCTTGCTTGATATTGAAACCATTGCTCTTCACCATTCCCTCACCCTGTGCTGCCTCTTCATCCCCCAAGAAGCTTGAAGCTAAAATTATACACCCGAATAATTATTCTGTGGCTTGAAAACAATCTTCCTCCCTTACCACCCTTTTCTTTGACGAGTGTGTTTAATATCAAATTATTTATAACCCAGCCTCGCGGTCAAGCTTTTAATAAAAGAGCTGCCAGAGACTTTTAAAAGCATCGTATTCACTCAACTAGCCACATTATGCTGAGTAAGGGCTGCAGGGCTTTAGCGGAAGGAGTCTTGCTGCTGAAAATCTCCCCAGTCCATGTGTGCACGTGTTATACTCACAGTGTCTCTTGTTCTTTCCATGTCGTTTGTTCTGTCTCTGCTCCCTTCCCCTATCTAGATCTGTAGTCTCTGCCTGGCTATCCTGAAATTACTGCCAGTACTGATGTCTACAAATAAAAGAATGATTAAAAAGGAATTTTTCAGTGACACATGGATTTTTCCTTCTGTAGAATTACGCATAACCAAAGAGAGGTCAAATAAATGAAGGGATGAATCCTTTAACCCTCCTTGCTTCCTTCCTCAGCTTTATCTGCTTTTTTTCACTGCACTAACGTTTTTCTTCTCTAAGAGTATATATGCACATATATATATATATTCTTCTCCCCCTTCAGCATGTAATATTGATGAATTCTGCTCTCCTAAATGAAGGTTTATTGGAGAAGAAGCCTGCAGTTCATCTTCAGCAGGAGGAATGCAAATGTGTTGAAATCCTAGGAGGGATGGGACAGCAAAATACAAGGGATGCTGCAGCAGCTGCCAGATCATGTTTGATTCTGCGCATGGGCACAGACAGGAGCAGGGCAGGAAAGCTGCCCTGAGCAGCACCAACTCTCTTAGTTCCCCAAGCAAGAGGCAAAAACATGCTGTCCAAATAGGAAGCTTATTTATACAGAACTTATGGCTTGAATTATAGGGGAGGGCCAAGCTACTGTTAGCACAGATGTAAATCTGTGGCCAGTGAAGCTAAAAGAGAGTTATTCCAGATTTACACTCCCATCAGGGGGGTTTATACATGTAGTTTTCCACAGTGCCTTCTGCCATCCCAGGCATCACTGCACGTGTCTAGCTTTCATGGGCTCTGGCAGGAATAAAGCATGCATAACAACTTGGTAATCAATCCCCTCTGGGTCTGATGTAAAAGACTTGCCCCCAGGGGATCTGAGCACTTGGAAGAAGAAAACCAACAACAACCCATAACATTTAGGAAGCTGTGCTTTTCTTTGCATCCTCCAAGGAGCAAAGCTATCATGCCTGTTCATCCCTGTGTGTAATTGGACTCTGAGTGCCAAGTGAGGAACATCAAAGAGGTGAGATTTGTATACAGCCCTCCAAGTGAAGTGCTGTTCCTGAGCATCTGGCATTCAGGTAGGAAGAGGTGGAGCTAGGAGGCCTCTAGCATCCCTGCATCTGTCTGAGGTCCCAGACCACAGCGTTGCTCAAAAGAGCTACTGACCCCTTTTTAAATGCTCTATCAAGCCCTACATCTGAGAAGGCAATCTATGTTCTCCACTAGGGGCAGAGTGATCAGATTAGGCAAGATGACAGTGAGGGAAGGCACAAGTGAGAAGGGGTCAGGTGCCAAGGGTCTTTTCCCAGTCTTCCAAGTTACTAAACCACCCTGTTTTTCCCCAAGTCATAGAATCACAGAATGGTTTGTGCTGGAAGAGTTGGCTTAAAAATCATCTAGTTCCAACCCCCTGCCATGACAGGGACACCCTCCATTAGACCAGGTTGCTCAAAGTCCCATCTGGCTTGGCCTTGAACACTTCCAGGAATGGGAAATATGAAAGCCTCCCCTGATGCAGAGAGGAGCAAAACAAGAATTTCCCAAGCTCTAATGCTATCAACCCCTTGAAATTAGTGCTGCATTGACACACCTAAGCCTCACTGCCATCTACACTAACTGTCTTCATTTTAAAGTGATTAAAAACCTTGGAAAATCCCTTTTGAAAGTCCCTCAGACAGAAGCCAAGCCCAGTGAAGCCAAACAGGAGCAGCAGCAGCTAACCCAATGCTTGTTGCATGCCTCAAGTGACCCTACCAAACCTACTGCCACACTATCTGCCCCAAGAGCCACAGCATCTCTGCTGGCCTTGCAGACATCTGCTGAAGCCAGATGTACTGGGGGATTTGTAAGGGTTCTCATGAGCTCTGTTCAGCATCAAACGCTCCCTGGCCACAGCCAACCCAGGGAAAGAACCATAAATCCCATTTCACAGATGAAAGGAGTGAGGCACAGAGAGGTCGACCATTTCACAGTCAAATCCCCCATGCAGATGCCTAGTACCTTGGTACCCCAGCCCTTCCCAAATCCTTTGGAGCAGCCTAGACCCCTTACAGTGTGCTGCTCCCACGCTATGACTTGTGGTGATGGAAGGTGCCCATTGCTCCCCCTCCTTCTCTGTGTACTGGCAGCTGAATGTGTTATTTTTGTCCCCAGTTCAGAAGGCAGTTTCATGCATCCCACTGTGTGGCTTATCTTCCGCAATTAGCACTTCCCACCATATCTGATAGGAGGGAAGGGCTCAACTGCCCCTGATTAATTGCCGAGTATTTGCTTTCTTTTCCACTTCTGTGGCCTGGAACTAATTAGTTTATCCCTCTTATTCCTTTCATGGGCCAGAGCGTTCTCCTTTTTTGCACAATTATATATAATAGCAACGCTTGAAATCCCCTGGGGAACAGTTGAGAGAGGCTCTCAATGGGGAGGAAAGGAGCCTGAAAGCAGGGAGATTACTAAAGGTCATATGTCCTATAGCTTCCCCGTGGTCTTAAAATATTATCCTCTGACTCCAGCACAAATTCCTTCCATGCACCACCTACCTTGCTGCCTTCTCCAGGTTTTTCAGTGAGTTAATGCCTGAACAGCAGGAAAAGCTTGCAGACCTAAATCCCAAGTGTGAACAAGGGACACAAAGGCAGGCCCCTCCTTGGCTGGACACTTTCAGGTGCTGCAGAAAACACTTGCATCACAGCCCAGCAGGGGCAATCTAGAAATACTTGCCTAGCCCCTATAATGTGCATAGTTATAGGAACATCGGCTCTAATTTGAAGGAGATACTACAGTTTAGATGCAGCAGTTAAACAGTCTCTGGCTGAAGAGGGTCACTCCCGTGGCTCCCTCAAAAGCAAGCCAACAGCATGCTGCTGACTTGGGAGAAAGGAGTACAGAAGAAGGTTCCTGAGAGCAGAATAAGAAGACCATGTCCAGTCCCTCCCTTGCAAATGTCGGTGGCACTGGAACCAGTGTTCACATCTCAGCTTTGTTTTCCTGAACAGTAGTGTAAATCGGGATAAATGATCCTGAAGGCACTGCTACTGAAAACAATTCTTGATCCTTTGGCCAAAAGGAGAAGGCTCTTTTTTGATATTTTTTTATTATCTCCAAACCAGGTCTTGTCTAGAAACTGCAGCCCTTGGGGAACAGTATATGGGGCAGTCCTCCACCTAGCATGGGGAAAAATGAAGGCATCTGGGAAGGAGTGAGGCAGAACTTCATCCAGTTTGCAAACTGTTGGCAGTAGATCCATTTAAGCCCGTATTTACTGAGGTTTATAGACCCATAATTTTTACCTTGGTTCTTATCTCATTCACACCCATCATTAGGCAATTTGATCTTTACAGTCCACAGCACCTGGGCCACCTCATTAACATATCTCTTTAAGCTGGGACTTATGCCTCAGATGGCTGTATTTGACCCATCATAGCCTGAGTTTCAGTATGCTTTTCAGGTGTCAAGGTTCCTGTGCATTAAAATTTCAGTGCTATCTCACCTAAAGATGTGGCATGATGATGCAGCCAGGATGCTGCCCCCAGCTTTCAGACTGTCAGGATGAGTGGTTTCATCTGGGTTGTGGAGGGAGGGATTCCAGGACACTTACATAGCCAAAAATTAGGCAAGCACTTGTTTTCCCACCGGAATACCTGCAGAGCTAAATCTATTCAGCTTTGAGTCAAAGAGCAGACAGCAGGTCAACTCTTATGGGTGTAAAACAGATGGGACGATGAGGCAAGACAGTGTGCCTAAGACCATGAGACCCAGTTCTTTGAACTGACATTTCTCTCCCCCTGCTCCCTTGCCTCTTGTCTCTACCTTCATTTGGCTGTCTTAATCATTAGCAGTGCCTAGTTGTCTCCCCTACAATCCTTTCAGGTAGACTAGAGGTGATAAAATCTGTGGAAGGCGAAGCCTCTGCATTGCCTGAGCTGCAAATCAAGAAGCAGATGAGGACTGAAGGCAGGGCGTCACAGCATCTCCTGCAGCTCTCCTCCCCTTCCTTTCTCTCCTTTTCCCTCTCCTGACTTGTAGCTCTGTCAGTTCAACATCACAGACCCTTCTGAACTTTCTCTACAGGCAGGGTGTGAACAAAGCACAGCCATGCCTGGACACAGAGATTTCTGTGTGTCAAGGCGGGGGAAGTGGGTCAGGGGCTGGCCAGGCACACAGTGTGGAGCTAGGAAATGCGAGCATGCTAGGTATACTGCACACACACTTACACCCTATTATTTGATATGGTCTGCACCCTTCAGTGTATACTGTATGCTCCAGAGAGTATCTGCTGAGCAAAAGGCATTAACGTACAAAAAGGAGAGAGCTTGCTTTAAAGCAACTGTATATATCCATCCAGAATGTGTCATAATCAGTGAGTCGTTTCAGGGGAAATGGTTGCATCTTTCTCCTTGGGAAGGCACCTAGGTGAGCACTGGTAGGCTCCCCCTTGATTCAACATGGTGTTGGGGGAAAAGGCATTTCTTTGCTCTCAGATTCAAAAGGATAAAAAACACCCACAGCTGTTTCTCTCATCCATTTTTCTGGGAAGGACAAGGTGGCATAGTTTCTTGCCTTACTCTAGAGGGAGTTTTTCCTTGTCCTGGCACTGTGGGGCACAACTGGAGAAGATGAATCTGCTTATGGGGAGAGCAAGTTGTGCTAGTGATCTGTTGAGGCATCAAACACAGCCTCTCTCCCACAGTAACCTATGTGTTGCAGTCTCCAGTAGCAGACACAGAGGAGACACCCTTTTGCCTCTGTACAAATTCCTGTTTATGCAAGATCTTAGACTGATCTTAGACTGATCCTGGTTCTGCTCTTTCAAAACCTGCATCATCCCCCAGCTCTGCTGGTGTAAAATGGTCAATCTGCCTTTACTTGGACAGTGCTACAGTCATTTACACCTCCTGAACCTTTCAAACTCTCTCTCCTTTATAATTAGATGTGTAACTGACCTTGTATGAAGAGCTCTGCTTAGTCTTATGTGGCAGGAATGCAAAACTGAGAAGTCTCTTCACCCCTCCAACCCTCCCCCATCCCCTCCCCCCAACACCTCTCCTCCTGGCACCTGCAATGCGATTCATGCCCATGCACCAAGGGTTGTTCTTAGTTTAACCTTACAATAATCTACAGCTTTACTAAGGTGGTACTCACAAAAGTGACTTGAAAGCAAACTAATAAATGTCTCTCTTAATTACTTGGTAAAGCTTTTCATTTTCTATTGCTTTTTTTCACGGTTCTGAGTAACAGCAGACAGGGAAGATATGCTACATGCTGGCTTTGAATGACATGGAAAGCCAAGTCTTGCTCATGACAGCTCATTCAGGTTTGCAGAAGCAGAGCCCAGAGACACATGTGTTCCTGCATGCCAAATTCTGAAACAGCATTTGCAATTGCCGACTGCCTGTACAAACTAAGCATTTTACAGGAGCAAACGTATTTATTCAGCCTCATTTGAATGCAAGGCTGCCATCGTTACATGCATAAAGTAAGCATACAATATCCTCACAAGACCCCCACTGGTGATGGAGTGCAATCCCCAAATTCCTAACAGCAAAGTCCTGGGATTTCAGTGTCAAGCATCGCTCAAAAAGAAAGTTAGAATCCTATCAGATCCCAGTTTGTTGTTACACACTGGCTACCTCAAATTCTCCCTACTGGTTTCATACAAAGTGTTATACTTTTTGCTTACTTCTGTACATGTCTTTGCTGGGTTTCCAGACATTATTAAGCGTCTGTCACAATCCACCCCAGAGGTAGCTGCATTTCAGCTGTGGTTGAATGATTGCTGTGCATGTAGTCTTCAAAGCAGTGAGTGATTCTTCAAGATGACAGGCACTGGGGATGTCAGTCATTTTCATTAACATAAATAAGATATGTTTCATTTTAGTCACTCTAAAATCATTGAGTCATTTATTGATGTCTCAGTAATTTATGATCTCTGTATCTTGGCTGGAAACCTACCAGCGTGACTGGTTGCAGGAAGAAATGGGCACAGTACAGAGATAGATCTCTGTTTAGCTGAAGTTCAGCTATTTCTTCCCTGGATCAGAATGTTAAAGAGACCAGGGTGATGAGGCTTGGGAGCTTTTCACCTGCAGTTCGTACAGTTAATGACAAAATGCCAATGCAGTGCCCAGTGAAAAATGCAATGGTCATTTCTCATGTTCCTTTTGGTGCTATGACTTATCGTGGGAATCCAAAACCTAAATCCAATTCCCATTTTTGCTAGCAACCCTAGCCCAGAAGGCAAAGGACCCACTAGAATAGAGAATGAACATCCTTCCTGCTTCTAGAAATGGGCAGCCAGGGGAGATGCATATGTTGTCTTTGTTCTGCTGCAGCCGGAACTTTTGTCTGGAGGGGTGATGAAAGGGAAATGTGAGTTTCCCAGGGTGTCAGTCAAGCACTCTCATCTGTCTAATTTCAGACAAAAATTTTATCAGGCAAGAGAACTGAGTGGGTTCAGATGAGCTCTGGAAAGGCATCCAGATTCTCTGCTGATGAGACAAACCAAAATGGGATGCCAGCTTGGCACAGTCCAGAGAGAAGGAGCCCTGCATCCTCAACACCACCTCAGCAGCCCTCAGCCCAGTAGTGGGATGGAAGATTTGTCAAAAAAACATGTCCAGATTCAGCATCTCTCACACCGGCCTCCCTCTGTCACATGTTTCAGATCCTCTCTACTGTCAGAAATGCCCAACAAGGGTGACCATGAAACCAATGAGAAGAAAGGTGGAGGAATCATGACCTGTATAAGAGTCAGCCAAGCAAAGTGTGATGCTGGGGGTGCACACGGCTGCTCCAGATCTGCCCATGATTTTTTCTTGGGACAGGAGGAGAAGGAGAGAAGTTTAGGTGTAGGATGCCCAGAGCTCACACATTTCTCACTTCCCCATAACCTCACTTTTTTGGCACCTCACTGCTGGGAGAAAGACAACTTTAAAACCAGGTTTTATCAAGCCCAGCAAGGGGGAGAAATAAAAGCAACCCAAAATGCAAACAAAGTTCTGTGTCCCTTAGTCATCCTTCCTTCTCTCACCTCTTTTTCTTTCCTTTCCCTCTTGTTTCTATCATGTTTTCTTCTCTCCTCTCTCTCTCACTTTCCCTCCCCATCCCTTCCTACCTTTTCCAATCTTCTTCCCCATGTTTTCTCCTAGGAATTCCCATAGGGATCCCGCTCTGCCCACAAAAACATCTGGCTCCTTTAAACTCTACTTTTAAAAAGGTGTCAGCACTGTTTCAGTGACCAGTCAGAGGGACTTGGGCATCACTGCTTTGCCACCAGACTGTTCTGCGCCACATCACCTCTTCCAAACAACCCACAGGAACTGGTAGCTCCCACAGCCCTGCATTCACCCAGGGACCCTTGGCCCTGGAGCAGAGGGAATAGATGGTTCTGTCCTCACTGGAGTTGTATCACACCTGGGGATGATGCTCTTCAGAAAACATCCTCAGGAGCTACCACTCACTGCCTCTGACACAGGGTAGTCCTTGGTTCCTTCCAGCTCCAGAATTGTATCTCTGTGGATAATCCTTGTGCAGGCTATAGATGCTCAAGTGCTGCTACTTCTTCAACTGGGAGCCATTGGGAGCCCTGACTTTAGGGGGTTTATGAGGGATTTATGTCCCAAAACTTAAAGACCCTGCTCCTCCTTGCTCCCACCTGAATGTCACCTCTTGGGATGCAAAACCAAGGCTTGAGGCTGGAATTGTCAATTCTGTGTTTGTCAACTTGTCTCTCAGGAATGTTAATGATCTTTCTGCACGGCCAACAGCCTTCAGTGGTAAAATATCTGATGTGGAACATTAGGGCTTTCATTGATTTACTTATAGTGCTTCCAGGCAGTAAAGTTCTCTTGGTTTTGACCAGTTAATTGTATTTTCCAAGGGCATTTTTTCTACCTCTCTGTTATGTGTCAGTGGGATGGTGATGCTGTAGCTGGGTGGGCTCACAAATAAATGGGAAGACAGGTGGACTGGTAAACATCAGCTGGGGGTCTTTTAGACAGGCTGTGGTGGGAGCCATATGATTGCAACAAACAGCACAGTTTTCCATGCAATTAAGGCATGCAGCATGGATGGAGCCTCAGCAGATCACTCTGCAGCTGCCAGTAAAGCCATCCTTTGCTTTTGAATCAAGGCTCTTTTGCAAGTTACCTGGTTTGCTAACCCTAGCAGAAGTGCAGTTGCATCTGGTGGCACTGGAGCAACAGCCTAGCAAGTCTGGCTGTGTCGAGCTTCCCTGGCCAGTGGAAAAGCTGTGCAGATGCATTTTCATGGTGATGATAACTGAGATGTTTTAACTCGCATCTGTGATGAGTTATTAACATCCACAAAATTAGTTATTACAGCCCAGTGATCAGCACTAACAGAAGATGCTGCGGTATCTCTACTGCACATTAATATCTGCCCTTAGTCAAATAAAGCAACCCCTCTGCATGAAAGCAATGTATGATATATTACACTGCCAGATGAGTTTTCCCAGGCATCTGAAAGGTAGAAATGCAAGCAGCACGCATGCATACAGCCCAGCATAGGAAAACTGAATTGTTAAAGGCATGTCTAAACTTGTCACATATAGTACTGTTCTCTGAACCCAGGCATTATTGCTTTCTACATATCTTACCTCCTCACGGGATGTACTGAAACTCTTTCTTCACTGAGCACAATACAGGGGTCAGAGCTGACATTTGAAAGCCAAGGCAGTTGTTTAAATGCAAAAGACAATAAATCTATACCAAGCCAAAAGGCCGGAACCATCTTACCATATCTGGAAAAGAGTATCTCTAGGACAGTCTCCAGAGGGGAATCTAGTCCAATGCCTGCTGAGCTTCTAGCATAGCTAGCACTATAGACCTTTTGTTTTAATTTTTGAGTTTGCTTTTAGTGTAATTTTTTAATTACCCCTTTGAACCCTATTGAACAGGTTCCATTGGGACTCCCCAGATTTCTTGACACATTTAGGACTCCAGTTTCAGGTCATAGAGTTAAAAAAATGTCTGTCAGAGCTGCCTGGGCTACAGGAGGAGTCTGCACCCCGGTCTCATGCCATGCCCAGTACCCAGCAGCAGGGTCCGTGTTCCTCCATGGCCACTTGCAAAGATGGAGGACCTGGACTCAGGACTGTGGCTTGTTCCCTTCTTCTGCCAGTGTGTTTGGAGGTGGAGAGGAGAGGGAGCCCTGCCATCCATGTTAACAGTGACTCAATGTGTTATTTCTGGCAGTCATTCCACAAGATATTTTTTTTTCTACATTAAAATTCAAGAGCCCAAGAAGGCAGCTCAAGGCTAGACTGCAGGATGCTAAATCCTGTAACTCAGAGAAATACACAAATGTATAACAGAACATATATAAAAAAAATTAAAAGGCTACCCTACTCTTACTGTGAAAACCTTTCAATGGTCCAGGATATTATTTAAAAAAAGAAACACAATAACCCAAATCTCCAAGAATTATGCAGTCCTGCGCTGTACTGGTGCATCTTCCTAGGACTGGCCTTTCAAATTGCCTCCCTGTGGCTATCATCCATGCCAGCGCTGCTGCGGCGCAGTTGGATGCACTGGGTGAGTGTCCTGACACAGAGAGGATGGGCACCCATGTCCCTGCCACCTGGTTCTGGACTGCACCGCAGTGACTCAGCTGCCTTCATGCCTGGATAGAAGAGCGAGTGCTGAGAATGGTGCACACCTCTCTGAGTCACAGCCCTGCCCCAGGGTGACTCAGAGGAGAGTACACCACCCTTTTTTTGTTTAGTTGGTTTTTTCTCAGCCACTTTCCAGGTGAGCCACTCAGCCCTCCAACACAGAGGGTGCAACGCTCATACCAGTTGTGCAAAGCCTGGGGTGTAGTTGAAGACTGTAGGGCCATCATTGCACTTGGTTCAATGAGACTGGATGTGACACTCAGTGCCATGGTCTAGTAATCACAGCAGTGTTGGATGTGGGGTTAGTCTTGATGATCTCAGCGGTCTTTTCCAACCCGGTTGATTCTATGATTCTGTGATTCTATGTAATGACCCCTGATGGTCAACAAGGTTGGATTGCAGCATGTGTACTTCCCGTGGGATTCCTGGGCGTGCAAGTCTCCCTTGGTCCTATTCCTCCATGCATCAGTCACTCCATGCCTCCTTTAGATCTTGTGAAGGGGAACATCCACTTCTGCAAATTTTACTGACCACTCTACACTGGCAGCCACCTTGCAGAGTTTAGCCTGTAAAGGGATTTTACCCCCTACCCCCAGGCAGACTCCATTCCTCTCCCAGCTGCCTTAAACACATGCCAACACATCCCTGGGGGTCCCCAGGGGTGACCTCTGCCCATGGCATGGAGACAGTCTCCTCTTTTTCAGCTTTCCTGCCTCTGCCTGCTTCTCTCTGGCACCACAGCCTGGCCTTGACAATGCTTCCCCCGTGGCCTGGGGAGAGGTGGCTGATTTTGTGGAAAGCACAGAGGTAGGTGGCTGCAGAGGTTGAGAGAAAGAGACACACAGAGAGAAAACAAGGCTCCTGGAAGAGCTATGGGCTAAGAAGTGAACACTTCCTACAGACTCAGTGCAGGTCAGAGGTGCCAGCAAGGTGGAGGAAACCTTGAAGAAGAAGTAGTAATGCTCTGCTGTTGTTGCCCAGCCATCTTACACAGACAAGCCAGGTCCGTTGCACAGGTCATGCACAGGAGAGAGTGTTGCTGTAGGGAAAAACAAGGTACGCACCTGAAGCATGAGACCTCAGGAAATCAGGATTTGGGGCTCAGCCTCCAGGCTTTGGTGCTTTACAGTGTGGCACCTGGCTGCAAGCCCTTCCTTGCTTTTGTGCCCAAGTTTTTCTCCCTCTCTCTCTCTTACTTTCCCCCTTTTCTGGTCAAGTAGGAGCTTCATTGTGGGTTGGCAAGGGCTGGAGCTCTGGCTGAGACCACAGGGGCAAGGAGCAGAGAGCACAGTGGTGGAGGCAAGTGGTGGCTTCAGATGGTGGGGAAGGGACTTTGTGGTGGGGGGCAAGAGTAGGGAAAAGGAAAAGCTGTAAGGAAGCAGAAGATGAAGAGATGGGTTAGAACTGAATTAGAAATTAGAATTAGAAGCTGAATTAGAAATCACAGGAGAAAGAGACCTGGCCATTCAGCTGGGTGCCACACACTTTACTCTATGAGCGGCTCCTCTGTGTCTGCAATGTTTTAGTTAATGTTTAGGGAATAAAATATGTGGAAGCCTTTTTTTTTGTTAATAACAGTCATCTATTTATAGGCTGTAAATTATATACCATGAGCATTACTCAGAGACAAGATATTATTTTGCTGCCAACAGGGAAAAGGGAAGTAAAGAAAAAAAAAGGAGACAGAGAGAAGGGGAGAGAGGGAGAAAGGCACACAGAGAGAAAGCAATGAAGATGTAAGCTTCTGACCCCCTCCTGCACCTCATGCATCTACAGCCAAGGGCATATCATGTGAAACAGGGATGACACTGAGGAGATGAAAAGAGGTGTACAAAGCCAACTGCTGGAGCCCAATCTTTCTCGTTTCTTCCTGTCATAGAAGAAATGTGTGGGACCATTTCTGAATGAGTTGGAGCATTTTCTAGTCCTTCTTTTGAGTGCCAGAAAAAAGTACCATGAAAAATGTTGCACAGGAGCTGATGGCCTTTGGTATCTGGCACCATTCTGTCTGTTATAGACACAAGTGCATGGGCCAGTTGGCAGGATTTCCTGGACCCCTTGTCAAGCAATTTGAGTGCTTCAGGAAAATACTTTACCATTCCCCCTCTCTTTTCAGTCTCTTCTGGTTTCCCTCCAAGCCCCTCTCCCTCCTTTTCAAATCACATATGCACAGAGAAGGCATGTGAACACAAATTCTGCCAGAGCTAGAAACCAGATCATGCTGTCTCCCTTTGCAGCCAATAGAAAAAGGAAGAGAAGGCAATTTGCCTACTTGATCTCCCCATTAGTGATGAGATGGCCTTACAATATTTGAGTATAATATTTAAGTATCTAACACTAGGTGAGACAAGCTTAGACTTTATGAGAAACCCAACAAATTGTTTCCATCAAACTTGCTGTGTACAGGATGAAAACATCCAGGAGTAATCCTGGTCCATGGCAGAATAAGAAAGATTTATTTTTAATGCAACTGCTGATAAACTTTTTCATGAATCCTGGGGCTTCAGAAAGGATCACAGTAAATCTAACACAACTTCCTCCTTTTCTGAAGATTTCTTTGAACTGACCTCTTTCTTTGGCTCCCTAAGCTTCATCACTTAATTATTCCTTTCTTTCCACAACAATCCACTTCCTTTTTTCTCATCTAGATTTCATACTATTTTTATTACTCCATTCCTTTTGGTTTTATACACTGGGAAAAGAAAAAGAGGTTTTGACTCAGCTTGCCTATAGGATTAAAAAACCTTTGCCATCTCTAAGCTTCTCAATATCTATCCTGTATGACCAAAAGCAAAAGCCTGTAATGTGAAACCCATACATTTTACAGTCCCATCATAGAAAGCACCATATATCCACCCTACTGGCACTGAAAACATATCCTTGTGTGGCAACCCACTGCAAAGCATCTGTGACATCTTCTGAGGGATGTCACAATCCAGGTACAGACCAGAATCAGATACTGCTCCCCACACAGCTTTGAATGCAAGGAGCCCATGTGTGGAGGCATGCAACACTGAGATCCAAACTCAATTCACCTCTGTCTTCTCTGGTACTTCGTAATTGACGCAGATTTAAAGGGCTCAGGGTCAACCACGTTATGCAGGCACGGAACACTTTAAGCCAGTAATCCTCAGGGTGAAGCAAAAGTGAGACCATGAGTTTGGATCTGCACTTGCAGAGAAAAAACCACCAAAGTGATTCCTTAAGCTGCTAGTTAGGATGAATGCCATACACATGTAAGACGATGCTATGTTCAATGCCATGTAATGAAATCTATGAGCTCCCTGGAAGCTCCAACAAATGGGAGCGTCAACATTACAGTGCTTGGCATCTAGAGTTGTCATTACAAGCCATCCTAGAACACTGTCCTACAGAGCAATCCTTTTCATGATGAGTGCCTGTTTGGTGACCTGTGTGCAAAGGGACTTTCTAGTTCCACTTAAAAAACATCCTGGATGAATCCAAGGGTAACTCTTATGCAGTCTAGTACAGAGATGTCTAAGCAGACATTTCACAAAATGTTACATCATAGAGAATTCCATAAATGTGTTCAGAGGTATTGACTTTTGCCCTGGAGGTATTATGTGATATAGACCATTCAGCTGAGATACCACGTTGCTAAACTGCCTTTGCACCCCATCAGTGTGTCTTTCCACAGCTAGGAGAGGACATCCATGATGGCAATGATGTGTGAGCAGGGAACTTGCAAAGCAAATGCTGCTGCCAAATAAATAGAAACACACATCTCCAGAGTTTTCAGTTTGGCCTGGAGGACAAGTCAACCAGCAAAATGCATCAGCATAGCTACTCCTCATCTGAGCCCCAGGGAACAGCTTTACCTAAGCACAGTGCACCCTTCCCCCTCAAGCTCTGATCTTGCCAGGGCTCAAATACAAGCAACATGAAAGAATATTCCACAGTTACTGATGAATTAGTACATGCTGCCTTCTCTCCAAGTCAGTGCTAAAGCTAAATCTGTCTGCATCAGATTACCTTCCTCCCCAAACCCTGACATCTGAAGCTTCATCTCATTCCTGTTCCCTGAAGCTCAGAACTGATCCTGGACCAGTGCTCCCAGCAAGCAAACTGGCATCCTGTACCCTTGTCAGGGTCTTGCAACTAACCTGTATTTTCACTGGTGCAGCAAATCAGAACTGAGCAGTCTCTGATCTGAGCTTTGCAGGGCATAGCAGTCTCCAGAGCTACTGTCTGTAGCCTCCACTGTCATGCCCTTTCCATGCCAGAAATGCCTCTTGTCTCTGTGCCGCACAGCCAAGCCATAGCTGCCACTCCAGTGGCAGATGCCCGCTAGGGAGACCCAGCAGAGCTGAAGTTTTGCAGAATCACAGCTGCTTCATTGTCCTGGTTTCCCCCAGCTCATCTATGATTTCATTTCACTGAAATCATGACAGCTATTCCAGTCCTATGTAGGCAGGGCAGATCCCTTCTGTGTTAGAATTTTTTTTTTTTAATGAGTATTATTTTTGGGTGTAGGTGGAGGGGATGGTGTTTAAATGAAAAAGTCTGAATCTGTAGCATAAAATCTCAACTCAGTCTAAAAGAAGAAGCTTGCTTACGGAAGGCATCACCATAATGTGAAAGAACAAGTAGGGTGAAGATACTGCCAGATAGGAAAGTGAATCCTCCCTGGCTCTATGAGCATAGATATCGTTGGTGGTGTACGTACCAATGGCACATTCTGCAAACAAACTTCAGTCTCATCCTTAGCTACCACCAAATTATGCCATGGTCTATAAGAAGCAGCAAAATATTGTACCCAAGTGATCTGGGGGCTTGGAAAATCCTTTCTTTGTCCCAGTCAGCAGATACCAGATTAACACCTCTGTCCTTACACCAATGACTTTAGCAGCAATGGATAAAGGAGACTGGAAGGATGTCTCTCC
The DNA here is from genome assembly GCF_001604755.1 of Lepidothrix coronata. Taxonomy (NCBI): domain Eukaryota; kingdom Metazoa; phylum Chordata; class Aves; order Passeriformes; family Pipridae; genus Lepidothrix; species Lepidothrix coronata. Next base: position 295,296 of record NW_016690321.1, read on the forward strand.
CTTTTACACCCCCTTTCCACCTCTACAACATCTGGAACCTTCTTGCAGTGAGACACCTGGGAACAGTGGCTCTTTGCAGAAGGCAAGATGGTTTCTACGTGGGTGAGATTGTTGTTGTGAGGGCTCTAAAGGAGAAAAATCTCCTCTATTACTAAGTAGGGATCTGAAGGCCATTGTCAGGGAAGAAGCAGAAGAATTTCCGTAAAAGGAAGAATTATTCTGCCTGCAAGCAAACCACCTGGACTCTAATCTTATCAGATCTCACAGCAGCAGCAGGACTGGTTAGCAAGGGGAGGTGAGTCCACACGAGGGACGCAGGGTGTTGCAGTGACGCAGGAAGAAGGGAGGGAGTTTCTCGTCCTGTGTAGACAGTAAACACACTATCCTCGTGGATTTTTAAAGTTGTTTTTTGCTTTCATGACCGAAAGAAGAGTCTTTTATGATACGAAGGTTGCTAAGTGCACATCACATGTAATGTCTAATCTGGCTTTCTCATTTAATTCCAACAGGTGCAATTAGATTATGCTGGATTACTATCTGTCTCTTTCTACATTCTTTCATTCTTCACTTAAGCTGTTCTAACTGTTTGCCAGCCCCAGAACTGTTTGAATAATTATGTATGAAAAATTTCCTTCTGCTATAAGCAACATAAGGCCTCAGGAAACAGTGATGCATTGCAAAGCTACCCATTGGGACGAAAGTGACCCCTTGCCTGATCAGCAAGAGGACTTCCAGGACATTAAAGCAGAAATGGATCTGGCAGAAGAGAAGTAACTTAGAGTACAGGGTATCCATCCATCAATCCAACACTGGAGCCAACACAAATCACTGTGGACTGCAAGGAAAAAGACACACCCAGACCCTCAAGCAGCTCGTCTCCTTACTTCATCTCTGAACTGTGTACTGCATAAGCGGCAAAGCTGCAGAGGCTGACACAGTGGCAGCACCCTCCAGTGTCCCTGAAGTCCCTGGAACCAAGCTAACGTCAAGGCTAAGTGCTCCCACAGCAGCCCTTGGCTCACCCATGTTGGTGTTGAATTCTGTCCACATGCTGGTTGTTTAAATTTACCATTAGACAAGTGGAAGAAAAAGAAAGGGAGAGGAAACAATCAACTCTTGTCCTGCTGCTCTTTGGCCAGTAAAGTGATAAAGCGGAAAAGAGAGATGAGACTTTCCCCTTGCTATATTAAGAAGCTGAAAATTGAAGAGCAAATGAAGAGTATATTTGAAGATAGCACAAATCCTTGATAAAGCCTCTCTGAAACTTGATGAAAAATTTCAAAGTGCATTAGGAAAGCTGGGATTCTCTAAGGGATAAATCCATGAGACAGGACAAATTGAGAAGAGACAGACACAGATGGTTTGTCTGGGCTCTCTGGAGAGAGGTAGGGGTGTAGAATGACCGTTAGCTTCTGTGGAGCCTGTTGGATTAGGGTTAGGGATGGAGCACTAGCATGGAGGTCAAGCATGCAGGGTCTTCAGTCTCCGCTAAGCCTCTTGTGTTATTTCAGGGACAGGCCCAGCATGGTAACACCACAGGCGCAGAGGCTTCTGGGGCAATCATAAGCGTGGCATGGTCCCCCTCTTGCCTTTATCTCTGTCCATTTCCCTGCCACAGGGACAAGTTGTGGATAGCACAGGCAAGTAGCACATTGATGGCTCCCCACCTTACCAGAAAAGTAGGATAGAATGAGCTTCTCTTGGCAGTAAAAAATCCAGGGTAGTTTCAGACGTGCTGATGAGGTCTTCAGGAGATGAAGTCACTAATTTCAGTCTTGGTTTTCTCTAGTGTCTCCTTTAAGAGAGCAAGCAGAAGCACTCTGCCTAGCTTTCCAGATCTGCACTAACTCCCCAAATATGAAAATATTTGGCCTAAATTTCTTACCTGCTCTTCAAAGATTTCTCTTACCCCCTTTGCATTTCCAGCAAATTAATTCCCTTGGAACGGTCCTGTAATTAAGAAATCGTACAGGGAACCTTGTCATCAGGTAAATACAGAACATGGTGTCTGGAGACAGAAATTCTTTCAATGAAGATTAATTAAGCAGAGTTCCTGTCCCAGTCTATCTGGCAGTTGGGAGAACAGGGTTGGAACATGGGATAGAAGGGCCAGTGCTCCCCCCAACTCTGCACATCTGGCAACATCCACCCGGCAAGCGCAGTTCAGGGAGATAATCAGAGGATACAGACTCTCTATTTTCAGGCTTTTTGTTTTGGAAGAACTGCTACTAAGACTGCTTATGCAGTAGCAGGGAAAAAGGACCGAGAAAATATGCTTATTCTTGACCAGAAAGAACCACATTTCTTTGCCTCATGTGCATCTGTTTCCCAGAGGGGATATGGACAGAAATCGATGTTTGCAATGCACTCAGTGTTTGGTGGGAAGGCAGCTCCAAGAGAGGCAATAGGACACAGCTATGCCTCTTCCTGGCAGATCATCCTGGAAACAGATGTTTTGCCTTAGGAGTTTGTGCTCTTCAGTGCCCACCAGGCAGCAGCAACCTGACTGCAAAGGCCTGAGTCAGTGAAGGGAAAAGGAGACATGGAAGAATAAAGACAAAGCACAGCTTTGCTTTACATGTTGAGTGGAAAAAGAAAATATCCCACATGAGGACGAAAAAGTTCACAGAGGTCATAGCACACAAAGCAAAGGAATGGAAGGAGAGATGATCCAGAACTCATCCCAGAAAGCAGCAAGAAGAAAACGTGCCGAGTATTCACCACTAGAATTAATTAAATGCAGCCAAAGAAGGAAAAAGCTCAAAAGAAGACAGGGAAAAGAGGAGCAGATCCTGGTGAGGAGTGAGATTTGGAGAGAGTGCTCACCCTTTCACCAGGAGACTTACACACATAGCTCCTGTTAAAGAGCAGATGTGGGCAGGAGCGGATTACCCCAATGGGGAGGCTGCTCTGCCTCCACCTTGCACAGCAACATATGAAGCCTTCCCCTGTGCCTGAATTTCTTGTATCAGCCCAGCCAGCAGCAACGGCAAAGGCAAGTGAAAAAACATGTGTTATTCGCAGTGGTCCCTTCCCCATCACCACTCACTGGTAAGAGCATGGGCTTTGTGGCTATCAGCAGCAGATTTTAAACTGAGATTGGAAGGGTTAGGCTGACTGCCCACCTATGAGCATCCAGCCCTGCCCAGAGGCAGTGAATAACAGGAGCACACAGCTCTTGATAACAATCTTAGAAAAGGTTCTGCTTATGCATAATAACTTGTTATTTTAACAACAGTGACAATACTTGCACTTCTTGTAACAAGTTTAGCCCTTTGGACATTTAATGACAGAGTTCCAGAAAGCTGGATTACCCGGCTGGGAAGGCATGGGCACTTCAGAGAACAGCAGGTCTCATCTGGGATACACATGGCTTCAACTAAGCTCTTGGCCCAAGGTGGTGACTGGAATGCTGCTGACAGTCCCAGGAAGAAAAGAAGGAAAAAAAGATATTACAAGAAGGTGAAGAAAGCCTTTGATGCTCAGTTTATTGGGAGGCATAATGTGATATATGAGAGATTTAGCCAGCATTATCAAGAACTAGAAGAGACTGCCAAGTCCTTCAGAAGAGTGGTGCAGAGTTGTTCAGGACACTTGCAGAGAATTTATAAGAGGAAGCATCACTGCAGGCCTAAGAGGCAAGGAGTACTGGGCTACTTCTCCCAGCTTGAACCCACATCAACTTTAGCAAAGAACAAAAAAAGCAACGACAGCAGAAAAGAAGCAGGAAGACTTGCAGGGTAGAGTGTGCAAAGAAGGAAAAGCAGATTGGTTGGTCCAGCCCCAGGCAAGTAAAAAGGACCAGACACACCAAAAAAAAAAAACCAAAACCAACTCCAGGGATAAAGAAAGAAACAACAGAAAAAATTCTGAATATGCTTCTGAATTCATGCCCTGTATTTTCATACCCAAAAAAAGGTTGCAGGAGATCAAAAGAAAGCAGGACCTCTGTTCGACAAACAAGGACATAATTAAGAGAAGCTGCATTTGACAAAAAAAGCCTCTGAGGTGTGCAGGAACAGGGTAACCCCTCACACCACAGACACCTTAAGACATGGAATTTTGGATGTTATGATGAAACCCTTCAGGGTTTCATCAACTTGGATTTCCAGGAGATCCAAGCAGAGACAAGCAAAAAACCCCTACAATCCACTATCTGAAGGCTGTCCCAGTCTTTGGTAAAAGCTCCCATCTGTGGCTGGGTAAGGTGAATTTTTTTCCCTTCCAAGTGTTTCTTTGTGGTCAGCAGATACATGCTCTGTACCACTTGCAGCTTGTCCTGGGATATTTTGCCCTCAAAGCTTTCTTTAGGAGGGAAAGGCTCTCATTTGAAAATGAGAGCAACAGAATTGGCAGGAGACACACTTCTGATGTGAGGAAGGAGCTATATGCCCCGGTGTGATTATTGCCCTGTAATTTTTGATGTCTAAGCAAAGATAAAAGCATAACATAGAAAATGCAACTAGAACTGCTTGCAGTCAAAGGAAACACAGATACATTTACATTGTGATTCTTTGATCTGAGATAGGTACATAAGGATGTGATAAATCATGCCCTTCCTCTCCTATGAATAAAAATGGAGCCAGGCACTGTGGTAGGTATCTGTCATAAGGGAGAGAAACTGAGCACCAGCACCTAGAGAGCTTTTAAAGGCTTCAGTTACCCAGACCAATGCAAAACTGACCTGGCAATAATAAAGAGCAGGGACACCAGTGAAACAAACCCTGTGCTAAAACCTATATATCTGTGAAGACCCCATGATAGGTCTGTATGGTGTGCCTGCTGCAGGTGCAAGACCACTGCCACCCCAGGGAGAGACTGTGAGGCTGCCTTGGCCTTCACTCAGGAGCCCAAGCCTTTGCTCAAAAGCCCAAGTGCTCTCCTCCCAAGGCCCAGCTGCCCCAGCAAATGGGCAACTCTGGAAAGCAGAGGATCACAACCCACACACCCTTCAGACAAAGCCGCAGAGACTCAAGACTACCACAACCTTCAGTGGAAGACAGAAGAAAAAACCAGTTATCATTTCATTCATGAGACAAATGAGTTTGTCTATCCCAACACTTAAGGCAGCCTCCATGCCAAGTAGGAGCTACTGTTTTGCTCTGCCCAGTCCTATTTTCTCATTTCTCTGTTTCTCTGAGTCTACTAGCCTTGGCCCGGGAAGGTCGTGGCAGCCACTCTAGCTGGGGGATATGGCCCAACAGCACAGTCTGAAGAGCAAATAAAGTGATCATTTGCCTTTTCTCTGATTGGCAGCTAAGGGCAAGGTAGGGAAGCTGTGCCGCAAACCATGCCCAAGAAGTACTTCACAGAGAAACTGAGAAAGTACTCTAAAAAAAAATAATATCTTGTTCTGGAGGGACCCAAACAGGCATTACACGCAAGTGAACAGTGACAACTCAGGAGCCCCCTCCTTCCTCTACATATGAGTGATTACTGCTGGTTTCCAGGGAGGAATATTTGTGTCTTGATGTTCAGAATGACATCCTGTTTTGCAGAGAGGTACAGAGCAGCTTTTTCCCCCTGGTGCTTCAGCATTACTGTCTGAGGGAAGGAGCCAGTCTGCTCCACCTCTGGCATCTCCTCAGAGATTGCCAACAGGAACACAATTAGTTCCACTTGCAAAGACTGTTTTGAATGTGCATAAGCACGTGTGCTGACCATGTGAAAATGAGCTTACAGAGCTGGAAAACAATGATTTCCCTATTTGCATAAATTTCTGCTCCATCTTCTGTGCAGACATAAGAGCCTGGACAGTGGCCACAAGCAAGAGAATCCAGTCAGAACCTGGAGAGCTCCAAAGAGGCCCACTGAGGTTGAAGGGATATTATTCTGCTAGGCAAGGGTGGAGGGTGATGTTGTCTTTCAGGAGGAGAGATACAAGACAGGTTTCTTTGCATAAAGGCTTCCATGGGGATTCTCCACAAATGGCACACACTGGGCAAGCTCTGGCCGCATGCCAGCCTGGTTTATTGCATCTCAGCTACTCTTCCAGCTCACATACACTCACCTGTGCATGGACATACATGTGATAATTGTAATTGTAGGTGCTCTGTTCCTGCCCCTAGAGCATTCAGAAAAAATCTGCAGTTGTATGCTATTTGCACTGTAATCACAACAGCCATCCACTGAACCAAAGCAAGCTGAGGCTGTTCATTTAAGATGTGGTTAGAGAAATTTTCCTTCTTGTTTTCCAACCAAATTTAACTCCTTACTTTCTATCTTCTTACTTTATAAACACCACTTTCTAAATCATCAGAGTCCAAGCCTGGGACTTTAAAAAGCTAAGCTAGGAAACTTCAACAGCTTTCGTCAGTCTCTGGGTTACTGAGAGCTGTGAGGTCCTAGTTGCAGTCTCTAAATTCTACCCCGAACAAATTATAAAAGCAAACATTCTGCAAAATAAACACTGACCACATGAGACTATTTACCATCTATACTTCTCACACCGCTTTGTTTCTCTGACCCTTGATCTTTGAGCCGATGGCTTTTGTAAGAAGTCTTCGGAGGCACCTCATCTACAGCACCTGGATTAAGAGCACAAACACAGCACTAGCAATTCAGTCTGTCCCTAGAAACCAGCTCTATACCCCAAAGGGACTGGAGGAGATGGCAGCAGATATATAAATCATGATGGATGTTGAACCCCATCATGTTGACTTTACAAAGTCGCAGAGACTGGTATTCACAGCAGAGGAATTAGGGAGTTTAGTTTGGAAGTAGGAGACAGGAGACAGAAGACACAGCACCAGACAGGCTGAAGGATGTTAAGTATACCACAGATGAATGAAATATTATCAGTAGAGCCAGAGAAGACAATTTGACCTTTCTGTCTCTCTCTCCCTCGCTGCAGCTCAAGGAGAGAAAAAGAAATCCTTCACTAGTTCTATCAATAAACTTCAGCTCCCTTTCTGTTCCCCAAGGCCCAAGAGTGTAGGACATACCAAAATGTCCCTTGAGCACAGGAGAGGCTCAGGATGCAGCAGAGGGAGAGGTGGATGAGCTAAGCTGGAAGAGGGTCGAGCCTAATGGAACTCACAATAACAAATGGATTTTGCTGGAACAGATTGCAGGACACCGAGAAGAGAGCAATGGGACTGCTATGCTCACTGAGGAGTCTGTGCATGGAATGGTTGGGCAAAGACTTGCACAATGGGCCTGAGAGTCAGGGGTCCTCGTAGTCAAGCAGCAGCTCCTCTCATGCCAAGTCTTCCAGCATTGGCAACATACAAGCAACATGCTGCAAAAGCACAGCACTGAGGGCTGCATCCATCCAGAAGAGCAGAGAAAACAGAGCGTCATTGGGACTGGCCATTTTGGGACCATTCAAGTTCCTTTTTAAGAGGTTCTGCACACATCACTAATAAGAACAGGCACACTGTGAAACACCAAAAAAGTGGGTGAACACAATGAAATGAGGAGCCTGTTATAGGAATGAAGAGCAAGGGGACACAAGGACTGTGATGATGCCAAGGCACAGAGTGCATTGCATGCAGGAAAGTATATTAAGGGTCTGGCAACCAGAGTCTTCCACCTCTTCCCTTTCAGCGAACCTGACAGCAACAAAGCTTCTTCCCTTTGCCCCAGTTTCACCTCACATCTACTCCTATTCTGGGATCTCCTGTGCCTGATACAGCTGATTATGTGGTCTGGGCCATGTCATGGGAACCCACAAAGCAGCAGAAAGAAGGAGAAAGGCTCCAAGGCTGTTCCATTGCAAATGGACCCCTGTCCTGGCTCAGCATCCATATCTATGTCTGCCACATGCTTCTTTCAAGTTCCAGTTATTACCTTCATAGATCCAGGATGTGGTGGTCGTTCTGAGTGCTAGAGGAGTTGTTCCTCAACTGGCTGGTGAAGCACCCTGCATGAGCTTAACATAACGGACCTGTAACAAAGCCCAGTCTGGGGCAAGCGGAGGAGAAAGTGAATTCTCTCCTAGCTGTAGACACCCCTCAGTTGTGATGTACTATTGCTCTGGCTGAGAAACATATGGCAGGAACTCCATCTATGTCAGTCTTGGTCAGACTTCAACATGCTCTGGTAAAAGTTTTACTCTAAAAGTATGACTTTGTTTTATTTGTCTGGTTTATTGGGGGGCAATGAAACTGCAAAATGCAAGGAAAGAGTGGGAAAACATGTTCAGCAGGAACAGTACAAGCACGGCATGTGTGTCCCAGGAGCACTGGGGGAGAAGAAAGCAAAGCCTGATACATTATCTATTCCATCAAGATCCAACGCACCATCCCTCTAGTGCCAGCACTGAACACAAAATCCACTTTTCCTCCAAAAAGCAGCCTAATTGATGCACAGAAGTGTAAGCACATTACTGGCAGAGGGAAGCGCTGTGGATTGGTGGGTGTACAAGCAAGAAGTACAAGTTTTCCCTGTGGAAATGGGGGCAGGAGGTGGTGGGCAGTGGACAGGGATCTGTGTCCTCCAGCAGGGCACTGGAGGAGAGCAGGGGACAGTGGGGTTGGCACAGGGGCTGTAGAGAGAAAGAGGCATCTGCATCTGCAAGGTACTGCACAACTCACTGAGCAAGTTTCTTAGTGCTCAGACAAGTGTACAGCCAAAGCACTTGATGGGAGATGTTATTTAAACAATCCAGTTGTTAATAAATGGAACCTTTTAGTTCTAATTGATGAAGAACCACAAGCCTGAAAACGTCCCGGAGCTCTTCAATTATAGATACTGCCCCAGAACTGCTGAGAGCAGCTGAGCTGTTTCGTGAGTTGCCACAGAGCTGCTCATGTCCGTCACTTCACACAGCTCTGACACCTCTCTGGTTTGTCAGTGCTGCCATGTTGAGGACCTTCCTTTATATACTCTGTAGAGGCAGATTCACCTATATCCAGCCAAAGGCTGTGAACTCTGAAGAAGAAGGGCTTTTGGTACAGCTGTTGGCACACATTCTGCCTTCTGTCCACTGTAGGCTTCCTCTCCATCTCCACCTCCCACCCATCAGCTCACTGGCTCTGAAGAAATCTGTATAACTAATACAGACTTTGTAGCCAAACAACCATCAAATGTTTCCAGTTTGTTTCCTGCATCTCCCATGACTTCACAAGTCCTTTCCCATGTGTTGAGTGCTGGACAAGCCCAGAGACCCTTTGTTTGCACACCCAAGCAGAGTCAGCTCATCATGGTCAGAGCCCAGGTACTACCTTTAGTTAGGCTAAGGAATATTTTCCCCTCTTGGTTTTTCTCTCTGCTGCAAGATACCATCACTGTTAACTACCTTCCTTTGTGTAATCATGAATAAGAAGCATGCAGACAGGGACCACTGACAGAGGTGTGACTGAACCCTTCCTGCCCTGGAACATATCTGATGAAGAGTCAGCACACAGGTATGGGAATTCATCTAATTCCTTCAGCACCAACATCCGCTGAAGGCTCTGAAATCCCTCTGATTCTACCATTTGGAAACCCTCTGGCTCTGCCAAATGAAACATTCAGAATGCTTAGGTCCCTTCCAACCCAAACCATTCTGATTCTGTAATTCTGTAAAAATGCCTAAGGGATAACTAGTCTTTGAATTAAAAAAACAATCCTGTGTCCAGGGCACACTCCTGGACTCTAAGGCAGGAGGTTAGGAGCCAAGATGAGGGGCAGTGCAGCAGCTGCTAATTGCTTTTCTAAACAAATACTTAACATGCCTGAGTCCCACCCAGGGATTTATCAAATTGGGTATACTCCTGCCAAACAGCAAGAGCCTCATGAATCAGTGTTTTCTAACAGAAACACACTGTCAAAAAAATTCTTCATGAAGCCCCAGATCCCTGCACACCCCGGGAAAGCTTATAATGCAAGCCAAGTCTCAAAGGTAGAAATCATCTCATGGTTTTAAATGCATGACTTGGATCCTCCTCTTTCTTCATAAGGAATTTAGTTTCCTGTCTTCTGGTACAGCTCTGTGCCTTCATTTTCAGAGCTCTCATTTGTAACTCATGAAGATACATGAAGGATTAGAGGGAAGAGGGAACTCTGAGGTGTTACTACAGGGTCTGGGCTGCTTCTCTACAGCCAGCCTATTCATTCTTTTGCCAATGTCTTGCAAGAACTTCAGCTATCTCCTCCTGAAGACACCTAGATGTTAATATGCAGAGTGGGGAAGGAAATGCTATTTATTCATGCTCTGTTATGCATATTTAGACTAGAAAGCAAGCCACATTCTGGGTAGGAGCCAAAATACCTCTTCCAGAGCAATCTCTATGTATATGAGCTGCCAGCATAGCCCGAAGGGCCAGATCCCTCAAGATAAAGGCATGCTGGCAGGAGGCATCCTGCAAGTCACTGTGTGGGGAGGGCTGAGCTCCGCAGGTCACAGCTGCTGCACGTAGGGAGGGCAGAGTGCTGGTGGTCACCTCCATTCCTGCTCCTCAGATCTGATGAGAGAAGCCCATGTCTGAGACGTTCAAAGGGCACATGGGTACACATGTGAGCTAGGGTCAGCTACCCTTTCTCTGCTAGTCTCAGGCCTTTTTCTCCACAGCCAGAGCTAGTTTGCCTCCTCCAGTCTGTTCATAACTCTTCAGTAAAGCTTTTGTCTCTCCTGCAGACATTTTCGTGCTTGGCTTGGGCTCTCTTCCCCAACTTCCAAGCTTTCCTTTCTGTGAGAAGTGTTCAGGATAGCTCTTCTGTCATGGGCAATGGGGATGTTAGTGGCTTCAATAGACTTAATCAATCACTAGCAGTATTCAGGGCAGATTGTAAAAATACTTTTGCATATTTTCATGCCAGGGCCTTCCTGTTGTTTCCCATATGCAAGGCATATGCCACAACATGCTCTATTGGCACAGTGGGAGAGCATACTGAATGAAATCCACACACACCCTCCCATGCTCTGAGGTTTACATCCTGGGTCCTGCTGCACTGCTCTGTACCAGTTCCCCTCCCATTTGTGGGCCAAGAGAATACCTGACTAGAGTGATGTGTCTCCTTCTATAAATAGGTCTCCTCATGCATAGTGTCCGTCAAGTTTGGTTTCTCCACACCTCCTTCTTCCTAACCTAGCCCTTGCTAAGCAGTGTTGAGCAATGAAGAAAAAAAGAAAGGGAAAACAAACGAACAACAAAAACAACAACAAAACACACAAAAACCCCCAACTTAAACATGGAAACCCTTTGGAACACATATTTTGGTTTCAATGAGGAAGCCTTTGAGGCTCTTTGAAGCAGTTGTACCAGAAGAACGTGTGCTGTAGCTCTTTGCACTTGGGCTCTCACCTTATCCAACTTCCAGAGAAAGCAGGAAACATTGGGCTGGGATTCAAGTAGGAGATCATACAGAAAACCTTGAGTGCTGCAGAAGGCAGGAGGCTAGGGCCAAAGATATAGATCTGCCTTACATGGCTCTTCCACAGCTTAGTCCTTTGAAGATTTGCCCCATACTTACTGCTGTGGGGCCAGTCTTTAGCAGCACCTGAGCATTATAGGTGAAGTAAAGGCCAGCTTTCTAGATGTATGGGTAAAAAAGGGCTGCAAAAGGCACTAGGTCATACCAGTAAAAGCATGGTTGCCAGAGGCCAAGAGGATGTCCATCCTCAAAAGCCTTTCATTGAAAGAAGACTGTCAATGGAGACAGATAGCACAAGTACTGTGGCAGCAGAGAGCTGGTGACACCATGATAAGGTGGTTAGGGAAGCCTTAGCATTGTGGTGTTTGGCTAAAGGTTCCAGAAACCCACCTGTCTGACCACAACATCCACTTTGCTGTTCAGCCCCTACACAGATGGCTCATCCTGCCTGGGATTTTCACTGTTTTCACTGTTCACCCTGCCAGCACTCCTGTTGCTGCCAAGAGACCACACATTTTTTTCTCCTTTTTAACCCATTTGTCTCTTTTTTGCTTTCTTCACCACAACAGCTAAGAGCTCCTCCTCTCTGCAAGTAGCACTAACCTGCTCAGCAGGACCAGCCCTCCATTTCAGGGATGGGGCAACTACGGTATGCGGAGAACCTGAGATTTAAATGGATTTTATGCTCCTGCAATCAATCCAGCCTGAATAAGAGCCTCTGCAGCCCTGCACCACCTCCACTACCACTGAACCACTGCTCTCACACACTAACATATACAGTAATGCAAGGAGGCAGATCACCAGGAAGCAGAGACTTGGTCCTTCAGAGGCTGCATTTGTTTTCATACCCTTCACCTTGTTTAGGGATCAACTGCCCTGGTGCTCTGAGCCCCTGGCACTTGCTCAGGCTGCTGCTGGTAGAACTGAGTGCTGTCACAGAGCACAGCAGCCATGTCCCAAACTTGTCAATGCCACTGCAGCTTGCAAAATTGCAGACAGCAGAGCTGCCCTTACTTGATGCTTTGCAGCTGCGAAATTTACCAGCAGAGGAAATCTGTGTCATGTCACAGCTATAGCAACTTTTTCTGCAAGCAGATAATTAGATCCTGCATTCTCCATCCCTAGGTCCAGCAGCCAGCTGCAGACGCTACAGTCCACAAACTGCCCTGAGGATCTAGAGGGACAGACACTCAGCTATGAGGGGGACGTTGGTCCACATGGATGCTGAAGGGCTCAGAAGTTGGCAAGGTCACATAATAGCAGAGGCCAGGAAAGAGTTGTGCTTTTCGGCAGTTTGAACGCTGTGTGGGTGTCAATTTGGCAGCAGTGATAGAGGTGTGTCAGCTGGGTGCAGAGGTGGGTCAGAGCCTGTGAGATTATAGTAGCGTACAGCAGTGAGGAGAAAAGAGAAGGAATTTAAGTGTGCATCTGGGGAACTCCAGATGTTTGGGAGGTATGGAGAGGGAAGAGAGAAGGTGTAGAGGCTGTATGTGCAGGGTAGGTCCAGTTCTCAACACAGGCAGTCATTCACTGTGCTCCAAAAACCACACAGTAGAGCTTTCCTTTGACTTAGGAAGAGAGTAGTAAGTGATTCCCCAGGCAGGTCACTGTCTTCTGTCACAAAAATTAATTTCCTTGATAAAAGTTGGACACAGAGATTTATAATGCTCCTGTGCCTTGAAAATTTGCAATTCTGTTTCTGGTGACTACAGCTTGATCAAGATACTCAGCAGGTATGTCAGTGATGAGAGATCCTGGATTGTAATACATGATAAAAAAAATCAGTTTTCAACAAGGGACGTGTAAGGCTGCCAAAAGAGGAAACTGATCTCTGGTCTTGCAAATGGAGTTTACACATTTGTATTCCCAATTGCTATCATGCTAGTGAGACCATTTCAAAATGTGCAGACAGTGACACAGAGGAGCTCTCATCATTGCAGTGCCATGTGGAGGATAGGTCACATGAATCACTCTCCCCGGAAGAGAGAACAGGTGGGGGAGATGGTGTAAACCTCTGGCAAGTTAGGGATCATCAGTCTCTGTGTGCCGCTGTGCAGAGAACACCACATATTACACCCTAATGCAACTGTCCAGCTCACAAAAAACATGATGGAAGGTTTGCATTTGATCCTTGCAGTGTTGGCCATGGTAGCAAAGTTGTCCCATTTCCAGTTTCTCTGTGTCATGGATATGACATATGCAACTACATGGAGAAAGGTGAGACCTGGCAGATTGAGAGGCAGAAGAGACCTGCAATACAGATCTTGCCTAAAAATGCACAGGCACTGAAAAACACTGCAAGCTAGAGACCCGTGCAAGCATGTGCATGTCAGCAGGATTGCCGTTCAGCAGCAGGTGCAAACAGCAACTCAAAAGTCATTAGAGAATTTTCTTTTCTAGACCAGAATGCTGCTTGGAAAAGGTGCCCTGTTTCTACCATAAACTAACTAGCAGACTACAACATTGATGATTCCATTAGGGAACGTAGTAGGAAAATAAAACAATATTATACAAATCTGAAGTATTTTAAAATTTTAAAAAGTGGACTATCTGTGATATAATTAATGCTCAAAAATTGCAGAAGGGAACTTGACCACTTGACCTTGGAATGACCACGAGCACTTGTAATGGCAGAAAGGGCTTTGCTTTTGATGGGCAGGATCAGATGACTGCCAGGCCTGAACTGGCTTGTTTTTTAATGTTAACTCTCTCAGCTGAGATATGTTTGTAGCAGTGTCCACAACAGCACAGCACTTAAGAAAAATAAATGTTTTAATGCTCTAGCTGACAACTGCTTAAGGTTACTTACTGCCCAGACTGAAGCACAATCTAACACTGCAGGAACAAATACGCACCTAATTCAAAAAGCCACGGTATGTAGGGCAGGGACACAGCAGTGACTAGACTGACTTGCACTAAAGCAGAGACAGCCTCAGCATAGCAGAACAGCGTCCAGGCACAACAACTCTGTGCCGTGCATGCTAGCAAACCGTTGGAGAGAAATGTTGTTCTCAGCAGAAAGAAATGCAAAATGAATTAACTAAATGTCTCTGAAGGACAAAGCCCTGCCGACAATTTAAATAACACTTTTGAAACCAGCCTTTACCACAGACTGGTTTGTGATTGACAGAAAGGAAGGAACAAAGAAGCAAAGGAAACATGACAGATCAAGCCAAGCACATCTACATCACAGCAAGCATTTCTTTCGATAAAAATAATTTTCTGAAATTGCCTCCCAGGAGGTCCATGTGATGAAACTAAGCCTAACATCTTTACTTTACGAAGATCAGTTACAGAAGTAGAGTTTGTAGTAGACAACCTCACTGGGGTGTAGTTTACAGAATGACGTGCCAGTGAAAATACTACTGCTTGACCAGGAATGTTACACAGAGAAACAGAGCTTCCTTTGGCACTCACTGAAAGGATTATGGCCTTATTTTCATAAAACTCTTTCTTTTCCTTTTTTTTTGCGATCAACAGAACTTCATGCATTTTTCTCTGCTGCATGCCAAGAAAAGACTGTTTAATGGAGCATAAACAAACGACTGAATGAGATTAGTTAAAAAGAACTTCTGTGGAAAAAGCAGTTGATAAAAATCCTGAAAAGATTTTACTAATGGGAAAAAATCTGCTAAAAATGCAGGACTTTAAATAATGGGTAGAAGTAATACTTACACAAGGTCTTTCTGCTTTGTTGCAGCTGAGTTGCTGCAACTGAGCTCCTCATATGAGGAAGGGCTGAGAGCACTGTGGCTGTTCAGCCTGGAGAAGAGAAGGCTCAGGGCCATCTTATCAATGTACACGAATGAAAGGAGAGTGCAAAGAAGATGGTGCAAAGAAGATGGAGCCACGCTCTTCTCAGTGGTGCACAGTGGCAGAACCAGAGGTAATAGGCATAATTCTCTGTTTGAAACAGAGGAGGTTCCCTCTGAACATCAGGAGACACATCTTCACTGTGAGAGTGACAGAGCACTGGCACTGGTTGCCCAGAAGGGTTGCAGCATCTCTATCCTTGAAGATACTCAAAAGCCACCTGGGTATGGTCCAGGGCAATTGGCTCTTGGTGGACCTGCTTGATCAGTGAGGTTGGACAAGATGACCTCCAGAAGTCCCTTCCTACTTCAGACATTCTGTGATTCTATGAACCTAACTGGCAAGAGGAAAAGACTAAGAGAAGTAAAATAAGTTGCCAAAGATCACTTTTTCAAGATTAAAAGTTCAAGGTGTTAGCTAGCTAGTGTGAAATCAGAGAAGAGGTTGTTGGAAAGGCTGTCAATCTATGACATTAACAAAAAGTCTAAAGATAAATTTGGCAAAGGATCCATGATGTTTCCAGAGGTTGCTGTTGTCCATGATCCAGTTACTGCTCAGATTGAATGAAATGAGAAAAAAATATTTTCATTCCTATGATGAGAGTTTCATAAGAAGTGCAGGTTAATAAAAGTAAAAAATCATGGGGTTTTTTGTACCAAGAAGTTTTGGGTGCATTCCTAGTAAGTAATAATTAATTTGTGTGTGCCTCTTCGATGTGCCATTTCAAGAATACACATCAATGCAGAGTCAAATAAGGTAAACGAGAAATCCATACAAATGACAGAGTACTGGATAGATGAAGTCTTATTGGATTCAAGTGATCTGTCTTAGCATAGACCAAAATATCTTGCAGCACTTTATGAGATTCACTCTTTCAGAGATTCTTGAACAGGAATTCTGCCATCGTCTAAAATGTTTTTATAGCCAAGGTTAATTAATACTGAAGTCGCTACAAAATAAAACTATGTGCCAGGAGACACAGCAGACCTCTCTAAAAAGAGGGTCAAACTGTTACTTGCTAGAGAAATGAGAAAGAATTAGATGTGTCATAACCACGAAATGAGACCATATGGCAAAAGTGACCATGACACGTTTGGATAAAGACAAATTACATCAACAGAGTTTGAAATAGAAGGCTGTCCATGAGTCTGGTTTAAAACACAGACTGCCAGTGATGAAATCATAGTATGATCAAGGGCCTAAGGGCAGGGCATATAGATTTGGAAAGAAATAAGAAAGGCTGACTGGTAAAACACCTCTGATACTCACATCTAGGTTACATGTCTGCAATGCTCCCCAGAGGTACCCACCTGGGACAAACAGAAGATTGCACCTCCTTATCAGGGACACATACAACATCAGTAGTGCTGCTCTGTGTCTGTAGAACTAACTCAGTCCCTCATGGCACAAAATGAGATTCTTCACCTACAGGAAATGTCCCAGTGGCCAAAGTGACCAGAGAGGACAAGTTTGATAAACCATGAATAGTTTGCTGATTAGAATAACCCCCTTTTCCCACTGTCTGACTTTTGTTTGCTGGCCTGAAATTATCTCTATTAATATTTTTGATTATAGGCTTGATATGCTCTTAGATGTTTTAATAAATTAACAGAATGTCTCAATAACAAAGAGGAACCAGAGTGTGTGTCACTGAGGAGTCACTTGTACTCTCACATTACATTGCCTCCTCTGGTGAAAACAGAGATTTTTCAGGCAAACTGAAAAATGTTTGTGTTTGAAAGCAGCAAGGTTGAAGGACTTGTGTATCTCAAGGCCCCTTTGCACTCCCTCCAGGGGATTAAGAAAAGATAAGGCTTCTCCCTCTATCAGTTCAGCTTCTTGCACATCCATAGACTCATCACTTTTATAACTGACTGACTAGATCACCCATGTACATGGTGGATACAACCAGTCATCAGGTTGAGTCTGTTTGCACTGAGTCCCTGCTGCAGCTCTCCTTCAGCAGACACACAAACCTGCTTCCCCATCCTTGCAGCCACAAGGACACAGGAGAGCATGGAAATGACTCGTGTTCCCTCTGTACCTGTCAAAAGAAAAGCAGTGCCACGGGACTTGATGCCAGATGTCTGTTCCCTTTGGAATATTCTTCACTCCTGGTGTTTCCATTCAGGACACCTCAGTATTAAACAAAGCAAAGCAGCAGAACTCTACGTGTAAAAACAGTACAGGAGTCCAAGCAAAATATCTAAATGCATCCAAATAGGAAAAGCAGCTCTGGCACTTACCAGCTGATCACATATATACCCTGCCAGGAGGATGGATCCCATTTTACTCCCAAGAGCAAGGAATTCCCATGCAGAGCTGCCTCTAGTTGCTAACCCACTCTGTGAGTTTGCTTTTGGTTTGGGATTAATTTTCAAGAGTGCCCATGTGGTTTTTATGGTTGTTTGTTCCTAAAAGCATTTAGCTCACCCTTTGGAGTTCTGCTTTTCTTCCACTGGAAGATAAAAGCCTCTCTAGGGACTGAGTCCCCACTGAAGTACTTACAAATGTGATGTAGGTGGCTTAAACATATTCTTTTATTTTGAGAGGTTCACATTGTGTGAACCTCTCCAACTATAACACGCTGTTGGAGACAACCTCAATACAGAGCAATGTCCCCACCTGCTAGATCCTGCACAAACACAGACAAGAGCTAGTCCCTGCCCTATGAGGTCTGTGTACCAGACATGGTAAAAAGCTGCTGGCAAGCAAGACTGCCAGGGGAGGTATAGCCCACCAGCCCAGCAGCTGGGGAAGAGGCAGGAGAGCCAACACAGGGGCTCAGAGTGGAGATCTCCTTCTCAAGCCTTACACCTGTGCTCTGGCAGCTGCTCTGCTTTCCTGACTGCTCAGCAGCAGAATAATCTGTGGTCATGGCATACCCACTGCCTAGCCCCTCTCAAGGACTTGTTTAACTGTCACAGTAAAGAGAAACCCTTAGAGTGAGATGGAAGGGAGAAGGAGCAGACACATTTTTCTACTCAGCTACCTTTCCTCACTCTTCATGGCTGACATAAGCATGGAGGGTCCTTGGTGGGTGGTCCAGCACCAAAGGGTACCTACGGCATCCTCTTGTTAATGTTAAAAAAAAATCACATCACATCACAGACACTGACTGTATCCACTCAGGGACTTTATGGTGAAAAAGCAATTACACAGGTGCTTTTCATGTTTGTATAGGTACCAACAGTCAGCCTGCTTTAGGAGGCTGCTTTAGACTCATCCTCCTCATCTCAACACACCTCAGTGGTCCCTCATAGAAGAGACTCTACTTCTCCTGCAACTTGTCTTTGCCATAGCCTCAGACACGGCAACAGGAGATGTAATAGTTTCTCTTCCCTACCTGAGCTGTACACTATCTATAATTGGATAACCCTCTAATGTCTTCCTGTCCTGCCAGAGATTAATTTATGCTTTTAATCATGCTCTTGGTAAATTTCAACCAAGTTCAAACTACTTGTTGAGGCATAACACTCCTATATTAATGTCTAATCTATAAATTTACTATCCTTTGTGCTGTTCTGTGACAGTGGTTTTGGTCTGGACAGGTGGGAATTGATGAATTTGTTCCTCTCTGAGGGATGTTTTGAGCCATGAGAACTCCAGCCAGCTGGAGTGATGTGGAGACGAGCTGTAAGTGTCTCTGAGCCCAGGGGCCTTGCTGCAAATAAATACCTTCATGACTTTCCACAAAATCTGTTGCATTATATATATTTGATGTATGCAAGAAGAGCAAGTCCCAGGGACTGATTAATTGCAGGGTGAGAAATATGAGTGCCTTTAATCTATAAAAAGGAAAATCATGTATCCTTTAAGACTTCCTCTCTTGGACCAGGCTGACCAGGGTCTGTTGACCTGTTCTTGACCATTTATTGTGTACCTGTTTGTTACCTCCGCTTTGGTCTCCAGCATCCCTGGTCTCACTGTGCATCAGCTCCTTGCTCATTCCCTGACAGCTCGCCAGCCCCTCTTGCTTGGATCATTTGAATTGCCCTTCACTGGACCTCTGTGGTTTCTGCACTCCTCATTAATTACACCGGTCCTTTTTTTCCCTCCTCATGTTTATTCTTCTGTTTGTATCAGCACACCTCTACTTGTTTTACAACCACCTGGCAACACATGATGACAGGGTGTTGAAACAGCTTAGTTGGTAAGGGCTGAATAGCTGTCAAAATGCCATGTTACTTACACAGGCACTGCTGACTGAGGAATTGGCTCAGACATTCAGTCACCTAGAACAACACACATTCAGATTGCCGTGTGACTGAGTTGAGGGAGTGGGGAGGCCTGCCTGGCCACAAACATCACTACCACACATCTATGTGGGTATGAGCAGAGCAGCAGAAACATTGGGCAGATGAAGAGGAAAGCTACAGTCTCCTTCCCAATGTGATGCACACAGAGAAGGAGACAGGGCTTGGAAGAGACTCTTAAAGCTGTTTGTTCCTAGCAGCAGCAATGACATCA
Organism: Lepidothrix coronata; assembly: GCF_001604755.1. Taxonomy (NCBI): domain Eukaryota; kingdom Metazoa; phylum Chordata; class Aves; order Passeriformes; family Pipridae; genus Lepidothrix; species Lepidothrix coronata. The sequence continues at coordinate 314,877 of NW_016690321.1, forward strand.
CCATCAGGCTTGATCTCTATGCTGTCCACATGCTAAGGAAGCAAGCCATGGAAGCTATTTCTGCACTCCTCAGCCATACCAAATAACCCTCCCACCCACAGCTGCCCAGTGGTGGGAGCTGCTGCCATTGGCAATACCCTAGGCAAGCTGAACATCAAGTCTAGGTACCTACTGGGCTTGCAAAAGGGTCATGGGCAATTCTGCTGGCTCAAACTCAAATCCTACACAGTGGGATGTATATGCAGAAATCACTTTACTCACTATTAAAATACACTAACCTCCCCACAGGCATTGCTACCCAGGTACTCAGGTTATCACAGCCTGGTATCAGAGGTGGAAAAAAGATGTACAGGACAGGTCTGATTGCTTTGAGAGAGCAGCCTGATAGCTCAAGCAAACATCACTTTCTGTGCATGTGTCATCTTGCACTTAAACCTTGCACTTAAACAAGGCATTTTCTCTTCACTAGAAAATGTTTAACTCACAAAGCAAATGTGTTAATGTAAACAGTTTCGGTGTTGGCTAGATTAACTACATAGCACATTGCTGAACGGAGCTGAGCAAAGCACCTTTGCCGTGCCTGGGCTACTGAGTTCCTTCACACTTATGAAGGGGTTACAAGTAGGCAGTTCCCCTCGGGAGGGTTCAAGTAAGAAAATACGCACAACAGCCCTTCAGTCAGACACTAAACCAAGGTTTCTTGGTAATTCTGAGACAGTAATTTTTCTCCTAAAGAATATATCTGCAAAGAATAGATATTGTCTCACAGAATAATCTTTTGCTGATTGCATCTCCTGAGCTCAGACATATCCAAATGCATATGCAGTGCTGAGTATGTATCTGATTATTGAATAAAGAGCAGCATTCAAATAGATGGTGCAAGGACACTCTGCAGTAATAAGCAGTCAGTCTTTGGGAGGTTTGGGTAGTTCACAGTGTTTTCAAAATATGGATGTGCAATCTTTCTGCTTCATTTTCTTAGCAGGACATTATTGCATCTAGCCCTATGTAGTACATCGCACAATCACGCAATAATTTAAGCGAAGTGAGTTACAGATTTTGTTGCTGGAACAACACAAAAGATAAGAAGAGGGATATAAATATGCATGCATACATGTATATAAAGGAGCAACAAAATATTTAAGAAGTCAAGGAGAAAAAAAAAAGAAGTTGGTGGTTTGAATCTGTAGTTGGGAAAAGTTTAAAAAAATCCATTCACGCTCATTCAAAATTACAGGTAGAATTTTTAGATAAGAAGAAATTAATTATACAAGCTGGAACTTGGCCAGGACACTGTTCTTTTCTATACTGCACAACGTTATCATGTTTGAACATGCTTGTAGCAAATTGAATCAGAGGACACAAAGCTGAGCACAACTTTCCTCTGAGAGCAGGAAAGCCAGCACAGCCCCCTCCGGGTCACCCTGGTCCTATTGTCATGGGACATCATGCTGTTGAGCGCAATTTTTCTAGGGCCCTTCTAAATCAGTCAAGATCCAGTCTCTGACTGAGTATAACCAAATTCGAGTACAAGACACCACTGTCTTTCATGCTCTTGTAGCCATTTGTGCTAATGTTACACCAGCTGAGAAGGGGGCTCACCAGGATTTAGATACATAAAACACCCCCTGCTGAGCAATGCACAGGGACCTGTAAACCCTCTGCTTGTACAGTGCTTTATTTACATCTCATGTGGCAGAAAATGGAGGAATGAGACAGGAAACACAACATTTCGGCTGTGTGCCAAGCCTCATTCTGTGTTTTCAGTCCTGACTGAAAGCAGTGAGCACTTCTTACACCAATCAATCTTTCTGCAGGATCCTAGTTTCCTTCTCCCAGTGAGGCTTTATCCTATGTAAGGCACTGCAGTGATGACTTTTGCTTTAGGGTCCTCTAATAAGCCTTCCTAATTTGAGAATAACGAAGACTGAAGGGTTCACATCCCTCAGGCCACTCAAGGAAGAGGGCAGCCCAGGATAGTAGAGGTTGGGGACAACACTAATATGTTTTAATTGCTTGCTAAACTTTTGCTTGTTCTTCTCATACAGAAAGGGGCCCTCTTTTTCCGTTAATTTCACTGCCGGCACATGATGGAGTGATTCCACCCTCTGCACCCTGCACAGGAGAATGTGGCAGCTGGAGTAGGACCTTTACCGGAGCAACTTGGGATTAATGTTGAAAAGATCTGAGCAGGAAGATGGAACACAGTGCACCTAGTTGCACTGAGGAAAGGAGTCAGGAGACGTGCCCACTCCTGATCAGTTGAGTCTGTATGTAAGTGTTTTCTGAGGGACACCCACAAGAGGTGATGCATCCAGCAAGGCAAGTGCAAGAGCAAAGCTGCTTCTCAGCTGCAGCTACACTGTCAGTGCTGCCAGGGAGTGTCAGGAATTAGGTCCTGAAAGATGGCATAATGGTCTTGTTCTGGGACAGACATGCAGGGACCCTTGGTGTACTGAAGACAACGTCAGCCACTGCAATCTTAAGTATCTTTGATTTCAGCTATATTTTTTAACCCAAAGACATACATTATTCTCTAACTCTTTCAGCTGCTTATTGATCTGCCATTGAGTACAGACTGTCAAGAGATGCCTCAGATAGTGGAGTTCATTACAGTTGATTGTGCTCCCATTTTACATCACTCAGCCCTCTCCTCCTCTGTGCCTGACATTTTTGGCTACCCCGTGGCAGAGAACTTTGCCCAGAAGGGAATCCCAATCCCACCTCTGTCCTCAGGGCCTGTCAATCAGTGCAACTCACTTGTAAGGGAGGCATTTATTCCCCAGTCACCTCTACCATCTTAACAGAAACACAAGCAGTGGACTTTGGTGGACCTACCCTTAGTTGTCTTCCAATGAAAATGTCCATGGGTCTGAACTCCCACCAGATACTTTGCCAGACAATGAGTTTGGTGGGAGATTTCTGTGAGGCAAAAGAGATACCTACATGGAGATGATGCAAATCCTTTTCTAGAGTCCATTGACTGGACAGAGTCCACACACCAGTGCCAATCATCTGAACAATTATCAATGGAAATGCTTATCCAAGGGCAGTTGTGCCCCAGTTCACTGGCCTTAGGCCAGTATAATGTTTGAGAAATGCCTACTGCTGCATCATGACCACAACAAGAGCCTTGGAGATGTCCCCTGCTAGACACCTGTTAGAGTGTCCCTGTTAGGGAGGTGCATCCTCACCTATGTGGCAAGGGTAGCAGACCCTATATGAGCAGTGAATAGCTCTTTTCTGTCATTGTCTTCCTGTGCCGTATTTAAAAACTTTTCTGTAAACCTTGGCTCTTCAAAGAACCAAAGGGGTCACTGCTGATAACACCTATACTTGTCAAACTTGAGTATCATAAGGCTAGTGATAACGTGATTATTTCTCCCCATATTTTTACTCACTTTTTCATACCTAGTCCTGGGTCACCAGATTATGGTTGAGGTGAAAGAAAAGAAAAATCTATGGAGGAAAACTAATCAATCTCTTTCCAGTTCCAGCACATTGTTGTGCATCTGGAAGATTCAGAGAGGGTATCTGATTTTCTGGTTGCTATCTCATTCACTGATAACATCTCCAGACTTCTTAAAAATCATTCACTTCAGCTAAAGCACTGTCAGTTGAGCCATTTGAAAAGTTCTGGCTGGATTTTATTTCAGTGAAATTTACAGAAATAAAAACCTCCTGAGATATATTTTTCTACTGTTTGAATATTTTTTCAATCCCTTCTGATGATTAGCTTTACTTTTCGCTCACACACTCCATTTATTTTTCTGTTTGGATTAGTTTTATTCTATATAGGAATTTTCAAGTGTGCAGCTTGGCCAAGAGGTGAATATTTTCAAACCTGAAATTAAATTGGTAGACATGTCTTTTTTTCAAAACAGAACTCATCATTTAACAGTTTCAGTAACAAAAAAAGGAGAAAATGCTATGAACGGTATTGAAAAGGTAGAAAATCATCCTATTTTGAAAAGATAAAAGCATGAAACACTTTGAAACTTTCAAACTGTTTGATTTTCCCCTGCACCTCCAGCCAAGACTTTGTTCTGGCTAGAAAGTGAAATCTAGTTAAATACCTACCTTTCTTTGGCACATGAACCTGGGACAAGAACTAAAGTTTGAATAAACTATACAATATTTCAGCTATGTATTGGAAGTTAACCAGTTTTGATGACAGTGTCCTGCATTTGAGTGGGAATTAATGCAACTCCATTGCAGACCTGGAAAACAGATTTTTGTTTTCTTAACAAAAAATATCAAGTACAGTCAGAATTTTCAAAAAAAAACACACTACATTTTTGCACTAAGCCACTGTCAAAAAAATAATTATTACCAATCAAAATGGTACTGGTTGGAACTCAGAAATATAAGGATGCGCACCTCTGCCTTTGCACGTGGGTTGAGACTGAAAAACAAAACCCCAATATTAACTTTATTTTTGCCTTCTGGTATCATTAAGGTCACTATTGCACTGCTGGATTTTGAGATTGGGAAGAACCAGTGTCACAAGACTATCCACACAAGCAGCAGCTGAGTCATTTTACTGCAGCAAGCCCAGTGAATTACAGCTGATAAGAGAAAGGGGCAGGTATCTCAAAGGGCACAGAGCTGTGACTGTGGAGGCCTGGAGCTGCAGTCCTCAGAAAGGTACCCAGTTGGATCTTAGATAATGTCCCACTTCCTTTGGTGATGAATAGCAGTGCTGATATTACCCACTTGTCTCTCCAGCTTCTTATCAAAACTGAGTATTGAGCCTTTCAGTCTCTCCTGTGCTGTCATTGACTTACCTCTCACCATTAGTACTTCACATCTATTTTTAGGATTCTCAGTAACCATATGTTTATGTATATATAATCCTATTTACCTTTGTGTTTACTAGCCAGGGATTTTCTTTCCCTGGTTCACAATTTTGCTCACTTTGTTGATTATCTTCATTTACTAACATTTCATTTGCATTGGCTATTATGACCTTCTTGGCTGAACACTGCTTTTCCTGTTCTGAATCTGACTTACTGCATTTGAGTGTTTCTGCTGTGTTCCACACTTTTAATTGCACCCCACAGGTAGTCTAACATCCTCTGACTAGCTCAGCTAGTCCATTTTCTTTATTTTTAGCTCCCCTAAAAATAACTGACTGCCCTCTCACAATTTAAGGTGACGCACTGCTCTCTGTTTCCAAAACCTGCCACTTCTTAGCACTCCATTATAAATAACCTCTTGAGCCTTTTTCATTGGGTGGACCAGGATAACCTCTGCAAAGATCAACTTCTTCCCTCAACTTCCTGTAGTCTTGGGTGTCACAATTAATGGTTGGTGCCAAGACAAGCTGACATCATCAAAGACTTCCCTGCCATCTTTGCCACTCCTCTATAGTCCCACCCTGGGCTTTGTTTTATGTAGACAGTGTGTCAATGCCTTGTCACTTGCTGGCCTGACATGAAGGGTTCAACACAGTTCCAATGACTTGAGGTAGTTTAGCAGTGATATCAGTAGCTTTGCGGTGGCTTTCATCATGCAACCCCCAGAGAGTTTTCAGGCAGTATAAAGGGAGATTCAACCCATTGAGACAGTCTCCCATCCCTGTCACTGCCTCAGTATGTGTTTGCTTTTTGTGAATATGATCAGGCTCCTTTATGCTTTCACTCTCATCATGTAACCCCAAGACAGTAGCCCCAACCCACAGCTACTAGTGAACACCAAGAGCCTCTCTCAAGTAACACGGTCATTCTAATTTCAACTCATCCTCATTTCAGGCTTTTAAAACATCATTCATACAGCAAAATTCCCAGGACTTCTCCAGGTTAAGAACAAAATGAATGAAGACAACCAAGAAAATATTCTTATATTGGGTTACGATTTTTTTTAACCCTGATATTCTGTGGTACGTTTCTTTATTTTTGAATATAAAGTGACAGAAATACTTTGTTGTTAGAAAAGAGAAAGTATCTTTGACTATTTACAGGTTTTGTACACCACAAGGATTTTCATGTTTTTGTTGATTTTTCTTCTTTTTCTTTTTTTCCCCTTCACATCCTTTAAACAATGATGAACTGTAAATCTCAACAGTTCACAAAAACTCTCTTCCCCAAAAAACAAACCCCAATGAGAAATAGAAGAAATCAAAGGGGAAAAAATTAACTTCTTTCTTAGTTCTCCAGGAAATCCATTTTCTTAAATACATATATTTTTATGTTTATATATATAATTTTTTCAAGTTCAAACACCAAAATTCAAGAGAGAAAGGAAAAAAAACCAAACAAAACAAGTGTCTTCCCCACCCCCCTCCAGAATCTGTTGATCCCTGCTTGTCCAAAATCAGAAAGAGTTATTTATAGAAAGAAGAAACGGAGGGGGGTGAGGGTGTATGGAAGAGGAGTATGAGGTCATGACTGGTGGACAAAAGATAGTAGGGTTAGGGCCTCAGAGAGATGAGGCAAGCCTGAGTTTGACCGCGTTTTCCCATAGGAAGACGCTGCACTGGGGAAGTATCCAGTGTTCCCTTGCCCCCATGTTCAGTGCAAGGGTGCTGCCTTTCTGGATCCCTGTCTCAGCCCCACACCAGATGCTCAGTGTTCATTGCTTCTATTCTCCCCACACTCTTCGCTGGTCCTCCCATGCCAGCCAGCCTGCCCTGAACATCTTCAGCCAAAGGTGTTACAGGGAGCAGAGTGGAGTGTCTCAAGTGTCTCTGCTGCACACAGCCAAGCCCCTTCACGAGGATCAGTGCCAAGGTAGCCAGGCCATGACTGGCAGCGATGATTGATGCCCCATTCCCTCCCACTGGCTCCTTTTGCTGCTCACCCATTTCACTCCAAGTCTAAAATCACTGAGCACACAACTCAGTGTGTCGGAAACTGTGTTCACAGAAGCCTGACTCCAGGTCCACAGCATTACATGAAACTCATCCTGTTGCCAGCTAACCTTGGCATCCTCTTCTTCTGTTTCATGACTGCAGGGTACTGGCAAGTAACACGTACTAAGAAAAGACAGAAAATCCACCTCTGATTCCTGGTTTTAATTCCCTCCTTATGATATCTTGACTTCAACTGCAACCTGATGGAAAAGTTCTGCCAGATAAGTCAAATATTACACTACAGAAAATGAAGTTTATGGTGCAGATGTGAGCCTGCAATTTACACATGATTTGTGTGTATTATAATGTATTAATCAGGAAACACTATGTAATGTGTGTAAATGCAAACCATGATCTTAAATCAGTTTTGCATAATACAAATAAACAAATTAATTTCCCAATGTGCTTGTAAATGTTAATAAAAACTTGACATTAAGCATTAAGTTAATGTCACTGGATGATAATGTTACTGGATGAGAAAGCAGCATTGTATGCCACATATGCCCTTTAAATGCAAATGAGTAAAATTTACATGTCCAAGATACACATGTTCTTCAGAACTCAAATTGCTGTTTGCTGCAAGTCATGTAAGCTCTACTTTATCCGTCAGCAATTTCTTTTTAAAACACTGCCTCCTCCCTGGAGAGAGTAAACCATCCAAAATTAAATGTAAGGAACCCTTGAATATTTGAAGAGTGGCAGTGACTGTGTAAGTAGGAGTATGCATAATTTAAAGGGGTTCTGGCAAGACAGACCTAAAATTCTGGAGCAATTAATGAGGCTGGAACTTGAACAAAGCTGAACTGTAACCCTAGGAAAGCTGGTTTTATTGTCCTAGCCTTTTGAAGACAAAAGGAAGCTAGGTAAGCCTCTGTCCAGTTGCATGTTTGTTTGCACTTCAAAGCATCCTGCAAGGTGTGGAAGCAAAGCCCAAGAAGAAGTTGGCCAGAAACTTCAGCCACTGTTCAAAGAGACCAGGATGTCTTGGATGAAATTCATCAAGACTTGCCAAGCTGAATGAGCGCTTTGCATGATACAAAGAGGTTCTTGATGAAGCCTCTCCCATGTGACAGTCTGAGGTGTTACTGCACACTGGTGGAACTGAAAAAAGGGAATTATTTTCTATACAATATTTTGACAGTCTCCCTGTAAATGCTGGAAGTTTGTAGCAGCCTGACAAAAGCAGCAAAGGGATGTTCAAGACTACTTGTGAGGAGTACAATAAGACCTTGATGTGCAAGATTCCACAGAAGGGAAATGAGATGTATTTTGAATCCTAGTAGAGCTTCAGCTGAGAGAAATTAGGTCAAGCTGACAGCAGAGGCTGGGCCTCGTGTACTGCACACATCTTGAGAGAGCATGTACAGCCCAGCACCCCTCTGGATCAGATCCATACAAGCACTTCCTCATGCTACCTGTAAAAGTAGAGCTAATTAAAAATGCAAAGCAAAAACTACCACAATTTGTCTTTCAGGTTCTCTTTGTCTAAGGCTGGGATGAGTTACAACATCCTCAAGGCTTTGCCCAATGGAAGAAGTGAAAAGAAGCTGGAAAACAAGAGCACTGCCAGAATAGCAAATTTCTCACCAAACTCACCTGAAGCAGAAGCTGATTGCCCTGGGCATGCTGTCATCCCTTCATGACTTTCAGAGGGATGAGAAGAAGAAAACATTCTGCCAGGTACTGAAGTGGTGACAGGCAAGTCTAGGGTCTTGTGGTCTGCTCCTGGGTGGAATCACAGACTCATCTCCTCACTGTTCCACTGCCTGTGCAGGAAAATCTCATCCCTTTATAGGGTGGGGGAAGATCAGTTGGGTGGTGTTTGCGCAGTGCTGCAAAGGGATGAGTGTTTCTCTCTCAAATCTCAAAAAAAAACCCCAAACAACTAGGCTGAGACCCTGACTGGCCCTTCAGGTTGAAGTCCGTCAACATCCCAAATCTTGTCTCCCAGCACAAGCTGGGAGCACTACTTCTAGGAATATCCCAGGGAAATTCCTACACTGCTTTCTCCAAACAGCAACCATGAACGCAATACTTTTCACAAATGAAAATAACAGATGTCCTTCTCCTCTGCCCTTTGGTTTTATCACAGTTCATACAAGTCATATCAAGTCACCTAGCTTACCATACATCTGGATGCCTCAATTATTTCCCCTATAAAGTGTATGTCTCATTTAACCTCAAGAAATTTAGACACAAATGCATGCAAGATTTCAGGATATTTGCATAATATATGTAAACTATGGCATCTGTCAATTTATTTGTTAATGTAAATGCTAATATTAACATCTTTAGTTTAGCATCAAAATCACAAACTCTTTGAAGTAAGGACTGTGGCAGAGTGAATCATTGAACGGACAAATCTTGTTTGAAAACAGCACCTAAATGGTTTTGATCAATTTTATGTCAGGGTTTCACCCTACTGGCACAGCATTTCACTTTATTCACTGCTTCCCAGATTAATGACCGGTACTGACACTGTCCAATTCCACAGCAATAATGTTGTTAGGAGAGATGGAGTCATTTTGATTAACACAAAATTACCCCTGAAGACACCAGTCACTGCTTGCATTTGATGCACATCCCCAAACATACCTTTCTGATGAAACCCTGCCAATGTACTACCTAGTTTCCCCTCTGTGGCAGGTGCTATTGAGGAGGGAGGTCCTGCACCCTCTGAAGGCATCCTCCAGGATTAGTTGCTAGTTGAAATTAATATCACAATAGTTTAGGCTCAAGAGAACTCAATTAGTTTACCTCACCATTAAGGGTCACTCCAGACCCTTCATAAAGAGATTTTTTTAAAGAATAAACATTTCTACCTTCTGTAGTGGAAATTTCTAAAGGCATCTGAGCATCTAATCACTATCGGCTTTCAACCAGATGGGGTTTGATTTAATAAAATTATCAGATGCTTCTAAAAATCCTTCCCTACTTGATGCAAACATGGCAAAAGCATTAACTGTTTATTTCTTCCCAACACTCAGTGCTGATGGCCCCCAGCTGGGGGTGCCTGGGGTTGCTCTATGTCCAGGGTGTGTAGAAGGGCAACTTGAACAGCGCAAAGCAAGCACTAAGTGCTTGAGACTCTGGACTCAGGGTTCATCCCTTGAGACCAAGGTGGCAGAGAAAGTGGCCCTGCCCTTTGTGGCAGAAACTATGCTATTACCTCAAAAGAAACGATGTAGAAACATGCCCAGAGCCTGTATTTGGACACCAGCAAAAGATCTGCATTATTCTACCACTGCAAAACAATACATGAAGAGACAACAGTCAGAGTTTCCAAGTGAGGGAAGAACCTTCCATTTCTCATTTTCAGGAAATTTTCCCTTGGGAACTGGGGAAATAGGGATGGAGAAAACCAGTTCCTTCTTTTCTGCTTTGATGTGAGTCTACACACCAGTCTCGAAAGAGCAGCGAGTGCATAGTGTCAGTCACTTAGCATTCCAGTGCACGTCCCCTCTGCTAACAGCAGCCGAAGGGCAATCGCTTACCCAAAGCTTAACCTTGCAGCTGGCAGGCCTCAGTGTCTTGCCTCCTCAGCAAGGATAACTAATCAAAGAGCCACAGAGACAGGTCCAAAGCGTCATGCTTCTCCAATTTTAATCTAATGCCTCAGATAATAAAGTGTCCATGAAGCCCTTACTCCCTGCATGTAGAATGAGGAAGGTCAGCAGGGACAGCAAACTGGCTTGCCGCTGCAGCACAGAGAGCTGTGACTTGAGGAAGAAGAACATCTGAACAGTTAGTCCCTAAGCAGTGTGAAGCTGCAAAGCTAGGAGAAGTGGTTGGTTCATTACTACTAGCTCTTTTTCATTCCAAATAGGATGCTTTCACCTGTATCTTAGAACATCAAGGTTCAGTGTCCAAAGCTGAAAAAGGAGTATCTGTGTGCAGGAAAGGACAAGAGCCTGTGGAAGTGTCTTTATCACATGTAAAAGGCCTTACATGTGAAAGGCCAAAGAGAAGCCCTGAAATTGCTCCAATAAATAAAGAACATGAGCTAATATTCCCCAGATATGGGATATACATCTTTGCAGATGCCTTTTCTATAACTACAATCCTAGCCCCGTGTTCAAATTGTCAAAAAGCCACATTGAATAGCTGTTCTTCATTGACAGTCTTGGCTTCCTGATGGACCCTGAGTTTAGCTGAGCTGGTTAGAGCCTGGTGCTAATAATGCCCAGGATGTGGGTTCAATCCCTGGAGGGGCCACTCACTGAAGAGTTGGACTTGAACATTCTTGTTCACTTCCAACTCAGAATATTCTGTGATTCTGTGACCACACAGAATTGTTGAGGGTAAACAAACCCAGCAGCACTCACATTAACAAAGGCACAGAGATCTTTCAAGAGTATCTAGGATTTGTGTGCTCAAAACCTCCAGACTCCTGCCTTTGCTGTACGTATGTTCTGGAAGGACTACTGTCCTCCCTCTGGCCTGGTTGAATGTCTACTTTGAAAGACCTGAGACTGAGCAGTTTGGTGTAGAAATAAGTTGAGCAAAATGCAAGATGTTCTACTTCATCAATAGGGCCTCTGGGTCTAAGAGGAGAGTTGAGCCTGTTGCTTCACTCTGGGGAAGGGAAGGTGAGTGAGCACAGAGGCTGGAGTAGAATGGCCCCTGGCAGAACTTCCAGATAGCATAGCACATGGCCAAAGCCCCAAGAGACAGGCTAACTCAGACCCAGATAGGCCAAGAAGTTGCTTCAGGATTTGGCCTCTTTTATGCTAAAAGGACCCTCCCTCTCTTTCCTCCACCAAGAGGTAATGTTTCCACGGATTCCCTTTCACACCTATATCTGGGGCTCAGAATTCAAGAACCTACCAGTCAAGTTAGTCTACACCACCATTGCCTCCAGGTCCTCCCTGTCCACTGTATCTTGACTTGATATTTATCCGGGATTCTTTTTCTGCACACTGCTAAAGGTGTAGTCTAGGTTGATATTGAGTCCTCACCGGTTTTTGTCCTTCTTTCTCGATGCCAAACACATATTTTAAGCTATATGGTGTGCTATTTGCCTACTCCCTTTCAGCCTACAGTGTAGAAGACACCAAGACAAAAAGGACAGGAGCAGCAGAGAAGGTCCCCTGCTAGCTGATGGGGCAGTGTTTAAATGATTGTGTGGGAAATGGGAGTACGAGGGAGGGAAGCTGAAATTCATATGCAGGCATGTGAAATAGTTTCAAGGCAAAATGAACTGAGCAACCTACCAACCTCCCTGGAAGAGTCCAGAAACCAGCATCTCCTGTCCTCTGAGCAAGAAAGATCCACAGCATGCGCTGACCATCCACCTTGATCCACAGCAGGGTGGGATGGGTGCTAGCACCTCCTCAAAGGCAATGCAGTGCTCCAGCACCTAGAGTCAGAGACCCCAAAGGAGATAAAGAGCACTGACACATCACTGCTTTCAGTGGAGCAGAGAACCACCATCATTTCTGAGAGAGTCTGGAGCACTGATATGACATACTGTTTTGTCTGGAATTGGGAGAGGCAGTCTCCTTCCTTTAAGAAACCTGGTGAGGGAGTGTTAATTTTTTCTTTTAAGGAATGAAGAATGGCAACAATATATCCTGCAAAAGGACACTACCTTGTTCCCTTACTCCAGAAGGAAATGTCAAGAGACCCTGGTTTAACTCCTGTGCCTTACATAACAAAACCCCAGAATTTTGTCAGTCCTTTGTTATTGTCTTACCTCCATTATACCTGCCTCCTCAGTATTGATACCTCAACTACTCAACAATCATAAATCAAAAAGAAAAAAATCGTGATCACTGCTAACATTCAAAAGCAGATCATGGCCATTTTCAATTTGCCTTTTGGTTTTTTGAGTCCTTGGGATTCATTCTGGTTTTGTTTTCAAGGTTTTCTCCCCAGAAATCATAGATAAAAATTATCTTTTCATATAAAATGAGTTTTTCTTTTTTTCTTTTGTTTTACATAATCACAAAAGTCCACTTACCAAGACTGAATAAAAATATTATATGTTGAGAAACACACAGTAAAAGCCATGACAGAAGCATCCCTCTCTCAT
>NW_016690321.1:327773-445692 GCF_001604755.1 Lepidothrix coronata
ACTGCTTTTCTCTTCTTTCTTTTCCCTCAATAACTAAACAAAAACACCCTCTGCACAGCTTTTATTCTTGATCATTTTATTTTGGTGGTTTTCATGCTACATAAAAATTAGTTTTTATATCAAAAAATTATTCACAATATTTCCAAAATAGTTCAAGTTTTTTTTTTTCTTTTTGTGTTTTTTAAATATTTTTAATGGATTTTCATTTCTTTTTTTTTTTTTACTGCAGCTAGGGTTACAAAACATCCCATTTCCTCTCACCACCACCAATTCACTGTCGGTTCCCTTTTACATTTGCATATGTAAAAAAAAAAAGAAAAATAACAAAACTTTTTATATCATTTACTTGAGAAATAAAAAGTCATTTGGCACTCATGTCTCTGTGGCTCTGATTTTCACCAGCAGAGTGGCTGGAGGTGGGCATGTGTGTGTGTGTGCACGTGTGTGTGTGTTTTTATGTGGTACGTGTGTGTGTGTGTGCATGTGCACACACACTTGCATGCATAAAGGGTATGAAGAGGAGGCAAAATTTAGGCAAAGATGGTCTCAGAAGCGGATATATCTGCTGTGTTCAACAGCCTGATGTGTGGCCGGCTTCACCGCAAGACACCAACAGCTCAAGAGAAGAGGAGGTAGCAGTGTTGGGCAGTAGAAGACTTAGACTAGACATATTTCTTTTTCTTTTGGTTGATAGGCTGAGCTTATCAAATGTGTTCTCCAAAGTAAATGTATATTAGTTAGAAAGCAAATACAGCTGAAGCTGACCTGCACCAGGTCTAGAGACGCTACCTGCCCCAACCCTAGCAGACACAACAGTTCTCCACTACCGTTCTCAGCCACTTCCAAGTACCAAAGGATGAAGGTGCTGGGCTTTCCCTTAGGTGTCATGATATTGAGAGCTGGCCAGATACCCATGCACCACCTTTAATCCCTGCTTCACAGTCTGTGAGACTCTGCTCAGTCTTGAATGACGTTGTCTAGATTGAGGGCTGTTCCTAACCACTTGCAAATAGCTCAGGAGAGGCAAGGCTGAGCCCCTCTGGCCCACTTAGGGTCATTCATTTGTCCCTGTTGCAGACCTACATGCCTGGCTCCTGCTTCAGCATAGGAAGGACTGTGCAGGGGCCAGTGAGTCATTTCCCCTGCCTGTTCTCCAGCCTGACCCACAACCTGCACATACCAGAGGATGATCTGTGGGTGCTCATTCCCTTTGGATCAGGCCCCTCAGCAGCCATAGGGTTCTTGTCCCAGGAATGGCCATGGAAACTGCCAAAAAAGCCTTTCTCCATCCTCGCCCAGGCAATCCTGCATGGCTTCAGGAGGACAGGATCTGGAGTTCAGACAGCCTCCCTGCCTTGCAGCAGCTTTTGGTTCAACGGCCAAAGCTCACTGGAGAAACGTTTAAATGATTTTTAAGGGAAAAATAGAGAAAAATTTAAAAAAAAAAAGGAAAAGAGAGGGAGAAGCCAAAAAAACCCCAAAACAACAAAAAAACCTCCAAAACCCACCTGTGCAACAATTAAATATTTTGTCTTCTGGGACTCCATAGGGAAGTCAGTGAAAAGCTACTTCCCAAAAGGCTGCTGCCTCCACTTTATACCAGTTTTCACCTCCAATTACAGATGATGCTTTGGTCACTGGCAAAGAGACGTTTCAAGACAGCCCTGCCGTTCCAGAAAAACATGTACAAAGGAAAGACCCCAAATACAGCTGAACTATACAAAAAATAACTGCACAGAACTGAGGTCTCAGAAAGTTGTATTGCTGAAAACACCTCCCTGCGCCCACTAAAAGGACTGTGTAAACAAACAAACAAACAGCAAACATACAAAATAAATCAACAGCTAAACAACAATCTTTCCCCCCTGTGTTAGAAATTTTGAAAACGCAAAGCTAAAAAGAGCAGTTTACTGTGTTTCTGATCACAGGTGAGAGACAGCCTGTTCCGAAGATAGGAAAAGCAACCAGACAGGCAAAGAGGCGTCCAAAGCTAGCAGCTTTTTGTGCTAACCTCCACACTGACTGCTGTTCAGCGGGAAGGTCATTTCCTACAGCACCTCTTGAAGGCTCCAGTTTGATAGGAGCTTTTAGGTGTATAGCATGTTGGTAGTAGTAATAATACTTAATACACACACACGTACAAGCACTCACACACATACATCTTCTCTTCCATAAAAGACAAGCCTGGCAGAGCACAGGATACAATTTGATGGAGAGGAAAGAGTGGCTGGACATGGAAGAAAGCAGAGCAGGTGGACAGATGTTGTCTGATAGAAAGAGTCTACATATAAAGAAAAAGAAACTATCAAAGAGACCCAGTGACACCGGCAATAAAGGGCTGGTTAAGTAGACTTAATATAGTGTAGATGATGAGGGCCCTAGCCCCCAAATGTTGCTCCTTCTCCGTCTGACTAATCACGGTATTTCTTCATCAGGTTCTGATTGTCTTTTCTGGCTGCTGACGAAGGAGAGCAGTGTCTTGTTCAGCAGTTTGGCCAGTTAAAATGCTGTGCCAGCTGGCACTGTAGGGCCCTCCCAGCAGGTCATCCTCTCTGGTGCTAGCAGTGTTGCAATCTCTCCTGGAAATGAATGGGATGGAGAATGGCTGCAGAAAGGTCACTCCCTCCCACCCTCCCTTTTCACGGTTCCCTCTGAGGAAACTGAACCCCTCCAGAGTGTGGAATTTGCAAGCTCCCTAACCAGCTCCAAGCAGCAACAGCGATGTCCTTTCAAATAGAGGGAATGGGAGATCAATCCACCTCAGCTCAGCTTTTTCCTGTGTCTATCTGACACGAGCAAGAAAGGACAAGATTTCTTGCAAGTGGAATTTCAGTGCTTGCATTGCCCTAGGAGGCAGTAAAAGGAATAGCAAGGAAGTCTTGTTTCAGTCACAGATCAGATTGACCAGATCTCTCCCAAAAGACCTTACTGGTCAGTGTGTGATTGTCTTCCTGCTCCACCTATCAGTTAAGGCCAAAGTAGGTAATGAGTGTGGCACAATGGTTTGGAAATGTGGCACAGCGGATTTACCACAGAAGTGAATGAACACACGGAATGGATTTCTGGTGCTATATTCAAACCCTCTACAGGAGGAGTCTGCATCCCAGCCCTGATTCAGAGCTGGTCCCCCAGAGTCCAAACAAAGCAGGTGTGCCTGGGTCTGCCAGGTAAGCAACAACAGGGTTGCCAAGTTACCTGCGAGTACCCATCACCTGGCTTTAGCAGCATACAGCTTCCAACATTTTCTCTTGGTTCAGACATGCATACAAACACCTAAGCACACACACCGTGGCACCACACATACAAATGTGTGCAGGCTGCATAAATACACATACCAATATGAACCCACCCCTGCCCCCCACAAGTAGACACATGCAAGAAATACAGACAAGTAGCAACAGGCATGCAACATACACATTGTGATCCCAAGCAGAGGAAACCCCTCTAAGCTGTGTTCAAGCACGGTGAGTTCCTGGGAGATGAATCCTGGCAAAATGCACTGCAGGAAGAGGCCCACACAGGGAAGAGAATCCAAAAAAAAGTATTCCAGGCATCTAAACCCCTAGGTAGCTTTTCCAAAAGCTCCTTGAATTTCACAGGAGTTTAGCTGCCTGTGAAGATGAATCAGGTTCCAAGGCCTGGAAGGAAAGCAGAGGAAGAAAGCACAAAACTTTAATCTTGTCCCCTCAACTGATTTTTGTCTGTTCAGGGGCAGGTATCATCTTTCTCCTCTTGACATGGGACTTAGCAGCCAGTGTCCAAGGGCGTAGACAGAAGTCTCATGTAATGGACACCCCACAAATGTTGCCAGTACGTCATACTTATGGCACATAGAATAAGCAAAGGAAACACAGCAAGGAAGTGGTGATGCTCAGAAAAGTAACTCACTCTTTTGGTCATAAGTTAATAGATGGGATGTACTCCCAAGGAGATACCTACCCACATCGTGGGTTGGCACTAAATGGGCCCGCATTTCCAAGTCCACACATGTTTGGAGTTCTGCCAGGAGTCATTCGAATGCACAAACATACACCTCCTCCCAGACTGACAGGTATTTGCAGACGTGTATTTACAGGTACACAGACCACTGTGGACCATGCTGGGACAGTAATGCCAATGTCATAGCAAGGGTACATGAGAAGGATAACTACCCTGCTCACCCTTGTGAGCAGAGTTCCATTCCCATGTGGCTGTGGTGGTTTCTCTCACCCAGAAATCAGAAACACAGGTCTGCAATGATGTTGAACAAGAGTTAGCTGCAACTGGGAGAAGACTGCTGCTCTGAATAACCTCTGGCCATGCTGACCCTTTGCATTGCTCCCTGCACTGCCCATATGATTTCATACAGCACAACTCAAAACCTCAGAGACCATGGCACTTGGCAACACACTACACACACAGAGAGACTGCCTGGCCCTTTCTCAGACTGTGGCCAGCAGATCCATGTGTTTTCAAGGATAAGCAACCAGTAACATGGACGTTGAGGATGGTGGGTTGATGTTCATTAAGGAACAATGCAAATTGTCAAAAAGGGAAGGAGGGAGGTGTTTTGGCATCTGCCCAGAGCCCCTACCAGTTTTGCATTGGCTTATTCACTATCCTATCACTCTCCTCCCTTACTGCCATGACATCAGACCACAAACCCTAGGCAGATAGTGCCAAGTACCAGCTTGTATTAACTTATCAGACAGAAAGGGAGTAAATACTACCAGACACTCGCTCCTAGGTTTGCAACACAGCAGAACATAGGTCTTTACAAGCCAATGGCCTCTAGGACTTAAAGGAAGTGCTTTTAAAAGATAGCATACTTCTCTCCATCAGCCTTGCTTTATTCATGTAGAGTAAAAGCAAAGAAACTCTAGTGATCCTCATA
Organism: Lepidothrix coronata; assembly: GCF_001604755.1. NCBI lineage: Eukaryota > Metazoa > Chordata > Aves > Passeriformes > Pipridae > Lepidothrix > Lepidothrix coronata. The sequence continues at coordinate 332,647 of NW_016690321.1, forward strand.
TGGATCAACCTGGAGTGGTTAAAAACTGTATCTGCTCCTGCTCTAAATTCACCAGTCAACCATCAAGGACAGAAATTATGTTCTTTCTCTGGGCTTTCTCAGAAAATACAACTTCACTGCTCCCTTGCATGGGCAAATTTGCCATACTGATTACTTCTTATTTCTTGAGAAGGCAAGAGCAGAACACCGCTTCAGTGAAAGTGACAGAGAAGTCAAAAATAGCTACGAAATATCATCTTCTAAAAATCTGGTCATGGCTAGAATTTTCCAGGAGAGAAGTAGTAGAGGCCTGCCCTTCACTCATCTTCTACACGGCATTGCACAGGTTGATGAAGACAACAGAGCAACAAGACAGCAATAAGAGGAGAGTGGGCAAACAGCCAACATAAGTCATTCTGAGGGAAGAGGCATAGAGATGAAATTGAAGAATAGGTGTGAGTAAAATAGGAAAGCAGATAAGAGGCCAGGGAGATGACACAGTAAGCTGCTGAAGAGATCAAAACACCTGAAAATGAGGTTCTGCTAAGAGGAAGGACAGAGAAGAGCAGAGGAAGTGAAGTGGTCAACACAGAGGATACGAGACCATGCCATCTCCCCTCTCACTGGTACTGGGAAGGCCACAAAAAGAGGGAGATGGAAGAGTTGGTCAGGAGATGAAGGCCCATAGGGAGATCCCTGAAATCCACAGTAATAAATGTACTCTGCTGACATCCCAGGGAGAAGACAATGGGGACCAGGGAAGAGAAAGTAATCAAAGAGCAAAGCACATAGAAAAGGAAACAGCCCTGTGCCTCACAGAAACAGTCCCTAGCAATCAACACGGCTTTTATTACAGGAAATTATTAACACCCTCTGCTACCCACCACCCCTCACCAATCCCAAACCTCCCCTGTTTGGGGACCCTTTCTTGGCACACACATATAACATCCAGATAAACTTTCCGAACCAGCAAAAGCAACCACTGAAACAACTTCAAACACCACAGACCAATAAAACCACAATTTAAAAGTTAACTTTCCCAACCCCCCCCATGCCATTATTTAATAAGGAAATACTGTACAGATATAAAACCCACCCTTTTCCCATCCTGAATATAATTGCTTGAGCTAGTTTCTGTACATATATACACATGTATTTACACAGTAATGCTGCAGTCAAGAAAGCAGATGATGTAAAAGTCACAAAGTGAATACATAAATTAAATAACTACCAGCAGAACATTAGGAAAGGTCACGTTGTTCCTACTTGGCAAAAATGCATTGTGGGACAGAGTCATTAAGTGTACTGCAATCTACTGTGTGTGAGTTGTGTGTTTATATGTGTGTGTGTGTGTAAGTTGTGTGTTTATGTGTGTCTGTAGTCACTCAACCCTCACAGCTTCCTGCTGTATTGGGTTTGTTCATGTGTTTCACTTCCCCAGTATGTCTCATGAGTGTGCGTGCCCAGAGGAACCTCTGTTCCACAGCATGGAATTTTTTCTGACCTGTTGGAGTGTATACCAGTGGTTGCTGTGTTCCTTTAACGGCAGAAGGCCAGCAGGTTAAGAGATCTGTAACTGCTAACACATCACAGAGATCCTTTTTTTACCTCAGCACCCAGGGGACTGTGCCCTTGGCATTTGCAGACATGAGGCCTGCTCTCTGTGATGTGGTTTCACTGTCTTTTTCTATACACAAGCAGATTTATGCTGTGCCAGTTTTGTTGTCAGCAATGACAGAAGGGTGCCAAAATTCACTCAAATGGCATGGCTAGGTGAGGAATTTGGGGATGCTCAAGAGATGGAGAAAGAACTCAAAGCCAATTGCAAAATGTTTTTTGTGTTGCCATTCTAGTGGCAGACACCCAGGTCTGTCTGCAGTCAGCTCCAGGCAGGTCCAGAGAGCCCGTGATGAAGATGAAGCAATAGTATTCATATTGCCAGTGAGACACTCAGCGCCCCAGTTTGCCTTTGATGGGGGAGGAGAGAGGAAGCCACAGGGAAGTGTAGGTGGGTGAATGCAGCGAGGGTCTATGGCTTGGAAATCTATTTGGCTGCAATTTGAAAATAAGCCCTTGTGGGGACAACATTTGGGTCCCACTAGTTACTATCTCAATGTGCCCTGCAGCATCCAGCAGCATGGTAGGTGTGTTCCAGGTGGACACGCCAGGTGTGTTCAGCAGCAGGGAAGCACTTATGGGGAAAAGTGGGTGCAGTAGGGGATTGTGGCTTGGAGTCTGCCCCCGTTTGTTGCCAGCAAATTGGTTCCTTTCTCGTACATGGCTCACAGAGGGTCCTGTGGTGAGCCAGGCATATACCACAGAGAGGAAGCATAATTGGACTCTACCCTTTGTCAGCTTGGATTGAGAAGGAAGCGTGAAGTGTAATTCCTTAAAGCAAAGGTGAAGAGAATCAGCACAAAGTCCTTTCATCAGCACCCCTGATATTTATCCCCTTCCCTTCTCCTTTTCTTTTTGGCAACCAAAAATGCGTGGGGAAGAGCAACCTCCCACCCTTCTCCATGGGAAGGGCTCACCAAAGGTTGCTTGACTGAAGTTGAAGATGTGTGAAAGGCCTAAGTCTGATCACTGGCTGTGTTCCCAGGCTTCCTTCCATCTGTTGATAAGCAATGTAGGTGGGAGGATATGCCATATTTGATAGAAAGCTCTAAAGCAAAGACTTGCCTATAAAGATCCCTGAGGTATCTCTGATCACTCTGACCTGTCACCACCATCACATTCATTCTTTGTCTCCCCCTCTCTCTTTTGCTGGCAATTTTGCTGTGAGAAAAATCTATTTGAATGAACAAAGGGGCATTATTCAAGATGGATGCTAGTGTCTTTTTGAAGTGAAGAGCTCAACATCAGCAGGTATTGCTGAAGAAGAGGCTCATCCTGGCAATTCTTAACTCCTCCACCAAATCCTTCAGGATATCACAAAGGAACCTTCCTCCCCCCATATGCTGGAAACTGAAGTACCAATTTCCTACAGGCAAAGTTCATACTTGTATATTGCTAAACATTTTGAACCCACTGGGTTTCTCGCCTGGAGAGTTCTGACAGTGCATGCTGGATTTCAGAGAGAATGGGATTTTTTTTGTTATTGAGGAGGTGGGGCCGGTGTGCTTCATTGTCTCAACTGACAACAAGTCCTGACTGCAGCTTTTCTTTCCTACTTAGGATGTGACATTGAAAGTTCTGATATTGCCCTCACTGGGAGCCGTGATGGGAGACAAAGAACTACTACACCAGCCTGTGTTGTGTTGCACTACAGTAAAAAGCTGGTGTGAATACTCCAACAATGTTTATGATGTGGAGATCCATGGCTGCAAGTTCTACCTGCCAGTTGATTTCCACTGTGAATGGCACATTTTGATATTTTCTGAATACTTCTTCAGTCTCCTTCATACACATCCTCCTTCAGCTGAGTACATACATTCCAGTACCACTTCAGAAGAACATGGCTCATGAAAATACCTCTCAGAGAGCCATGCCTGGGGCTAGAAGTGAGGAGGTAAATGTCAGAAACATTGCCAAAGGCACCTAATCTTCCCTGGGAGGTTGGCTGCAAATATTCAATAGAGGTCACCAAACGGTACAGGACACAACGGCTTTTGCTCAGTATTCTTGTGTGCAGAAACCTTCAGAGAGGGGAAATGTTCCCAGCCACTGCCCCAGAAAATACTGGTGTTCCGACAGTAGAGAGAGAGAAATGGCAAGGGAGGGGATATGGAGTTTTGTCAGGCTCTGGTATGAAATTCCATTCTTTTCTGGCCTGGTAATACACAGCACATGGGTCGTTTCCTAGTATAGACAACACCTGCTGCTAATATTACCTGTTTGATTTACTTGAAGACTTACAATGAAAATACACCAAATCTAAAATTCTAAATATATAATCAGAGTTTAATAACATCATTGATTTATTTTCTGGATTATGAATTACACCCTCCCCCCTCCCCCCCTTCCCCTTCATCTCTGTCCCAAAACTTGTTGACCTGTCAGAACTAAAATAAACAAAACAACCAGAAAAGATCGCTTATAGGAGAAAGGATTAACCTGATGGACACATGGCCTAATCTACTGTGGGAGAAGGCAAAATACCAGACTCCTGTGGTTAGACCAGTGGTTCAGTCCAGAACTTCCAGTTCTTCTTTTCTGGTTGCCCTAGAGCATTCATTTGAGTGGTTTGTGGCACAGTTATATTTGCAGAGCACTCAGAGTGTTAACAGTGCTACAACAGTATCAATACTAGATAATGATTTTGGCAAACTATCATTTGCCGATCAGTGGAACAAGGGACAGACCAGTTCGGAGAAAATACGAACCAACTTTCAACCCGGAACACAAAAATCAGAACCTTTAAGAAGAGATTTGAAAAAAGTTCCATTAACTTCTTTTTGGTTTGTTTTCAGCTTAATTTCCCTGCAGAGCCACCCTTCAGGTTTCCTTGTTCCAGGTGGGGAGGGAGGGAAAAGTACCGAGATAACCACCAAAGAGATTAGCTGCCCTCATCAGCTGTCAAGCTCCCCCACCCCAAGCCCTTAGGAAATACCAGAAATTAGCACAAGCTTTCCCAGGTCCAGGATTTCTAAACCAAAGTAGCATTGGAGAAGTCTCTTAATGTCAAAGTGATGGTCCAACCTGAGCGGCCAACTTGATGGTTCACCCCACTACTATCAAGACAGTGTAGTGCCTTGAGGCCCAAGCTCCACAGAGAGATGCTGGTACAGAGAGTTTATATGCAAAAAGGAATTGGGGGTGTTCCCATCAAAACATGAAACCCTGCTGGCAAGGCTTGAAGTGACGTTCCGGCGTCTTCCATTCATGAAGATAAAGGTGACAGGGCAATACAGGGGGCCTCAGGGGAACACAACACACATGGGTTTCTCTCTCTCTTTCTCTCTCTCTCTTTTTTTTTTCTCATTCATACGGCCTCGACCTGCGTAAACCGCTTCCAAAACGCAGCCTGAAAAGTCATAGAAAACAAACAGAACAGAAACAAACTTCCCCTCCCTCCCACCCCACAACCTGAATATTCACGAGAAGAGAAACACCAATTTATACAAAAACGCAATAAAAAAGAAATATTTACAAATGAAAGGAACGCCTTCTTGGTGGCCGCTGTCAGAGGTGTCTGACAAGCTGCCATGTGTTCTGGATTGCAGATCGCTCTGTTAATTTGTTTGATTTTTTTTTTCTTTTTTCTTTCCCTATTTGTTCTTGTAATAAGAGAAGAGGGAAAGAGTAAGAAGTTCCCTTACCTCAAAGACTAAGGGGTGGCATCACAAAGACTCTCCCCTTCTTCCCTCCTTAATTTCCTCAGTGAAATATAAGAAAATATTCCCCTCACCAACCCTGCCCACCCTCTCCTCACACTCTTTGACTTTACAAGTAAATCCCACCCTCCCCAGCTTAAAAAATAAATAAATTAAATAGGTAAATAAAGAAAAGGCCTTCTCTTGGCTTAAAAAGAGAAAGATAAGATAAAATCAACCATGGTGTGGTGAGGAATGTGAGAGAGGTGGCTTTCAGCTCCAAGAAATGTGGCTCATAAAGGCAGGGCTGCCATCTCCCTTCAGAGTCAATCCCCAGCAGTCTCCCCCTGCTCTCAGCACAGGACTCTCTTAACTCTTCCTTCCCCTGGTGAGCCATGGTGATTGAGACACTGGGATAGACCCAGAATCAGCAGTAGAGATTTTGCCATATCTCTCAGGAGGGAGAGGTCAGTCCACACCCCCACCTCAAGAGAAAGATGACATATGAATGGGGTGTTCAACTTCTCACTCCTACCATTGCTCCTTTTCCTTTAGTTTAAGTTGCATCTAAAATGATACAATGGAAAGAAAAAACACTCTTATCGATACTAAGTGCACCGGGAAAGCTGTCACTACAACTACAGGGATGGGAAACCCTAGGCTATTCCAGCTTTGCACCTGTGCTAGTATCTTTCTCTTGCACACAGAGGCACACACACATGTACACACACATCTCAGCTTTGCATGTCCTCTCTTCAGCCTTCAGCACAAGCTTCTGTGCTTTCTGGCATTTATTCAAGCATACCCCTTCCCAGGAAGACAAGCTGTGTACTTCCTCTGTACATTCAATAGTAAATATACATATGTATTTCCCAAGGGTGCGTACACCCTCCTCCCATTTCCACATGTGCAAGGAGGCATTGAAACAGTCCACCAGCATCACTGCCACCACACACACCCTTCTATGAAATTTCTTTTTTCCTCTCTAGCACCATGCCAGCGTTGGCAGCGGGCACCCTATTCTTTTTGTTCCAACCTGTTGGCCAAGGGTAGGGAGAGCAGAAGGATGAAATCCCCTTTTTTCCCTCCCCTCCTCACTGAAAGAACATGACCAAAATGGGCTTGGTGTCCCCTGAAGTGACAGTGAAAAAACTCCCCACCTTTCCCTATTCTTAAGCTCTGTTCTACTGTGTTTGTACTCCAGACACCTTATAGGATCGTGGGTTTATTTTGCTTTCTTCATAGACATTTCAAGTATAAGTTATCGTATATACTCGCATATAGGCAAACCCATACTATATACTGCTCCCACCCTTGAAGTATGTCACAGCTAGTGAGCAGTTCACAGCTAATGAACTAACCCTGTTCCCCTTTCCCCAAATTCTTCTCATTTCAGTGCAAACCAGCATCTTTTGTCAGAGTTCGGAAAACCAACCCTGGAATCAGAAAGGCTGCTGATCAGCTTTCCCAAACTCAGACTCCACTGCCTGTCTATCTCTCCCACTGGTCTGCCACAGATTCAATGGCTGTAATAGCCACAGTGAAACCACTAGCCTGACCTGCAGACAAGCCTTCTCTCCCTCCCTCCACACCCTCCCAGCAGACAATTCAAAATTCTAGCATAAAATTTCTCAGCATATACGCAAATATATATATATATATTTCAGCCCTAAACCCCCATAGTCTTCACAAAATAATGTAACAAGAACCTCAATAGAGCTAACATATAAGTGCATCATCAAGTTAGTCGTGTTATTCCCCCTTCACTTTCTCCATGTCTTAAATACTACTCTTTTGTAGGCAGTTTTAGGAAGAGTTGGCTGAGCAAGCATATTTTCCTGCATGTGCATTACACTGCTTCTGCTGCCTCCTCCTGACACACACACACGTGTGTGTGCACATGCCTTTCTCTGCTGGGAGCCAGCAGAAGTGAAACACTACAGTCACTGCTGCTTCTCCTCAGCCCATCCCTTCCCTGTCTTTTTCTCTGCTTTCTGAAATCACAAGCAAGGATATCCAACTCCGACATCACTGTAAAGTGCAATGGCCAGGAATGGAGAGGAGGAGAATGGGAGGAGTGAGAACATGGAAAAAGAGATAAAACGGGAGGGTTGAGAAAGGGGAGGAGGAAGAGGGGACACCGAAGAGGGGACACCAAAGAGGTGGCACTTGTCGCCAGTGCTGCACTACTCAGAACTCCAGTATCCCACAAACTAAGGACGACTCAGAAGAGTAGCTGATGGGATTGATCCCACCCCACCCTCCCATGCCCCACATACACCCCCAGTCCCTCCCCACGCTCTTCCCCTCTCACTCAAACATCAGACTCAATACTGGAGAGTTTCTCATAAACATGCCCGTTGCTGGAGCCATTGAAAGCCCTGGGGTTTTTGTTGTTAGGCACACAGGGGTTGGACTGGTTCCCTATACAGATGTCCTTCTGGAAACGGGCTGGCACAGCCCCATGAAGGGCTGAGACCACCGGCTTGTTGGTGGTGACAATGGCTCGGAAGTCTGGCCTGGCTTTGGGCCCTCCTGCCACCACAGGCTGCCTGAAGAAATAAGATTTGCTGCCGTGGAGCAAGCATTGGTCATCCCCAAAAGTGGGGATGAAAGGGTTTTGGGTGACCCGGTCGGGGTAGAGCGACTTGCTGAGCATGTAGCCCCCACTGCTGCCGGGGTTGTTGTGGTGGTGGTAGCTGGTGGCGGGCACTGAGGACTTGTTGTTGGCAAAGGTGGTCTCACTAGCTGGCATCTCAAACATGTGGGCATAGGGGCTCCCCTCCAAAAACCGGCCCTTGTCCTTGAGGCTGACGCTGCGGGGGGCCAAGGCTGAGTCATCCTTCTGCAGGTCCACAAAGGTGTCATAGGAATGCTGCCGGCGGAGCTTGTTGCGGTTCTTCTTCTGCACCTTGGAAGCAGAATTGGAAGGGCTCTGAGGATATTTGGAGGAAGAGGTGGCACTAGTGGCCACGGGCACAGGGGCAGGTGGCTGGTCCAGCTCTTGGAGCGAGTTGTCCTCACTGATGTCATACAGGTTGCCCGCTTTCTTGCAAGCCTCACAGCGGATGCAGGCCTGGCGGGTGGAATTCTGACCCACCACTGATGGCGTGTAGTTGTGCAGCTTAGAAGGGCAACTGCGGCAGAAATTAGCCCCGGTCCGGTCCTCCCAGTCTAGATTGGTCAGGTTCTTCTCCCATGGCGCTGGGACCCCACTCACAACACCATGCTTGTGCTCATTGCTTCCGCCAAACTCGCCCGAGCCGTGCTTGTGGTGGGCCCTGTTGGTGCAGGATCCACCCCCTCCTCCTCCTGTGTCCCGCTTAAACTCATCTCCCCGCTCTTTGTAGATATCCGTCAGGTCCACATGTTCCCAGTGCGGCGAGTTCTCCTTGGCCCGAAACTGGTCTAAGTAGAAGTCCCGTAGCCCTTCCTTGTCCCTGAAGTAGCGCTTGTGGTCAGGTGAGCGGGGCGGGCGCCGGCGGTAGGCCAGCTCTATCTCATCAAACTCCCGCCGGGACTTGGCAGAGGCTGGGCGCTTCTTCAGGCTGTCCTTGTACTGCTGCTTCCGCCGCTTGGCCGCATTGCCCTCAATGTTGCCATAGGTGACTGTGTGAGTGGAAATGTCTGAAACATCTGAGCGAATCAGGTCATCATGGGTCCCACTGCCCCCGTAGCGATCACTCTTGAAGGAGAACTTGCCATAGAGGTCGCCCAGCTGGCTGTGCTTGGCAGGAGGTAACCCCAGGTCCAAGGGCTTCTTCCCAACGGACCGTGACTGGGCATTGAAGGGCGGGTTGTCACAGTCATAGAGCCCGTCGATGGAGCTGGTGCTGCCGATGCTATGGGGGCGGTGGTGGTGGTGGTAGTGATCCTGATACACGTTGCTGTCCTTCAGCTGGAGGTTGCCAAAGGTCCTTTCCACTTCACTAATATAGTCACTGAAGAGGTTCTCCTCGCAGGGGGGGTTGTTGTAGGATTTACAGTCTGAATGGGTGAAGCTGCGGCGGTGCTCAGAGATATCATAGACTGATGACTCGCGGCGGATAAAGTCTAGGGCACTCTGTGGTGAGCCATTGACCCCTGACAGGTTGGCCATGTTCTTGGCTGTCCGAAGCAGGCGGAGGATGTTGGAATGGGTGTTGTTCATAGTCGCTGTGGGGGAGTTCATTGCTGACTGGCGTTCTTCGATGGCCACGCCGTGGATGCAGCTGTAGATACCCTGAAATGAGAGAAACCAGGAAGGTGAGTGGTCCTGCAAAGAATACACAAAAGGGGACCTGGACTGGGAAGCACCCTGTGCAGCAAGAGCATGTTCCTGTAGGACAGTAAGGCCTGTCAGCCTTCCATCATTGAAACATAATCAAATCAAATGAAATCAGATCTGCTCTTGATATTCCGACCCTCTTTCTTGCCTCTCACATTTTTTCCTTCCATTCCTCTTCCTCTGCTTTGCTTCATGTCATATATGTAGGATGCAGGAATACCTGCCTGCATCCGTTAAGAGTTAGTCAAATCTAGTAGGTGTAACACAGAATTCCAAATGGGGACAATAATATCCTTGGGAACAAAAGCATCAAGACAAACAATTCTGTGTGGATAAGAGGAAAAAAGTCTGTTTTGGCCCTTGAAATTCATCTGGACATCAGTGAATCAACGAGACAGGAGCTATCTTAAAAAGGGAACAGCTTCATTTGTCATAAACTTAGCTACATTAATCACCAGTACAGATTAGAAAAGGAAATAGAGAAAGAGCAGGACTGTCAAATTCATATTTAGGCCTTTTGCATCTCATGAACTGAAGTACAACAGCATTTTTAATTGCATTCTGTTAAATTCAACAGTGATAACAGGCTCCAAATCGAGATCCCTGAAAGTCCTCTATTCAACTTCAAATCAGACAGCAGAAGTTTCCAATTCCCCCATATGCTCCACAAGCTCATTTCAGCCATGACACAGACTGTTTGCAAGGGCTACCCCTAAGAAGAGAAGGGGTTCCTTTATTCCCTGGCCTGCTAAATGGCGTCTGATGATTAATGTCAATTGTGAAATGGACACCATCACACCATGTTACCATGGTTTCTCAGCAGCTAGCAGATGATTAACACTTTTCAGATTTTTCATCAACCTGGTCCGGGTCTAACAGGTAACCACAGAATGAAAGAATCTGTACTTAGCTAAGGATTACCAAACACAAGTCCCCATCTTATCTCCAGACTAAACCACATTAGAAACTAACAATATAGAAGAGAGGCTCTGCCCCTGCATTCAAAAGGCCTTGTCATTTCTCCTCATTATGTTATGCAGCAATTATATATTCCTTGCACAATCAAAGTAAATTCTGTTACATCAGACACTGACCTAAAAAATGCCAAGATTTGACCTTACTTCAGAATGGATCAGGAGAAAGGACCACTGTCTTGAAAGAAGGAAAAAAAGCCCCGAATAGGATACTGCTAACAACACCGATAGGAGAAAGATGACTCAGAAATGGCTGGAATCTGCTTTAAATGTAAATGTTATACCCTAAGGCAGATTTGCATAAGGCAGTTGTTAAGTTTATGTGGTCATCCTCTCTCGAAGGATGTCTGTACAGTTTAGAGCATGGCATTTGGTTAAGGACTTCTGACTGTTAATGATGGCACACTTCTAGTTAACAAAAGGTCAGCTGAAAAGCTGCAATATAGAGGACAATGTAAAACTCTTGAATTTTTAATCCTGTTATCCACCATTACTTGAACCCAAATTTGGGGGGGTCCCCAAATTTGGCCTCCTCACAACTCCCTTCAGAGGAGCAGACAGTAACAATTAGCTTCTCTTTACACTGCATTTTCATTTCCATGACTATAATCCAACAGAGACCAGAGATGTCACAGAAAAACTAAACACATTTTTGCAACATTATTGGTGCAAAGATGACAGCCTTTATCCTGCAGACTATCACCCTATGCCACCTGTGTGTTAGACAGTCTTGGTGGATTTCCCCATCTCCAGTATCTAGGACTGTCTGAATAAAGCCTCTGTTCTTTCCTGGCAGCTAATGACACTCACCCTGCTGATGGAGAAGACCACACCAGGCTTGCCAGAGCAGACACCCATGAAGCAGTGGCGGAATTGCCAGTAGAAGAGGTGCTCACAGATGAAGGTGATGAGACTGAGGGCCATGGCTGCTCCCAGCATGTAGAAGACACCCGCCATGTTATCTATATCCAGCTGGCTGCTCATAACCTCATTCTTCTCGTTGTGACAAATGCCAGTGAGCCAGAGAGCTTCCAGCTCCTCCATCTCCCCTAGAAAGACAGACAGAAGGAAAGAAGCAGGTTAGATAGTCCTGCAACAGCTAAAGAGCTCAAACTGGGGGTGATTGAAAGCAAGAAGCTGATCTGTGGTAATTTCCATGTTCTTTTTTCACATCTGTAACATCCATAAAATATCCTGACTGCCTGTCTGATGGGGGCAAGTGCAATTTGTCACAAGAAGGTCAACAGGATTTTTCCGCAGTCAGATACTAGCCATAAAAAGCTGTAACACAGGACACAGCTATTACACTTGTTAACTGTCTACAATGAGATCCTGAAACAGTTGTCCACCAGATGACTGAAGATCTGGCTTCACAAACTTCCACTTTCATTAGGTCAATGAAGGGAAAAATTAGTGCCTGATACTGGTAGACAAAAATGAATCACTTTGAAATGAAAACATTGTATGTTTCCAATTCAATTAAAAATGTTGATTTTTTTTTAAATCAAATTTATTTCTATCATATCCACAGCTCATTAAAGCTAGGTGCAATGTACCAAAAAATATTTGTGCATTTTTACCTGTTTTTCTTCCCCTCCATTTTGTCCAAATTCAACACTTCCATGCCCTTTGACCAATCAAATATATTAGTAATTTGTATCAGCTAGGAGCAAATGTTCTGCAGTCTAATTTCATACACCACTTACTCCCATTATGGTATTTTCATGAGGGTTGAGAGAGAGATAAACACTCATACACATGCACATATATTGAGGCATTCAGAACAAACTAATTTTGCAGGTTGGCAAATTTTTTCACGCTGTTAGGAAAGTTAGTTTTTCACATTTTCAATCTTCTCTCCAGTGACAAGGGGGAAAAATTCCATATATACATGTGGTGCCATAACAGAGACTTTGAAGCTTTATGGAGAACTTTCATCTTTTTCTGAAATAATACATATTAGGCTGTTTAGGAAACAGAACACCCTATCTGCCAAGTAGCCAATTTGCTGAAGTATATCCAAGTTATGTTCTTTCCATATTTATAATACCGTACGTTATTTTCAGAGTTCAGAAAAAAAGGAATACTTATAAATAAATTAACATGTGAATTTTATTCATTCAAAAAAGTAAATTAAGAGATGGACTAGGTAACTATAATGTTCCAATTTAAAACTCACTCCAAAATATGCTCCTGAGTCTCAAGTTCTTCCTTGCTTTTGTTATTTTTTGAGGTTTTGGAAATTCTGAGCTAACTCTTTCATTCAGAAATATTTATCCTTTAATTCTGTAAACTGCATGGATTGATCCTGTCTAGAACTATAAAATATGAAATAACCATAGACAGTATGGTTAGTGGGTTTGGTCATGACAAAACCACAAAGGTAGTAAAAAGTTCACAACAGAAATCTTGTTTTTACAAGACATTCTTCACATAAGGTATTTTTTCAAACATACATCTGAGCTTGTTCTATGAAAACTTTAGTGCTTTTGACATTGCTTTTGATGATATCGCTACCCTGCATCAACATAAAAGAAGTGATATCCTCACATTTTTGGTGCGATGCCTCTAAATAAACCTTTCTAATAATTTCATGGTTTCAACTCAAATCTGAAGCACCAGAGCTAGAAACTTCCATTTCTTACATGCAAAATTTGGTATTTCTTAGGAAAATTAGAACTCTTCTTTTTCTTGTCACTTACCATCTCCAAAAAGCTGTAGAATGGCAAGATCAACCTGCCGCTTCCAGCCTGAGTCCTTTTGGATGGCAATGCCATAGCCAGTGGAGGCAAACACTTTCCCACTTCCAATTGTCACCAGTTTGCAGCCTTCATCTCTGCCAGCCATGTAGTTTAACACTGCTGCATCATAAATGAAAGCATCCAACTTCCTGCACAGATGCAAGAAACAAGAGAAAAAACCAGAAAACATAGAATCTGTATGAATTCAAAGGTGTTCTCAGGTAATTAAGGCTGAAATTAACCTCTTTCAGATGGATTACAATAGGTTACACAGAATCATTGAAAGGTTTGGGTTGGAAGGAACCTTAAAGATCATCTAGTTCCAAACCCCATGATGTGGGCAGAGACACCTCTCACTAGACCAGGTTGCTCCATCCAACTTGGTCTCGAACACTTACAGGGATGGGGCATCCACAACTTCACCACCTTACAGTAAAAAGACTCACCACTGTCACATGAAAGAATTTTTTCCTAATACCTAATTTAAACCTACTCTCTTTCACTTTGAAACCCTTCCCCCTTGTCACGTCACTACATGTTCTTGTAAAAAGTCTCTCTCCACCTTTCTTGTAGGCTCCCTTCAGGTACTGGAAGGCCAGAATTAGGTCACCCCAAAGACTTCTCTTTTCCAGGCTGAACAATCCCAATTCTCTCAGCCTTTCCTCATAGCAGAGGTGCTCCACCCCTCTAATCATCTTGGTGGCCCTGCTGGACTTGCTCCAAAAGGTTGATGTCTCCTGCCTGTGATGCAGACCCCAGAGCTGGATGCAGCACTGCAGGTGGGGTCTCGAGAGAGCAGAGAGGCAGAACCCCCCCCGACCGGCTGCCCAGGCTGCTTTTGTTGCAGCCCAGGATACACTTGGCTTTCTGGGCTGTGAGCTCACATTGCTGGGTCATGTCCACTCTCTCATCTACCAGCATCCCTAAGTACTTCTCTGCAGGGCTGCTCTCAATCTGTTCATCTTCCAGCCTGGAGATTGGGGTTGCCCCAACCTTGGTGCAGCAACTTGCACTTGGTCTTGTTGAACATCATGAGATTCCTGTGGGACCATTTCTCAAGCTTGTCCAGGTCCCTCTGGATTACATCCAGTCCTTCAGGTCTGTCATCTTCAACTTCACCAGAGTTAACTAAAATCTGAGCCCAGAACCTGTTTACAGGTGGAAGCTGGATTACAAATGAGGATTGTCTATTTCTTTCTGACTTTCTGATAATCATAATTTCTGATCTGAAGGAAAATTTGGAATGAAAATATACTGCAAGATAAAGATGAATGAAGAGGAAGTCAAGGGGATCTATATTCCTATGAATAGCTTGTATTTCTGTACTGCCTTTAATCTCAAAAGAATCTAAAATGCCTTATAAAATGTATCAATATTATATAGCAAAGTAGGGGTTGAAATAAGGAAAATATTATCTCCAATTCAAACTGCTGGCATGCCTTAGCTGAGCAAAATGTCTTTTTTTCAAATCAAATACAGTCAGGACATTATGTTTAACCCCTCGGTTACTGTGAAAAGCACTACTGGATCTTTACCAATGTCAAGTGGCCACGATAGCAGCTTCATGGTTTACCATGCTGAGTAGCTCTTTGTTAAAAAATGCTTAGCTGAAAATCACAACAAAAATTCTGTTTCAGTGCAGAGAAATCCCCGTTATGGACTATGCTGGGTAGACAGTACAACAGACTGATGAGAGCTTTCTCTCACAGAGAGAAATTCACAACAAATTGATTTGGATGTGGGGGGCAGTCTCAGAGTGCTGCATCTTCCACATATCAAAAGACAGCTGATGAGTAAATCCTCCCACTAGATCTGAAATGAAACACATTCTGATAAAAGACCAAAGACCTTCCGCTTGCACATTCTCAAATGCATACTATCTTTACAATCCACCTCCTGCACATATATTTCCAGTATAGTGATTATCTCAGTTCAAGTGCTTATCTGTGAGGAAGTCTGTCCAAGGGTGGATATGAAGCCAGGATGACATCTACCACAAGTGATGAGCTCTATTTCATCCATATATTTCCAGGACAGAGTATATTTATTTCCTGGATGATGACTATCCTGGCAAATGTACCTTCCTAGGATGACATCCAGTGATGGTACAACCATTTCTAATGGGCTGCATGCCTCTGAACCTGGCAAACACATTTAGCAATATTCAGTCAATCTAGTAATTAAATTGGCTGAACATTTTCATTGTGCTTTGGAATGAACTTTCTCATAAGACTGCAACATGAGCGTAAGCAAAAATGTTTTTCTCACTGGGGCTGGGCTCTGAGAACCAAAATGGTCAGCTCTGGGAGGAGGTCTTTAACCTACAAATGACAAAGGCTTGCAAAATGTCATTTTGAGTTAGTTCCTTTGCAGATTCACTGCTATTAAAATAGGATGAGCTATTCCAGCATGCTTTTTGCTAATGATTTTTCCCATGTTTCCCAAATTACCTAAGGAAATGCTTACATTTTTTTATACTTCCTTATTATTCAAATAACATTTTGTTTAGTCCTTGATACTAAAATATTCCAGAGTAGGCTACTTCCAAACTCTTTGCTTCAAACACACCTTCCATTATACTGTATTAGCTGGTGATACACTGGGGTGGGATTAGTCTGACAAAGATTGTTTCAGTTTTCTGATTAGCATAATCTTTTATACACAGAAGGAGGGAAAACAAAGGAATTTCCAGATGACAATATAAATGCTCTGAAAAAAACTTTGTCCACAGAGATCTGTGAGCTTTTCCTGTGTATGCATAAAACCCCATCAGCATGAAACATCTTGACGAAGCAAGGTCTTTGGGACTAATACACACATGGCTAATGTACAAGGATACAGTAGATCCTATTTTTTTCCTTTTATAATCTTACAAACACAGCAAAAACAGAAACTCTTAAACAGATGTCAATAGAAAAAAATGGCATAAAGAACAACAGAGTTACTCTCCTGTGCTATGTATGGTCTTCCTATGCTTTTAACCATGGAAAGATAATACAGGCTCATTTTTCAAACCTCACAAAAAAAAAAAAATTCCAGACAAGCATGCAAAAGAGTCAGGTTCCTGTCAGAGTAAAAATGCAAGAAGAAAGCCTCACCCAGTCTTCAGCGAGAACAGTGCATCATCCACTCCCCTCTGATTGAACTTCACCATGTAGCTGTGCATTTCAGGGTAGTTGTTGCGAATGTTCCTCTCTGTACTGCCATTAGGAACCGTCCCGAAGCGGAAAGGAGGTGAGAAGTCATTTGGTTTCTGAAACTGAAGAGACAGAAAAAGAACATTTCTCACAATCTTTCAGATTGAAGCAGTCACCTGGTTGGGAGAACATACTCTCCCTGGAAGGTAGTTCTGATTTTATTTTACTATCAGGTAGAAAACATTGTTGAGAAGTTATTATATTTCACTGTTTTCAAACACAAACATCTTCTGTTAATGCCTAAGAACCAAGAAGTAAATCTGAGCAAGCTGTTCTTTTTGCCCACTCTGGATCAAGTGCATGAAATAGCCAGTGATCAAAGATTAAACAGGAGTTTAGATAAAAGGAAAAAGGAAAGGGAAAATGTAACAGTGCCTTTGGAGCACAGTCAAGGAAAGATTTTCAATAAAATCTATGTGCTTTTTATCCACAAACTGTAATTTAGTTCCTAAGAAGTATCCTTTTCAGCTCTGTGGATGCCTTTGCACTTCCTGGTTCTGACTGAAGTAGAAAAATAATTAAAGAGGAAAGATGCCTCTCAGCACACCTCCCACCCGCTCCACCAAATGAATGATCAGTTTTCAAAGTTTTGGGCAAATGTTCCAAATGAAATGCTATTAGCAGATGCAAGTCACTATTAACATTTGATGCCCAGAACATTACTGGCAGAATACTCCAAAGCTTTTGCTGCTCACAAGAAATACATTTATCATAACATTCCCCCATGGCTGCAAGGCTGTGAGATTTTATACGCCACTAGTTTAACTTAAGTCATAATCAATGCTCTCTGGGATTTTATGAGCAGTAAAATTTAGACTGCCAATTATCAAGTCTGCTTAAAACCCCTAGAACCAGCAGACAGGAAGGAGCACAGAACTATAAACCAGGAACTGAATAAGTAGTACAAGAAAGAGATGAAAAAGTAGGTTAGATGGAAGAAAGCCTCCTCCTCTCTGGATATATCAAGCACTAGCTTGTCTGGTGTTATTTCTCAACTCCCAGCTGTGATTGTATATTTGTATGATCCTGAGAAGCACGCAAACAACATGCTAATAGTCAGACTAAACCCATTTAACAGCCAGAGTTCACCTGGTACATGAATATATGCCATCATGTACTGCCACCTTCTACACTGGAAATACAGCTGCAATCTACAACTATAGCTTAAAACACATACAGATGAGCCTTGTTCTTGAGTACTGCTTAAAGCCATTTTGGAACCTGGTCAACTCAACTAAGGAGGCCAAAGCCCCTAAAGCAGCGTATCTCATTCACAGCACCTCAGCCATGAGGACAACCAGGAGCTGTGTCTGAATAGGTGAATACACTGTTCTTCTGCTTCCTTGTACCCGTCAACTCATCTGGCTGTGCAAGGAATTATCCCTCCAGTTTGGATGGCAAGATGAACTAACTTGTAAGTGCACATGAGTGTGTGAGAGAGAACACGTGTCATACTGCTTTAAGCCAACAGAAAACATCAAGGCTGTTATTTGGAACTCAGGTTGGTACATCACCAAAAAAACAGAGGTTTCACATATAATAAAACAGACAGTAAAGTGGTTCTTAGAACCCTGTCACACCCTCTAGAGACGAAGACAAACTCACAGCTATCAAAGACTGTAATGAAAGAAAACTTTGATGGGAGAAAAATCACTCCAGCTTGCTAAAATTATTTTTTTCTACCAAGTTGATTAAAGCAGCAGCCTAGGGGACCCATCACAAGGAGGGCACTGCCCATACCAGATGCAAAGAAACACACTCTCTCCCTTGACATGCTAAACCAGGTGTTTGTAGAGTGCGCAACTTGCTTTCCCAGAGGCTGCAGAACCCAGCCTTGAAGGCAAACAGGACATTCCCATTCCCACAGAGCCCTCCACAGAGTAAAGTCAACAGGACTTTACAGTCAGGCATCAGGCAGGCCTGACCAACATTGGTGGGACTGAGCTTTGGCATGTCCTTTGAAACAGCAGCAGCTATGAGAGCCTCTGTCTGAGCCCAGAAACTGTTAAAGAGGCCTCATCCAGTGTCCATTTTATACTTCTACCTTCGATTCCCAGTGAAAGTATCTCTACTTTTGTCCGCTTCCATCATGGTATCTACTGGAGTAAGAAGGATTATAGCCAGGCAGGGCTGTGATAAGGGAAACAATCCCACTCTTGAACTATCCTTTGACCCCTCTGGTTAAGGGCCCGTTATAGCAGCCAGAAGTGAAAGGCTCCACTTTTAATTTTTAACCTTCTGGGCAATCAATAAATAAATGAAAACATTTCTCTTGAAGGAAATTACTGTTTCTGGCAACTGGAAAAACACATTTCTAGAGAAGGAAGTCAGGTTGATGGCTTCTACAAATCCACATACTATTCATTCACTCATCAATCCTTACCCTCTGCTCATTCCTCAGTCAGAATAGATCATTAAAAGCAAATCATTCTCTGCACACCAACATGCACACACACTTCAACCATGGCCTGGTGGACAGCAAGACAGGAAACTATGAAAGGATCCATATGGGCCCACACCAGAGAATTTTAGCTTGAATGCCTAAGAGGAACACAGATACCCAGCTAACCTGATTTGGTGTTTACAAAGCTGAAAGCAATTGATGTCCAGCTGACTCCACAGTCCATGGAGCCAGAAATAAGCAGATACTTTGAAAAGTAATAGTATGGTACATGCATGAGTCTTTCTGGTAGGAAAATCACCATGTTTGTTGCTTGGCAGTAGGTGGGCACAGCTCAGTCCAGGGATGAAGAAATCTCCAAAGAACTCTCTAGACTCAAAAACTGTTGCATCTTTCTGAACTATCTGCTGCCCCACACTGCTCATACTAAAGGGGCAAAACCACATGCAAACCCTTCAAGAAAATTCATGGAACAGATGGGGAAGGAGTGTGTGCCATCACAGTGGAGGAATGTGTGGAGGAACTGGAGAAGATCCATAAGGAATAAAGTTTATTGACACATTGGCAAAGCATTCAGTAAGGAATGCCACCTGTTTGGTTTCTTCCAAGGACTCAGACACCGGGCCTGGATCATAAGTATCAGCCCCAGGAAAGCAAACCGGTCTATAAGGAGTCTGCGACACGAGGCAGGAGCTGAGACACAGGGGCCAGTATGTGGAGGAAGCCTGTGCAGAGATAATCTCAATGCTACAGTAAATATTGACAAAGGAATTAACCATGGATATTGACAGAAAGGGTCAGAATGTAGATTAGTGGGAGAACTGTCCCATTATTTCATGTAAGTATTTCTCCTGTCAGAGTCCTAAGTCAAAACTAGTCTACCCCATCTGCAAAGAGGAATCCTGTGATGACAACAAGGGAAGGGAAGATGCACCAGTTGCTGACCAAACCCAGCTGTACAGGGTTCACACTTGTAGGAGCCCCATCTCACACTCGCATGCAGCAGGAGTCCTGCTGCCCAGCTCTACCTACCTCAAGGGATAACTGCCTGTGAGGGAACCCGCAGGGCTCAGCCAGTCCTGCACCCAAAGAGTCCCAGGCAGAGATGTACCCCATTTGCATCCTCCCACTCATTTACCATGGGACACCATTTGTGAGATGCTCCACTTGTACCCAAGGTGATGTGACACACTCTCACCCATGAAAGAAATCCCACTTGCTTCACAGCTATTGTGGGCGAGGCGGATGCTGGAGATGGGGGTGGAAAGCAGATACCAAGCATGTCTGAAGGGCTGGGGTAGCTCTAGGACATGAGATGTCTGTGTTCAGAGCCCAGCAGCTGCCGGTCTCTTCAACCCTTCACTCCACAAACTGAAATCAAAGAGCATTAAGTGCAAAGCAGACTCTGGCTTTGGAAAAGTAACCTCTCAGTCAGAGAGCAGAAATCTTCCTGCTCTGGAGAGCGATAAACACACAGGCTGGGGGCTGTTAGCACATTCAGGGGGGAGAGATCCTTTCCCAATCCCCTCCACATCTCGCCATGAGAGCTGTCGACAGCAGCAGTGAGAGCGAGTTTAAGTGACTTGTCTGGCAGAGCTGTTTCATTAGCAATTTGGAGCCATGCCGTGCAGAAAGCAGCATTGTTCTCAGATGTTCGAATATCAATCTGCATAATGAAACAGGTGACAGGAGCTCTTCCCATTCATGCAGCCTCAATTGGAGGGGATTCAGATATGAGGGGAAGGGGTTATGTCTAATTGGCCACAATTAATTTGATGAGAATTTTTTTTCCATTATATTGTCTATCACCAAATGGTTCCTACAGAAAAGCACATCTGCACTTATTTATCTGCCTGATGTAGGCCCTGTTTACACTGTAAAGTGTTTGCCAATAGCATCGAAAGCAGTTTCCCAAACTCAGCAAGCTCTCACAACAAAAAGGCTCTTTTTTATCAGTCAATCTACTTTACACTGCTTTAAAAAAAAATCCCCTGCTGGAATACATAATGAGCTGGCAAAACTTGGTGCAAGTGTGTGTGTGTGAATGTGTTAGTGCCTTACCCTTACACAGCTTCTCTGGGAGGGTTCCTCACACTTTGTAAGGCCCAGATCCCCAGTTTAAGTTTTCTACTACAGGAAGCTCCAGAGCTCTGACCCATTAAAATGAGGTCCACAGATTCAGCTCCTCTTCTAGCTGCAAGTCCAAAAGACCTTAAGCCCATGTTAGATACTCTGGGTTTAGTTAATTTGCCCAAATATAAGTGCCAAGCTGAGATGCCAAGGGAATTTTACCCTGGGAGCAGGTCTCTCATAGTCTCTGTGTCAGAACTGCTAGCCACCTGAGGGTAGGTTGGATACTCCAGTACACCTAAATTGGCTCTAGACATCTACACTAGCACAAATTATTCCAGCCACTGAGCCATTTGGCCCTCAGGACACCTTCTCCCACCAGAAGTACAGGGAGCCAACTGCTGCGGTTAGCAAAGAGCCTGAAGTGCCCACCACTCCCATGAACTTGCGCATCAGGGCATCAGTCACAACCTTCTGCTCAGGCACCTATAAGCAGCACTCTGCTTGTCCTTTTGGCAGCTGTAAAACCAGCAGACATCTGTTGTGGCACAGGCCAAATACCTTTCAAAAAAGACTGCATTTATTAGTAAGCTGCAACATAAGATTTAGTGACATCAGGCCAGAAAAGCAAAGTCCATGCTCAAATGCATAATTTCAGCAGAACCTTTCTGAATTGCCCTAACATCCTTGATTGTCTCCTCTTGCTCTGGTTCAGCTGCATGTCTCTGTGGTCAGCTTGCACCTTTCTTCATTGCCTGAGAATCCAGCCAGGCTATTTGCACAAGAGATTCATTCAGAACTTGTTAAAAATTAAAGAGTAGGCCACTGGTTTCCAGGTCTAACCCTGAGGTAGCCCTATGCCTACACTTGAGTCTTGACAGACTAAGCATGTCTACAGCAGCATGTCTTGCCCTAGCTGCCTTGCTTCTGTATCCTTTGTTTCAGCCAGGAAATTATCTCCTTCACAACTAATGGATGACTTTCAAAAAGAAGAGGCTTGTCTTTTTCATATCCCCAAAATATATAATTTTTGGCCCCAAGCTGCCCAACAAACAGTGCCACAGAATCACAAATGTGGATTTGGCCCTAAGAAGATCTCTCTTCTACCTCACTCTCTCCGGTGAGTCTCTCCTGGACATCACCATTCCTGACAGCTGCTGTGGAAGATGACTGGTACTGGAGACTCCTCCATTCCCTGGACAATCCCCACCAGAGCATTACTAATGGAAAGTTCTTCCAAGTCTCTCAACCAAAGCCTCCCTACTGCAATACAACTATAATATTTTCTGTTATCTTATCAATGGACAGGGAAATTCAAATAGTTTCTTCTTCTCTGAAGGAGAATTTTATGTTTTTCAGTACCATTAACCTGTTTCTTCTCTGTGTTCTTTCACTGCAGCTAAAGAAGCTGTTTTCTCAGTCTTTCTTTGCAAGCTGTATCATGTGGACCTGTAACCTGCTGTCCTTTGGCTGTATCCTGTAGGTCTTTCCTTGACTTACCTTTTGTTGGTGAACATGCTCTCCACCATACCAAGAACAATCTGATCAAGACCCAAAGATATTAAGAGAACATTACACTAAAAAAGCTTGCATCAAGGCAATAAAAACAATGCTAGCGAGAGTTAATGCTCATTATTACTCAGTGCCTCTCTATATTATATAATTTTCCCTCTGTCCTTCATTTGCAGACTGCAAGTTCTTCAAAGCTATAACTCTGCCCTGATCTGCATTCAGGTAGTGACCAGTTTGTTTCTGGAATATCAAGCATCACTATCAACACCATCTTCAGGGCTTTTACTGTATTCTTTTCTTTACGCAGCTTGATTGTGCACATAGACACACTCACAAACTCATGCCCCCATTACCTGTCCTGCTAGACAAAGTGCTCTACAGATTCCCAGCATGGAACCTGCAACCTGTTAGTGGCATGGCACTGTAGGGCACTATTAAATCGACAAAACTGCATCCCAGCTAGGAGTGTGCCAGCCCAACAGCATAGGCAGAAAATCATACTACAAACTTAAATCGTAGAACTGGTACAAATCTCTGAGGGAACAGCAGACTAAAGAGACTGTGCTGCTCATTCTCTATTACTAATGAATCTCTTGTACAGATACTTCTCAAGATTCATTCCTAAAGCATTCCTCTCCCCTCTGCACAGTCACGTACTTTTGACATCACAGACATTTTTTATTTCCAAGGTGGAACTCACAGCCATTTCTAAGTGACTACAAGTTTTCAGATCATCCTTTTACCCTAGCTCTTATTTCTTCCCTCACAGTAACACCTTCTACCTCCTCAGCAGTGGCTAGGACTACTCACAGCACTTCTTAAGGGCAGAGGAGCAGGCAATTCCCAAGTGTCAAAAGTCAGGCAGGCAAGGCAGAAGGCCTTGGCTAAGCAGTGATCTTCTCTTGGAAATAAGGCAAAAAAGGAAGGTGTATGCCCAGTGGAAGCAAGGTCAAGTGACATGGGAAGAATCCAGAGATTCTCCTTGCTGCTGTATGGAGAAAATTCATCTAGTCAAAGCTCAGCTGGAGTAAAAGCAGGTCAGAAATGTGGGGGACAATAGAAAGTTTTTCAAATACATTAATGGCAATAGGCAGGATAGAAATATCATTGGCCTGTTACAGGATGAGGATGGTCACCTCACAAACAGGGACAGGGACAAGGCAGGGGTGTTTTATGCTTTCTTTGTCTCTGTCTTCAACACAGATAAGAGGGTCTCAGTGCCCTGAGCTGGAGGACCATGACTGTGAGAATGATCAACTCCCAGTTGACCCTGAAATTGCGTGGGATCTGCTGCTCCAGCTGGATCCCTACAAATCTATAAGGTCTGATGATTCATCAAAGAATTCTCAAAGAGTTGGCTGATGTAATCACAAAACCTCTCTTGATGATTTTTGAGCCGTCTTGGGAACCCAGAGAGGTCACAGCTGCCTGGAAGCTGGTGAACGTTGTCCCAGTTTTCAAGAAGGGCAAGAAGCAGGACCCCAAAAACCACAGACCAGTCAGTCTCACTTCAGTGCCTTGTTAATTTATGGAGAAGATTATTCTGGAAGGTATTGAAAAAACACCTGAAAGACAATGCAGTCATTGGTCACAGCCAGCACAGTTTCATGGGACAAAAGTCCTGCTTATCAAATCTGATTTCCTTTTATGACAAGGTAACCCACTTGATTGATCAAGGGAAGCCAAATCTTTTTGAATTTCAGTAAAGCTTTCAATACTTTCTCTCACAGAAACCTTCTGGACAAAACGGCCAGCACCCAGCTGGATAAAGACATCATGCCATGGGTGACCAAATGGCTCACGGATCAAGCATAGAGGGTGAGGGTAACATCAGACTGGCAACCTGCCATTAGTGGGGTTCCACAGGGCTCCATCTCAGGCCCTGGGCTCTTTAATGTCTTCATTAATGACTTGGACACGAGACTGGAAAGGATACTAAGCAAGTTTGCAGATGACACAAAATTCAGAGGAGCTGTTGACTCCCTCGAAGGCAGGGAGGACCTGCAGAGAGACCTCAATAAATTAGAGGACTGGGCAATCACCAACCATATGAAGTTCATCAAGGGAAAGTGCCGGATTCTGCGTCTGGGATGGGGCAATCCTGGATGTACATACAGACTGGGGAATGAGATACTGGAAAGCAGTGTCATGGAAAGGGAGCTGGGGTTCCTGGTTGATGGGAAGTTGAATATGAGTCAGCAGTGCCCTGGCAGCCAGGAGGGTCAACCATGTCCTGGGGGGCATCAGGTACAGCATTGCCAGCTGGTCAAGGGAAGGGATTGTCCCGCTCTGCTCTGCACTGGTGCAGCCTCACCTCGAACACTGTGTGCAGTTTTGGGCATTTTTATAAGGAAAATATTAAGCTATTAGAGAGCATCTAAAGGAGGACAACAAAGATGGTGAAGGGCCTCGAGGGGAAGCCGTATGAGAAGCATCTGAGGTTACTTGGTCTGTTCAGCCTGTAGAAGTGGAGATTGAGGGAAGATCTCAGCACAGTCCCCAACTTCCTTGTGGGTGGAAGAGGAGGGGTAGACACTGATCTCTTCTCTGTGGTGACCAGTGACAGGACCTGAATGAATGGCATGAAGCTGTGTCAGAGAAGGTTTAGGTCGGATATTAGAAAGAGGTTCTTCACCTAGAGGGTGGTTGGGCACTGGAACAGGCTCCCCAGGGTAGTGGTCACAGCACCAAGCCTGCCAGACTTCCAGAAGCATTTGGACATGGTGTGACTCTTGGGGATGGTCCTATGAAGGGCTAAGGGTTGGACTCGATGATCTTTGTGGGTCCTTGCCAACTTGGCATATTCTGTGATTCTGTGAATCCAGTCACCATGTCAGCTCTTTCTGATTGTGGGCCCAGTTGCAGAAATCAACCCTAAGACTGCAATGGCAAAACCCTAGTGTCTTGTCTTCAGCAGTCAAACAATATGTGCCTTGATTTATAAACAAAAAAAAGGGAAATTAAAAAAAAAAGAGAGAGAATGAACAGCACCAAATCCAATATGTCAGTTTTTGGAGGGCATAAAATTACCCTGTGCTCCATCAGACTGACTTTGTGGTTTATCCTATTATTCAACACCCAGTGATGTTTCAAAATCTCTGTCTTGCTTTGTGTAGTGCTTTCACCCACGAATTGTTATAGATAAGTCCGAGAAAGGAGTTATCAGTTAGTGCAGCTGACTGCAGCAAAGTTGGCAAGGAATTAGATTAAAGTAACTTTTAAAGGAAGATGTAGTGTCGGTCAGACCCACAAACAAGAAAGAAAAATATCCATGAACGTCTGTTGGCGAAATAGGGACACATGCGGGTCAAGGAAGGGAACAGAGCAACCTAGTGACAATGCAGAGGTGAGGGAGGGCAGGTGAAAGTAAAAGAAAGGAGTTCAAATATAGCAACTTTAAAAATAGTTGTCCTTGCAAAATAACTAAGATGAAAGCAGAGATCCAATTGGTGGAAGAAGTCTCCATCACATGCAGTTATTGCCAGAACAATGCACACAGTAGCATTGTGCAGCCTCTTTGCAAGCTGTATTGCTATGTAGATACCTGCTCTGTGCGGCTTCTGCACAGAGCAGAAGACTGAAAATCTTGGGCAGTGCAGCATCACCACAAACAGATGACACCTCAGGCATCCCATGTTTCCACAGACTCACCTGTGTGTGCATGCTGGCACCAGACTGCCTTTCTCCTGACCCAGGCATTAAGGATATACCAGGCCTGAGGGGCCGCTTCACTATCAGACCACCACATATAAACAGAGTACTCTCACCATCAGCAAACCAGGCGTCTTCTGGATTTGCGAAGTGCATGAGCATTTTACAGGCTCTGCACAGTTTCTCTACACAGAAGGTAATAACAATGCTTTAAAATTTCCTCAGGACACATTTGGTGGTATATAGGCTTCAAGTCAGTCATACTGTTAGGTATCCCACACACTTGACCAGAAAACATCTGTAGTGGAATCACTACAGCTTCACCAGTCAGAGACAAAAGCTCCTTGCACAGTATTAGTTATGTGTGATATCAGACAACCACAGTCACATCTGTTGCAATGAAGTGGTCTATGAAATCCTAGCTACAGTACACTTAACTTTTGTTTGCATGCATGTAGAGGATGGAGATCATCAGTTTATCCCAGCATCAAATCATGCCATGTATTTCATCTTTGAAAGTCAGCTTCCTTGGAAAATAAACACAAAGGGGCAAAAGGCCTGAATAATCCCAGGAAACACAAAACAGAAATTAGTGAGGCAGAAAGATGCCAGTTACTACACTCATGTTAATATCATTAGAAGTGTAGATGTTCATTCCGAGGGAAAAAATTAACTGATGAAAAAGACCTTGAGAGGAGAGGTGGCAGCTAAGTACAGAGGAATTTGAAATCTATTTTGTTTGCACATGAGACAGCTGGTTAATAAATTATGAAACACGCTGAGAAATTTAGAGGATGTAGTTTGGTGGGGGAGCAATTCCATTTTTCCCCCATTTTCACTAGCAAAGGAAGGTCTTGCTTCTGAGTACTAATAGTAGCCAACCTACTGTTATGTGGGTACTAACCACTGGGCAGTAGGGTGAAATCCTGCACAAGTCTGGCAAACCTCCCAAAGACTGCACAGGGGCCAGAATTTTCATCCAAGTAATTAGAAAAGCTTAATCATCACATTAGTGCAATTTCTTAAGCACCTCTGTAAGGCAGGGAGGCAAAGCAAAAAAGCAGGGCATTAGAGTAAGGGCAGCTGGAGCATTCCAGCACCTTCCCAGAGGCAGAAGATAATGCCTTCCTTTAGCCTTCTGATGAAAGCTGCTTCCCACCTGCAAGTGGAAGACAGAGGAATGAAAGCTGTATCACTTCCTTGGGAGTCCTGGGGTGCTGAATCAGGTACACCTGAAGCAAACAAGTCTACTGGGCCACGAGTAGACTTAGGGGAAGTTGAGTAGCCAAAGGCCTGGGAGAAGCAAGGCTTCTTTCCACACAGAGAAGTAAAAATGTATGGGAAGATACAATCTGCCAAATATTTATCAAGTATATGTATGTACATATAACTTTAAATGTCACAGTAGCTAGGCATTAGCCATGAAAAGGCGGGGGGAAAGCTGTTATATTTTTTTTTAATCCTGTAGATCTCATCCTCCTATTCCCTACCCACCAGCAATTCAGCCCTGATCATTCAGTTGAAGGAGGCCAGCTCTCATCTCTAAGGCTGCCAAATTCTGGTGGTAGGGCCATTGTCTTTTATTTGACTGCAAAGTGCCAAGTACATTTATGGCACCATATAAATAATAAATAAAAATAGTCATTGCTTCCCTCTCCACTGACTTATACTGATGCGAGAAGCAGGACAATCCTTTGCTTCCCCCTCTTTTCCCTTATGTAACTCTCCAAAGACAGCTTTTTCCAGACTGCCACGCAATTAGCACAGAAGCAGCCAAATTTAACCAGGACGGTGTGGCAGGGGGAATGCAAAAGCTGCAAGCTTCCATGGCCCCATAGCCAATGTCCCTCACCCAGCAACTCCCATCCGTGCCTCCAGCAAAACCCAAGGGTTTGCATTTCTTCCTTTCCAGCAAGGATTAAGCCTACAGTCTGACTCTGACTATCCCCTCCCCTTGCATCCTACCTGCTCAAGTTCCCAACTAAACTGCATTTTTTTAACTGGTATTAATCCTGAAGAATCTCATTGTGAGCATTTGCTGCCGTTAAATCACAGAATCACAGAACGGCTTGGCTTGGAAGGTACATTAAAGATCATCTAATCCCAATCCTCATGCTGTGGGCAGGGACACCTTTCACTCTATCAGTTGCTCAGAGCCCCATCCAATCTGGCCTTGAACACTTAGAAGAATGGGGCATCCACAACTTCTCTGGGCATCTGTTCCAGTGCCTCACCACAGTCACACTAAAGAATTTTTTTCTTAATACCTAATTTAAACTTACTCTCTTTCACTTTGAAACCATTGCCCCTTGTTGTGTCACTACATGTTCTTGTAAAAAGTCTCTCTCCACCTTTCTTGTAGGCTCCCTTCAGGTACTGGAAGGCCAGAATTAGGTCACCCCAAAGACTTCTCTTTTCCAGGCTGAACAATCCCAGTTCTCTCAGCCTTTCCTCATAGCAGAGGTGCTCCACCCCTCTAATCATCTTGGTGGCCCTGCTGGACTTGCTCCAAAAGGTTGATGTCTCCTGCCTGTGATGCAGACCCCAGAGCTGGATGCAGCACTGCAGGTGGGGTCTCGAGAGAGCAGAGAGGACAGAACCCCCTCCCCTGACCTGCTGCCCAGGCTGCTTTTGTTGCAGCCCAGGATACACTTGGCTTTCTGGGCTGTGAGCTCACATTGCTGGGTCATGTTCAGCCTCTCATCCACCAGCACCCCTAAGTACTTCTCTGCAGGGCTGCTCTTGATCCCTCATCCCCCAGTCTGTATTGATACCAGGGGAATCCCTCTAATCAACAGAAAAAGAGAGAATCCTGAGAGACCAAGTCAAGGCTAAAGCACATTGCAGCCTCCTT
Organism: Lepidothrix coronata; assembly: GCF_001604755.1. Classification (NCBI taxonomy): domain Eukaryota; kingdom Metazoa; phylum Chordata; class Aves; order Passeriformes; family Pipridae; genus Lepidothrix; species Lepidothrix coronata. Next base: position 361,548 of record NW_016690321.1, read on the forward strand.
GCCACTCTGCACTACACAGTGCTGAGCATAAGAAAAAGAGGGAGAATAACAAAGTAGGATTGAAGAGGGTGGAAGAAAAAAATGCTTGAAAACCCACTGAATTTAAACATTTATAGTCTTAAAAGTACTGAATCACATTTTAACACACAGGCACAGAGGTTTGTTCCAAAGACCTCAGCATAAAAATCATCCCAATCCAAAGTGCAGAATGTCTAAATCTGATAAACGTACTCATCTGCAACTGCAAAAATTTATCTGAGATCATATTTATGTACACAATAAATGTAAGTCACAAGTTAGAAAAATCTATTACTAACATCGATATGCTGTACATATTTAATAGCTATTTATTAATATGAAAATGTTAGCATAATATGTAATTACACATAATAAATGTGTATTTTGTGTAATTGCACACAATATGTAACTACACTATAGAGTATTAGTAAATACTTCGTACTGTAGCAACTGATGATTTACAAGGAGATGCAGAGAAATAATCAGATTTTAAACCATAAAATTTCAGATTATGGGAGCTACTGGAAGTGGCACAGTCTTACTTCTATCCAGCTAACTCATATCACCACAAAGGTGTCCTGAGAATAAAAATCATACTGCTGTTGAAAGGATTGCATATTTTCTGTTTTGGGACACCACCACATAAAAATTCCTTTATATCCTGCTGAAATGTGTGAAATTACCACAAATGTCTCTTGATAGTGAATGTTTAATCCTATGGAAGATTTGTACTGCCTCCAAGCCATCCAGTTAGACAACCTTCCCATGACAGACCTTACAAGGTACAAGACTGACCCTCACTTTTAGTCCTCTTGAAAAATGTATACCTGTAGATATCTGCTCTGCATTTCCCTAGACTTCTCCAGAACAGGTATTTGTTGTACAAAAGCTGCAAGCTCAGAAAAGCATTTAACTTCAATCATTTGAATAATAGTCCATTGACTTTAATGTCACCACTCATGAGCGCAAAGTTAAGCACAAGCTTAAGTGTTCTGCATATGTGGGATCCTTGTATAATGTCGATTTAATGTGCTGCAGAGTATAATGTGGGAAATAATTCATTTTTCAGTTTCGCGGCCAAGCACCTGCCAGAATAGAGTAGATCGGGGGTTTTTTGCAGGTTTTTCACTGAGGCTTTTGCTTTGTATCAACCTGAAATGTTTCATTCACCTCAGAACTACGTGTGTTGTCTTGTCTTCCAATTATCTCCTCCTGTCCCTTTGTTTTGTTACAGAAAAAAAATACTTTTTTTTCTACTTCCTCTAAATGTAGGTCAATTTTATGAGTAGTGCCTTTAGAAAATGACATGTCAAAATACATGTCAGAAATATCAAAGTATTTTGTTTCAAGTATACTAAAATGAGCTACTTTGGAAAATATCAGAATTTCCTTCTGGCCTCTTATGCTCTCCTCAGATTTTTTTCAGTAAAATTATTGGCCAATTTTAACTTCAAAAGTTATTAAAAAAACACCCAAAACCAAACACGTAACTATCGAAAAAATAACTGACCTATGCTGAACAGAAACAGGCCCTTTGTCTTGACATTTCATTAACATCTTAAAAAGCAAATAAGTCAAATACCCGTGAAATTTCAGCAATCTATATTAATTTGCAGGCATGCAGAAATACATTTCTCTCCTTTTTATGTCAATTACAAAATTACCATTTTGATACTTTATTAGCTTCTTTGGCATTTGCAACTAATTTATACGAAAGGATACTATTTTTTATTATTATTAACCTACTGCATTCTAAATTATTTTATTTAAATGCCCTGCTGGCTGTCCACATTTCCTTTTATTCTATTACTACTGTATATGAATGGAAATTACGTATAGCTATTAGATTACTTCACACATTAGTTCATTTTATATAATCTTTCCTGTATTTATTGCCTTCGTTAGACTGAAATACCGCAGGCGCTTGTTTCTCTAATGTGTCTGAAGCTCTCCCGTTAATGGAAATTGGGTTATATTTCCTGATTACAGTCAGATGAAATCCAGACCCGGGAGTCGACTGCAGTATTCTGCGACAGGCTGTCTTACCACCGGAGCTTTTGCAGGGGGTCAGGGTGGTAGCAGCCCCCCACATGGATTCTAGATGGATGCAGTCCAGCAGCGCGTGCAAGGATGCTCCGGTTGGGCTTGCGGTCTGTCCCACCGAGGGGCAGAGCTCAGGACAGGGAGTTGACGTGGCCAGCATGGCACTGCCCCTTCCAGGGCCACATCAAGCCCCTCTGCTGCACAAGGTAGACCAGCAGAGGCAGTGGGTGCTGTTTTGGCACCTGTGCAGAAGGAAAGTGATTTGGCATGCCACGATCACTGGGAGCTGGAAGGGAGAGGCTGTCAGAGCAGCACTCTTTCTGCAGGACTCACAGGGCCAGTACTGCTCTCAGGGAGGAGCAGGTTTCTCCTCCCTCAAACTGCCCACAGCTGCCCCAGCATTCAGAGCTACAGCTTGACATATGATTTAGCAGCTCCAAGGGTTAACATGGGGGAATTAACAGCCATCATGAGATGGGTTCTTGGCTAAGTTCTGGCACCTCTTTTGAGCCAGCTAGGCCCAAAGGGTGGCACTCAGCAGGGTTGGCATCACCTGGGACAGAGAGAGTGGCAGAGGTCACTAAGCTCAGTACAGGGAGCCTCCAGACATCCTTAGTTCAAAATGGTACCCTGGCACAGGGGCATCCACTCCACCCCAGCTCAGACAGACCTGCTCAAGCATCCACACAGCACAGCACAGCACAGCAGGAACATGACATTAGGCATTGTCTTGCATGTCATTAGGAAGTAAATGCTGGGGCACAGCCAAGACACCATCCAAGTCCTGAGACATCTGGTGTGTTTCAGCCTGTTTTTCTGGGGAAGTGGTACATCAGCAGCTGCAGGTACCTCTCAGAGTGTTTTTTCCCAGGCAAGGCCCAAGGAAGAGGGTCCAAGGAGACCCTCAGGGTGGCTGTCTCAGAGTGTAGCCAGACTGACCTTGACAGGTGTACCCCAGCCAGGCACAGTAATGGATTTTGTGAGTGCATCTGGCATTTTGGCTGCTCTACAGTGCCAGTGGGACACCTTCCCCAGATACTGTCATACTACAAAGACATTCACAAGCAGATCTGGGTTTAGGCAAGTAGAAACAATATCCCTTAAAATAACTATCCCTTTTCTTGTCAGCTTGGATTACATCCTCTACTGACTCCTTGTGCTGGACACAGATGCCCTTACCAGCTGATGAAGACCAGGAGACTGACTCAGTTCTGCTGTGGACACCAGATCAGACATTGGAGATAAAAGGGATTGGAAGCAATAGTTTTTCCTCTTGGAAAAGACAGTCCTTCCCACCTGGCTTTGAAAGTCTGAAATGGCTTTAAGCAGGCAGGAAGAGGGAGGTAGAGCATACAACATCTCCATGTGCCCTGGTGTGGCTGCACCCTTCCTCCTGGCTAAGTAGTTTATTTAGAGGGTGAGTCAGCTGCAAGCAATTATGCAGGTTTTGGAAAAGGGAAAATATGAGATTCAGAAAAGTGAATTCCTCCCAAATCAAGGCATCTTGAAGCAGTGTGACAAATGCCTGGATGACCTCTCCCAAGTTCTGCAGGGCCCTCTGCATGTTCAAAGAATGGAAATCCATGAGCCCAGTAGACCAAGCTCATTAACTCACATCTTTTGGCTAGAGCTAGTCCCACCTGTCTTTATTCTCCAAAGGCAGCTGTTGGTTTCCAGTTTCACCAGCCAATTTTCATCTGATTTCAGATGCTCTGGTAGATTGTAATCCCAATATTGTAAATATTGTAAATAATTGTAAACCCAAATATTGTACTTGCACTAGCAGCTGTGTTTGAGGCACACCACAATGCTCTGACTATGTACTGTGGCCTTTCTCTTCCCCAAGAAACAAAGCATATATGCTTTAGGATAGCAAATGAAAAACACGTATCATGGCAAAGAAAAGCAGAAGAAAATCACCTCAATCCAACACACACAGGTGGCCCTACAGTAAAATCAGCTAAGATAGGCCCAGAAACTTGTAACCAAAGGCTCTGTGAAGCTCCAGGAGTTACCCCTTTCAATTGAAATTTCATGCACATATCTCTGCAGGTATGAAGAATATCTTAAAAACATGAGAATAAAAGCATGGCTCTCTCCATGAGCCTAGGCACAGCCTGAAACAATAGATCACAGGTACAAACTATCCCATTTAGCTCAGACAGTTGAAAACCTAATGATGACAAACTAATGTTAACTCTGATAGGGCTGGCTGGTTTTGAACAGTATCTTTCAGTCTGAAGGAGCCCACAGCTTTTAAGCAGCCTCTGCAACAATCTCCATTTAGCAGAAAAACATCCTCCCCTCCACCCCATCCTCAACACAGCACACTGCAAATGTGAAGACACTGTGAAACAAATTGAGGTCAAAATTAAAACAAATAACAGGAGCACTTCTGTACAGATTGTATTATTCTGTGCCATGTTTCATTCCAGGAAAAAACAAATGGGAAAGAAAAACTCTTAAAAATTAATCCATCACAGAATTTCTAGCCTGCTGCACAGGACACTGCATGCACAAGGGGCCTGGCCACAATTTATTTCTAGACTGTCATGAGGGACACAAGAGTCAGTAACTATAACCAGTCCTCCTCTTGCTGCCAGCCCTAACAGCAATGTATGCAAGCTTATTTGGCTACCCTACAATGGCATGATCCCTTAAGCAGCCCCAGTGACTGAGTTACAAACTCACCATGGGCAACTGAGCCTCACAACACTCAATTGCTTGTGAGTAACCTCACCTCAAAACAAAAATTAAGCAGTGTGCAAAGCTTTACACCCTCATGAACCAGACAGTACTATCCTGCATGCATCAGCAATCTTCTCAAAATCCTCAAGTGTTCAGGGTCCAGCAAAAGCAAATGGTTTGCATGGACAAAATGCAGTGCAGATAAACAAGGCAGTAAAACAGTCTGAACAGGAAACAATTTCTTGTGCTAAGCCTCCAAAGGCCTTGAAAAAAAAGACACTTTAAGTGCAAGCAATAGCAAATCATCAAAGCCACGCCAATTTACCCCCAAGGGCAGAACTTTTCCTGAGAATAAATTAACATATCACATTTGCTAGCCTAATGGCTAGCATTCCTGCACAGACAAATTATTTCAGCCTGAAAAAACAAGTTACAGCCATTGTACACATCATCTCCAAAGCTCCATTAATTCATTACTTGCTGACAGTCAAGGTGTGGTTTGGAATTGTGCAAGCAAGCACAGTTCAGTTCTGTTTATAACTCATTCCTGAAGTGCTTAAACCGTGTAAAAGTGCAACTGAATACCAATGAAGAACAGTTGTTTAAACTAGGGCCTAAAGCTATGATGTGACTATGAAAACATCTGCACAGTTCTGTAGTGAAAGCAAAGAAAAGAGGGTGGAGCAGCCTCTTCTGTAAAAAAGGCTGCTTTGAGGGTTTGGGTGGATCGATTACCTTTTTGTCGCTCAAGCCAGACACCTGGTCCACGTATTCCTCTTGGATCATGAAGGCAGCCAGGTTGGCAGTGTAGCTGGCCAGAAAGATGACAGCGAAGAAGGCCCACACCGACACCATGATCTTGCTAGTGGTACCCTTGGGATTCTGTACTGGCACAGAGTTGTTGAACACCAGCCCCCACAGCAACCAGATAGCTTTGCCAATGGTGAAAGAGGGACCTCCTGGCTCTAGAGTGATTGAGAAACATGATCCCACAGTGAGCATCTGAGAGTAAGTGGTCTGCATTTCCATTCACATCCACATCTTGACTTTAGAGTTAAGAGCAGTATCTATTCCCACTTGTGAGGTGAATGTCCGCATCTGAACTCCCTATGTTTATGACACCATATCTCAGCAAAGTGCATCCTGAAAAATTCTTTTTCAAAAATATCCTCAGATATTTATTCTGTCTCAGAGATTTACATTGAAACCTTTTACAAGGGCATTCTTTTTTATTTGATTAAAATATCTAGAAGCCCAAACAATTAATTTTGGTTCAAGTGTTGCTACCAGAAATACAGTTTGCTCAGACAAATTCTGTCCTCATTTCTAGCTGCTCAAGAGTGATGTCCTTGAGTTCCCAGCATACACCTGGGCAAAACATGGTTCTCACTGTACTTGTACAGGTGCAAGGAAGAGCACCATCTGAAATAGCAGGGATCTACAAATACTTCTGCAAGAGTGTTTCTTTACCCACTCTGCCGAAGACACATGAACCAGAGAAGAACACAGCTCCCTCTCTCCATGTTCTGTGTCTAAGGTACATAACAGTGATATATACTCTGGTCTACCTCAGGAAAATCTGCAGCTCTGCCTCAGATAGTCCAGGAATGGATCCAGTGTTTTAAAAGCTCCTATCTTCTCCTTATTCACTTTTCATACCCCAGAAGCTTCGTGTGCTGATGAAGCACTAGGTCTGAAAACTTGTGAAATCAGACGTGTCTCCCAACAATCTCATAGCCCAGCATATGCTGGTTCCATTAGCAGAAACCTAAACCAAAATTTCCTCAACTTGAGCACAAGAAGAGCTGATAGGGAGAATGTAGATTCCATTACTCCAGGATCCTGCTTCAGGCACCAGGAAGATCTTCTTAGGATGAGAATCCTCTGGACAGTTCAAACACCTGCCAACCTGGTCAGCACCCCATGCTTTATCAACTTGGATAGGCTGATTGGAGCTTAGTGCTGCTGTCTGTGGTTGACTCCATCAGATTAGCAAAAGGGAAGAAAGTTTTGACATGTTTCTCCAAAATCCTGAGCAGCAAATAGCATAGATCATCTGAAAGCACTAATATTTTACTCTAAGTACAGCTGAACAATGCAAGGGGCTCATTTTGCACCCAGGGAACTGCACACCAAGCTCAGAGCAGAATCATCACCTGGCAAAACTGGTTCCTCTAAATACCAATGAGATAAAGTTCCTACAAGAAACATGGTTTGTCACTCCTTGTCTTTTTACATGCTGGAGTGGTATTTTTATATCCCTTCCACCTAATGTGCCCTAAGACACACAGGTGAAAGGCCTGAAAAACATCAGTGGTATAAGATGTAAGGAAATCTTGAGAAGTTCCCTCTTAAAGCCTTCCTCTCTCCACTGATCACACCCTGACTTTGTCAGCCACAAACCAAGACTGTAATGGGAGACTTCAATCCAAACCAGGAACCTAGAATCTTTCTGAGCTCTCCAATTTTGAGTGCTCAAACAACAGCACAACATTATTTAGAGACTAGATCAGGGCATGTCCACTTGACTCTGGAGAGAAAAATCTTAATGTTCGTAAAGAGAAAATCCAGGTGTGGGAGGCAGAGGCATACTGCCATAGTTCAAATACAGCCAAAGTAACATTAGCCAGCGTGTTCATAACCAAAAGCAGCATTGCAGTCTCTGCAGCAGATTTCTGTATCTTCACATCACATATGTCAGGGATTATATCTGCCTGATCATGCCATACTGTTCATAATTACTCAGAAATACTGATAATTGCAGCTGCAGTTCAGATGACTTGATAACTGCACAACTGCATGCCTGTACTAAGAACTGCTTCCAGTTCCACATGTGTATCAATATCTCTCAAAAGACTCACAGGTTTATCAATACTTACTTTTGTGTCCCCAAATCCATGGGGCTATGATCAGTTGCCATAAAGGCCCTCCACAGCTCCATGTTAAGAGACAAGTTCTCCACTTTTCTCCAATTCCCCATGCATGTGGTTCTGCCTGCATTTTCATTAACACTTTTTATTTTCACTCCTCTCCAATTTGATGGCATAAATTCACTCAAAGCACTAGACTGGGGAGCAAATGAGTGCATTTTTCAGTAACTATCTCTCTCCCACTATTCCGAACAGGCCAATAAACCCAGAAATGTTCGAAGGGGTGATTTATCGGGGGGTGAAGATATGCAGATGACAGAAGACTCAACTTGCTAATTGACTTCATCTCAATAAGGAAAAAAAGGCTGTCTCTTAGGCTGTCTGTTCATCCTCTCTTTAACTCATCTGGCTGCCTTCTGAAGATCAGAACCACAGAGATGGATCACTCACTTGTTCCCATTTTTCCTGGTTCTTTTGCAAAGTAATTCTTCACCCACTCCTAAGAAAATGAGCTTCCCATTTTCTCAGTTGGTCTTCGAAAGCCAGAGAGCCAAGTAGTGGAAAGACATGACCAGGTGACAGATGTGAAGTTTGGAGGACATAGCACTATGCTGGGAGGCTGGCAGAGTGGCTTGCTCTCCAGGGAGTCGTAGCACTAAAGGATGGATTGATAGTGCTGAGCCCTATGATTGTCTCAGGGAGTGCAGCATCATGGGCCCTGCCAACACCAACTACCAGGGCCCATTTTCCCTCAATGAGAAACAAGTTGGAGCTGGTATTTGCTTTAGACATAAAAGGCAACACAGCTCCGTCTCTCGGGCCAAGCAAATTATCCATACACATCTGCTCTCTTCACAGTCTGTTTTCCGCCTCCATCCCTGCCCTCTTAGGTCTGAACTCAATGTTCAGAGTGGGCTAGATCTGTATTATGTTCAAGGCAAAGAACACCCTACAAAGGAATAGGACTGAAAATAAGAGAGAATCATAGCAAGAAAGGGTTCCCCTTACCTCTGCCATCAGCAAGGCACCGATTATAGCCCACAGGGCTGAAGTACTCAAAGACGAAGACGGCCACCGCAGAGATGATAAGCAGCATCACAAACATCATCACCCATACATCAGCACTGAAAGGCTCTGGATAGGAAGAGAAAACCATGATAAAAGCCCCAACAACAACCTCTCCTCCTTTGCTTTCCAGAGCACACCAATGTGGGGCAAACTGGGTTGGGGGAAAACAGAACTTAAAGCCTGATTCTGAAAAACTTCTTGAACAGGGGGAACTACAGTTTCTGCCTCTGTAATGACTGCATTCCATCGTACTGTTCCGTTTGTGACACATGGCTCCATCTGGAACTACGTGCAGCCATTGTGGCATGCATTGATAAAATAAAATGCATTGATAAAAGATTGTTCCCAGGAAGTCCTCCAACACCATCTGGAGAGAGTGGGGAGAATCAAGCAGAACTGGCAGAGTTTCAGACAAGCATCCAACTTTCAAGATGCTATTGAGCCAAAGAGCATCTCCAAATTTCTAAGGTTCAGCCATAACGATAGTAGTTTTTTCAGTTATTCCATTCCTGTAGCAATAGGAACACTGGCTCATTCTAGAAATGTTAGCATTCATGTTCTGCAAGTATTTGATCTCTGCCAGGTTTTCTCCTTCTCCAAGCTGGAACAGATAAAAATGGGACTGAAACAGATCAAAGAAACCGAGAATTTTGTTCCAGAGTATAGCCAATATTGCAACCTCTGTTAAATTGCAGTTTAAAATTTTGGAGTTAACTTTAACGTTGCTTTTACATACCCCAGCAATATTGGTGGACTTGGCTAAGGGCAAAAACTCCTGAAGAGTGAGTAGTCATGAAACTCCAACTTAAAAAGTTTTGGGAAAATTTCATTACCCGTATAAAGTTATTTCTCTTGTAAATCATGACTCTGGCAGAGAGCAGACAATAATTATATAACTCCTATTCTGTGTTTGCTGCATCATAAAGCATTTAATAAAGTCAAATAGTAGATACAAGGAAGATATGAATGTCTTGGGGAAATGCAGCATAATTTCTGCATTCTCTGATCACTCTCCACCACTGAAGGACATTAGAAATGCCTTTATTGGAAGACCCAATGTCAGCTCAGAACTGATGGTTCAACTGTTCTTGAAAAGGTCTATTAGATCTCTAACTTCTCCTAGTTGCTCTGTCAAGGGAGAGTCAAGTTAACAACGTCTTTACAAATAATGTCTCTCAAAGTGCAACAATTTATTGCTAACTGCTATCACTAAGTGCTATGGCATATCAGCTATAAGGTTTGAATCAATTTTCTTCTGGCCTACACTCCTCGAACATACTATTAGTTGAGTCACTGGGAAACCACGTGCTGCAGCGTAGGTGACAACTCTGAGCGAGCCCATTCTTTTCTGGGACTAGGCACACAATTGCTGAAAAATGCCTTGACTTGGAACTCCTATGCACTGCCTGTTTGCATTTGCCCAGATTTTGCTAGCCTGGGATTTAGAACTAAAACAACACAGTATATTTTTATATACCTGTCCCACAGGTACTCCCAAAAAGGAGCTTTCAGGCTAAGAATCACAAGCAACCTTCACCTAATTTTTTAAGTTTTAATTTTGGATTTAACTGATACCTAAGAAGGCAGAAGGTGAGACAGTTCCATTGCTACGTGACACCATGACACTGATTCCCGTCTCAATGAAGGGCACAGAGAAATCCACCACTTCTGAACGCTCCTCATTAATGGTGAGGGATCCCACAGCCATATAGGCCCGTTTGGTGACAACCTGGAGGAAGAAAAGGAAAAGATCACACACAGACATGAAGCAGCACTCAACTACCACAGTCAAGCCCCTTCTCATCTTTCTGCCTTTCAATACAATCCTCTTACTCCTGTAATCCCATTCCCTCGATTGTTTGTAACATCTTTGCTGTCTAATCTTTCATCAGGACACTTTCTTCTTGCAGGAAACCTTTAGACATTAATCTTCTCCTCAAAGCTGGTATGTGTATAAAAAATAAATCCACAGAGGTCTTAGAATAAACACATCATCCACAGAGAAGACATCTTATCTCATTTTTCTGTCCTTGTTTTATCCTCCCTCTAACACTGAGAAGTCTTATTTCATTCTTTATGCACCTTATATACAACCTACGCATAATCTAGGGTGCATGGATATCAGCCTCTTTCTAAGACTGTATAGGCCAAATTTATGAGACCATAGAGAATAATAATTAATTGTCAAACAGGAAAGGTAGTCATGGTCAGAGTGTCAGAGCAGATTAATTCACCCAGTGCTGAGAAAGAATGCAGGCCAATAATTTCCTAAGTCACCTCTCCTCCTGTCCCAGAAAGAGATCCAATAATGATGGGAGACTAGATCTGATGCATGTCACCCAGCCCAGAGAAAAACCCTTCCATGGCCTCCCTTTGCTGCTGACCTCTCCAATCATTCCATTCCACGTTCCATTGATCTTTTTCCCATGCTTGCCATTAGTCACCAAGTAGAGGTCATAGGTGAACTTGACAGACTTTGAGATTTTCTTGAGGATGTCAATGCAGAACCCCTTGCAACATTTCTTCATGTAGTCTGGCTCCTCATCAGTTTTGTTCCTAAATCATAACAACAATAATGGGTTAAAAGACTGGGAGAAATACCTTTAATTCCCTTCTGTTGTCAGTTTGCATTCCTCTTCCCACAATATAATGTGGACAATTTCTCTTGTGCTATCTGTGCTGGAGGGTGAAGGGACACACTACAATGATTAGCCCAAAGGGGCCAGTCATGAATGGACACAGGACAGGCTAGAAAAATGGAGGTGATTTTCTAAAAAGGATTATCAGGTTATGATGGTATTGGCCCAACAGACACTCGACATTCTGCTGAGAAAAGAGAGCCCAATAGGAGCAGAAGAACCCAGGGGTGCATACTCAGTCACTATGCGTTTTTGGCAAGGGACCGTGTTCCTCATGCAGGTGCCACTTAGGGGGTCCACATTCTCCACAATGACAAATGGTGCCTCTTCCAAGGTCACGATACTCAGGTGATCATCCTCACGTTCCTCAGAGTCAGGATACAGCTCAAAGCGTGGCCACACATAATACTTCATCTGCAACTTTTTTTCCTTCCATTTTCCCACCTGTGGAGACACAAATCACAGAAGTTAGACTTTTAGTTGTCCCATCCCTTTGCATCAATCACAGCTACTGCAGGACTGGAGGACCACTCTGGAGTACCCAAGCTCATGGCTCCTGTAAGATGAGGATATTTCTGGGGAGAAGGCTCTGAATAAGTGGGTTCAAATAAGAAGGAAGTAGAGAACAAGAAAGATGTCTGGGTTTTCTCATCTCTGTGATGGTCTTACTTTCTGGGAGAGTGAGTGGATAATCACAGGAGTACTATAATCATGGTCAAAAAGACATGACATGTTTCAATTTTCTCAGCCAAACAATAGGAACAGAGCTTGATGTCTCCTCAAAGGTTGACCTGAGCCTACTAGTCACAATAAATATGGGGGGGGGGCGGCCTTCAAAAAAAAAGGAGATACATACAAATTCTGAAACAAATGTTATTTTGAAACATAAAAGTTGAACCATTTCACTTGAAAAAGTCAAACCAGAACTTCTTATTTCCTCAAAATTTTTTCTTCATTTGTTTTCAGAGGAATTCATCAAACAAATTCAATCCAGCCAAACTTGATTTTGCCCAGAAATAGATCCTTCTGGAAAAAGACTGCCCACTCGTAGTCAGGACTGAGTTCTTCCAAGAGACAGGTAACTGAAGAGGGAGATGTTCTGCATTTTCAGGAGTGTCTTCACAGGAGAAGAACACAGACAGATGATTTTTAACAGTAGTTCTTGCTATCCCCTGCAAGGCCTTACTGAAATACCTGCTCTTGTCCTTTCACAATTACTTGGTTACATACTCTAGCTGGAAACAAGGAATTCTTTGTGGTTTTGACACATGAAAATTAAAACCAAAGAGCATCTATGATTTTTTAAAATCTTGCTATTTTTCCATAATTTTCATCACCCTCATAAATTTCTATTGCTGTTTTAGAACTCTTTATTTTCTGTTTCCTAAGTGAATAGAGATCATATCTTCAACAGTCAAAACAGATGCCATATATCTACTGCTACAAACAGCTGTTTTGGAGCTACTAGAGTCCTTAAAGAGACAATACATGTTAAGTGTGCCCACTGCCCATGGTAGACAATTTCTTCCTAAAAATTCCAGGAAAAGAAAAAAACTGAACATCAGCTATACTTTCAACTATCAAAGTCTCATCTTTGTTCTCAGCTTCCTGTCTCCCCATGACAGCTGATACTAATTAGCACCTTGGCTGGCAGCTGAAGCGGAGAGGGTTAAGAAGCTAACTGGGCTTTAGAAGGAACTTTCCTGCAGGACCCTCAAAGCAAGCCCTCCGGGCCAGGGCTGAGACAAGCTGACTTGATGGCAGAGGCAATGTGGGTGTGTGGGAAGCTTGCATGACTGCTCTTTGCCGTGTACCGGCTTGGTGGGTAAACAGAAAAGCTTCATTCCACTGCAATCCAACACCCCTCCTACCACCCCTAAATTTCAGTCATTTATTTATTTAAATGACAGGATGGGAGGAAAAAGCACTTATTAAAGCCTCATTAGGTGTCAGCGGTTAATCTGTGAAACTCAAAGCCCAGCTGGGGTTTGGCATTTCACAGCATCTAGAATTCACATAAAACACTTGTCACCTTCAAAACAAACAAACAAACACTTCATCTGTCCATGAAAGAAAAATCCACTCTGGGAACTTGTGCATGGAGAAGAAAGGCAGAAGAAACCTTCTGCCTTCTGCTGGAGACAGCAGTTTCCCCATCCATCCCTGCAGCATGAACAAAGCACCCCAGTGAGTGCAAGGCACGAGGTTTGTAAGAAGGTGGGTGAAGTTTCTGGGCAGCTGGTCTTGACTTCTCAAGGGCAAAAAATGCCAAGAAGAGTTTGCTCCTAATGTTCCCTCCACCTATGAAGTCACACAGCTTGGACCACCAAGCAGGGTATGTGCAGCTATCTATCTATCTATCTATTTATCTATTTTTTTTTTTTTTTGTGCTTAAGTGGTCAGGGAGTTGTTGTTTTAATTTTTAAATACACTTTGAGCATCGGGTTAAAGCTGGAAAACTGAGTGCTCTATGACTGGTGGCTCCTTTTGTCCACAAAAGACAGGCAGTTGTCTAGGGCAGCAGATGATCTGTACTCAAGCTAACATCTAAGCCTGGATGTGGACAGTGAATTTCTAAGGGAATAAAGAGCATATACTCACATACTCACCCAGGGTCTGCCCAGCCCTGGACTTCCCACTCATTGACCAAGCAGGTCAATTTATCATCATCTGAGACAGAGATTTCTGCAGTGATGCTTCAGCTCTCAAGTAACTGAGCTCAAATCCCCAAAAGCAGTTCTGTGAAGCTACCAGACAAGCAGAATAACTGCACACAGAGGGCACAGTAGGGACCAGTGATTAAGATGCTGCACAGAACAGCCCAGATTTCAGCTCAGGAACATTAACTTATCATAGAAATAAGTGGTTGATGAAAGAGACATCTTGCAGAATCTCAGCAGCCCTTAAATATCTCAGTAACAGGCATGATATAACCCCCTAAGTGATAAATTAGATCAGATAGGCAAACCCAACCCATAATTACCCAGAAGTTCTCTGGGACAGAAACGGGAGTTTATAAGGCTGTGTGCCAGGCACGTTTCACAGTGTTGTACTACATAGACAACATTATGAAATTAGGATAACAATGACAGTCTTGCCACAGCCTTCTATGCACTGAATCACCTAATCTGCAAATACAGTAATACATGTCCTTTCCTTATTATTCCAATAAAATCACTCTAAATTGTCCAAAGAGGAGGAAAAATAGGATATAAGGAAATGTTCTGACTTAAATTTTCAGATCAACTATAAAATGTCTCGAGAATACATGCAAATATTACATTTTGTTGCCAACCTGAACAATTAGACATGCCATATACCTGTAGACATGTACAGATGCAAACAAGGAAAATCAGAAAAGCTTTGTGAATTAAAAGGGGGCAGACTTCTTTACATGCTTATGCATGCAAAGGTCAAATGTGTATGCATGTAGCTGAAGAAGGATGGGCTTAAGCAACATGTGGGCAAGGATCGATAAGAAGAAACATCACATGTGCAGAGGATGGAAACAATGCAAGAGAAAAAACCCACATAAATGTGCATCATATGTTAGATAATCTGCCACAAGACAGAAGGAGGAAGTCACTGCAGGGACAGAGGTTAGCAGAATTAAATGCCAAAGATTTGTCCAGGTAATGATGCCTACTCTTAAAGAATATAACCTACCAAGCTGTATAGAGCAGAGCAAGGCATTTCTGAAGTCTCAGGGTATTTTGCATTAACAGCCCATGAACTGTTATTACTTAGGTTTTGCTGAGTGCTTGCCTCAGCAAAAAGAGGAAAAAGTAAACCATCCCAGGCATCCCACATACATACTGGTTACCCTGCAGTTTCAAGACCCATTTGGTGTTCTCCAATCAGGGTCCAGTCATCCAAACTTCCACTAGAAGCCCTGGAAGGTCACTGAATCAGTAAAATTAAGGATACGAGGGATCTGTGAAACCTCCTTTCTAATCATATTCTCCAATCCCTAGGTATGTTCCTTTATGCCAGGACACAGCTCCTAAGAGACAGAATTTCACCTTAACTTCCCCTTGTTCTACCTATACCACATCCAATCTTATCAAGAAAGTAAAGTCACTTTGGTTTGGGGATAAATTTGGAGGTGTTGAGGGAGGGGAACAGCTAACTTCTACCCTAATTATAAGATCCTACTTTGGATAACATTGTTGGAAGTAGAAGTCCAATACGTTTGCAAAGAAGGAAAGGGAGAGCTATTGTAGAAAAAAAGTTAATCATATATGCTATTTGTTTGTCAAACTACATAAATTACCCCATGCAGACAAAAGATGAGATTGCCTATGCAAGAGGAAAACAAGTGGGAGCCTTCTGAAAGCCTTCCAGCAGGCTGGAGAATTGCCTTAACCACGGTATAATGTAGCCAGAATAAAAGAGTTCTACAGTATGTTAATGCCCATCTTTAATGAAAGGTGTATTACATTAGTTCCCTGAAACTGATTCTTAACAGAGGCTTTTCTTTCCTCCCAAGGGAAGCTAAGGCTTGTAAGAGCCATTTGTGGCAGATGTTTCTCTAACCTGTCCTTACACTGACAGAGAGCCCATGGTCTCCACAAGCAGTCTATTCCAGTGCTTAACTATCCTTCCCATTAAAAAGCTTTTTTTCCTGATGTCTAACCTAAATCTTCTTGCTGAAATTTATAGCAGGAAAATATATTTCCTTATTCTCCTACATGTGCTCTTTTCAGTGTTATCAGGTCAGTAAGATATTTATAACAGAGGAGCTGATACTCTGGTTCAGTGGCTATCTTATAAGCTACACTGGCAACAGCAGATACCTGTTGAAATTATTAGCACCCAGCCTCACCATTTACAAAATCCTTACCCAGATGGGTAGGATGGACAAGTACAAGCTACTCCCATGAATTTCCAAAATTGTCTGTTCCAGCAAAGGCAGAAGTCAATCCCTGAGTTCCTTCTAATACGCCAAGGCAGGACTTCAAAACGCAAGAGCATCTGGAGAAACATCTAACTAATGTCAACACATGGAAAAATGAAACCTCCTAGAAATTTGGCTTGCAAGGTTTAGGCAGCAGAATACAGTTTGGGATTAAACCAGAAACGTTCAGATACATTTCTCAGGCAAGATACTCAGTGGCATTGCATAGGTATTTGGAGTGAAGGTCCAGAAGAAAGCCTGAACCTGAAGGTGCTTGTTTTTCAACAGGCTGGAGGAGAACTATGTCTAGGAAAAGTCTTTTGATAGTTATTATTTCATTTAGGCTTCTATTTGCACCATGCCTCGCACCACTCTCTTTTAATTTACAATCTTATCTCAATTCCTGCCACCACTGATATAGAAGAAATACAAAAGGAAAAAAAGGGATTTGGTTTCATTTGCAGAATAAGAGAAAGACTACTCCAAACTCACTTAGGACTTGAACTGCTTTCTGCATTTCCCCAAAAGTTCAGTGTTTCCTTTCTTATTGTGGTTTGTTTGGGGGTTTTTTAGGGGGTCTGGGGGGTTTTTCCCTTTTTTTTTTTTTTTTCCCCAGGAGCTGAGGAGTTCATTCATTCCAGTGGGGAAGCACTAAAGCAACAACTCAGAGCACGGATTAGAAGGCAGACATTCCCTGTTCCACCCAGAACCTCTGTAACCTAATCTGCACCCTTGCACCTCCCTCCACATTGCGTAAAATTGAGATAATGACATGTTTTCACCTCTGCGGTGCACTGGGTAGATAAACACAGAAAAAGCCATGAG
Source organism: Lepidothrix coronata (assembly GCF_001604755.1). Lineage (NCBI taxonomy): Eukaryota > Metazoa > Chordata > Aves > Passeriformes > Pipridae > Lepidothrix > Lepidothrix coronata. Next base: position 378,596 of record NW_016690321.1, read on the forward strand.
GCTCACAAGTAGTGTGGAAATGAGGAGACACACACACGTGTTTAGAGATAGATGAGGAAACATATATAGCATGTGTCTGTGAATGGTGTAAATATGAAAACTTCCTGTCTTTATCTTTGATGTCAGTTGGTTAACTGGAAACATCTTACATAACTTTTACACCTGATTTTAATACATGAAAAATGGAAGATCAAATACAGAAAAGGTAAAGGTAGGATATTGGGCATGGGGCAGAAAATGGGACTGTTATTGGTAATATTGCTGTTGGAGAAGCACATCTAGTCCCTCTGGGAAGCAGCGCGAGTCCAGGGAGAAATAAGAGTCTTGTCAGTAGAATTGGTACAGATTCCTATTGAGGCCATGGGTAAACCAGAACAACTGGGCAGGACCTGAAAAGGGCTACCGCAGGAGTAACAAAGCACCATAGAAATAGCAATTATAACTGGGACACTGTCAGTGGAAGGAGTCACTGCTCAGGATACATAAAATAAAGGTAGACCTGGGGGATGCAATTGTAACCTTAATGCTGCAGTAGACTGTGAAGAAATAAATAATGCATAAATAAAGAGGAATCATTTTAGATTGAAATAGGTTTTGGAGGGCTGCTGCAAGATATTCCACCAGGACTGAACTACAGAGATCTACTGTAGCTCCACAGGCTTGGCTTTTAGTCTGGATAGAGATGTCATCACTGTTACTGAAGAGAAATTTTATCAGGAACTAAGTTATTATGGGAGTCTTTAGCTTCATAGAGATAAGGTGGAGAACAAATGCAAATTTTAACAGCAGAACCCTGACGGGGTTTTTTTGGATCTGATACTTGACACATTTCTTCACGTCAAAATTACTCAATAGGCAATGGGTCATGATGTTTTACACTCAGTTTGGGCAAAGCAGTGAGGAACCTTACAGAAAAGCTAGTTATCATAAATAACCTTGGATTGAGCGATTAGGGGAACAGAAAGCCTGCCTTAAAGGAGGAGATTAAAAAGCTTGTTTAACCTAGATAAATGAAAGCCAAGAGGGGATATGACTGCTCTGTATAAATAAAGGGGGGACAGATACACAAGGGAGGAAGGAAAGTAATTTATAAGCAGGAAAAACAATGCTGGTAGAAGAACAACTGTTTGTGAGGAAATTTACCTTGAAAATAAGACAGATTTTAACCATCAGAGGAGGGAAGTTCTGGAACAGCTGCCCAAAAGGAGCTGTGAAAGCAACCAAATTGGAGTCAAGAAGAAGGAGAACTGGTTTGTATAGGGCTATATGAGTTTGCTGCCTAGAGCAGAGGGATGGGACCAGATGAGCCTTTCCAGTCCAGTGACTTCAAGTAAGCAGAAGCAAGAGGAGGAATTCCTCTGTGAAAAGCCTTTTCCCATTGATTTTTCAGTCTGCAGATGTCAAAACTCAGTCTTAATCAGTGTATCTCTGTCCCTCGGCTAACCCACGTGAACACAAAGACTCATGTTAATGGTATCTCCAACTCCTTGGCTCACACTTCTCTCATTCAGCAGCAAAACCTTCTCCAGTGCCCTGAGAATAAAACATTCCTCTTAGCTTTCACCCAAGCTGGTTAAATTATGACTCTCATACTTACAGCGCTGACATCACAGCCATTACCAAACCTACAATTCCTGTGAGGCTACAGATCTGTACCTTCACATAGACTGGTCTACAGCAGGTGGAGAAGAGATGCCACACAGCACAAAAATCTCCTGTTTACAGACACTTACGGTGATTAATTAGCAACATCAGCCTAAGCAGACAAGAAATGGTTGTGAATGCTCCACTTGCAAAATTAATTAACACAAAAACAACACTCCTTCCTGAACCTCAAGCTCACCTTCCACAACCACCTGGGGAAGGCTGCTTTCTTGACTGCACCTGCAGAAGCAGGAATTGCTTCTAATAGCCTTTCAATTAAAATTGTAGGCTGCAGGAGATGGTGCAATTTTCTCCCCTCTATTTATACAGCACCTAGCATGTGCCAGAAAGAGAGAGGCTGAGCTTAGAATACAGATAGGGTGAGGTACTTGCTCTTGCTTTACAACTCATTTTGGGAATAAAAGCTCTTTGCAGAAACATGGTCCCCCAGCTCACTGAGATCTGGCATTTACACAGCACTTGCCATTTTTGCTGAAACATTTATTTCCTGGTGCATTTATATGCTTTTTGCAGTTGCTAAGGTCCTGTCCCCTGCCATGATTAGCCTGAGAAGGTTAATGAGGTATACTTTGAGCGCTTCTGACTTCTGCAAAGTCAGTGAACTATGGAGCTCCACTGGTGTCACAAAAAGGTCAGAGCTGTGAGAATGCCGAAGAGTTTGCCTTGCTAAATCATTCCTCCAAGCCAGAAGGTACCAAGAGTTCAATACAGGCATAAAATTAGCCAGGATCACCTGATACCTCCCTCCGGGCGATGGTGGTGTTCTTGGTAGTAGAATTAACTTGGCAGCCCAGAAGTGGTTCATCCAGGCAAGGTTGGCTCGTGCAGAAGCAGTGTGATCTCCAGTGGGACATATTTTATCAAGGACTTCAGTGCTACCCTATGTATACATAACCATGATTTATGGAAATGCAGACTGCAGTCAGCACAGGCATAATTAGGAGACACGAGGGGAAAGGTTAGAGGAAGCTGTTCATGGTAGTGGAGGCTAAGATCTGAGTAGGCTGTAGAATGTAACTCTAAGCTTCTAGCATGGGCAAATCAGGTGTTAGGATTTGGGAAGAAGAATTAAAACAAAACTTATATCTTAACAAACTCTGAAGACTGACTACCATCCAACATAACCCACCTCCAGCTAACAGGCAGTGACACCACCTGACTCAGGTTCTTACATAATAACGTTGCATTCTTAGAGACATCATGTCCTCCTGAAATGACTCTGTGTGAGGACAGGGGAGCTTAATACAATGCCCTAAACCCCAGCAATATCAGTCTATTTTGATTCTAGTCTGGGAAATAAAATCTAAAGCCAGGGAGTTTATACTGCCCCTATCATTGTTCATCTAAGGTGAAAGAAGGTTTCACCTTGAGCATCTCTACCGCTCTCCTCTGCAGAACTGTGGGGCAGAGGAAAATGTAGCAGGGATACTGGTAAGATTGCATGTTTTGTGTCACAAGGGGTTCAGGAGTCACAAAGGTTTTTTAAAAAAAATTATTTTTATGTCCACATATAGGCATCTAAATGCTCTATGTAAGCATTTTGCTGTCTCTAGGAGTGCATCTGCACTGTGCAGGTGTGTGTCTGAATCCAGTACGTGTCCATGCATGTAATGCCCTATCTAATGATTTTTTCCCCTTGGCTTTCCCTCTTGAGTTCTGCGTTTGAGTTTGATTTTGCTGAGCTTTCATTTTTTTTACTTGGACTTTTCTTTTTCCCTCTAAAACATGTTACACAGAGGGAGGGATGTTTGCCAATTTACACTGCAGTCTGGGAGAAGGTTTAGAGCTTTGGTTGGTAAGTGGGTCCAGTACAGCAGCGTACAAAATCCTGACATGTGTGCAGTGACACCTACTCTTTACACTGAGCAAATATCTCTTTCAGCATCTCTTAGAACCTAAGGCTAAAGGAATGTTTAAAAACGAAGATGCAGAAGAAAGCCAAAGCCTCTTCCTTGTGCAGAGGCAAGTCAGACGTTGAAGCCAGCCCCAGCAGGATTAGGAAAGGAGACACCATGAAGAGAGAGGGGATGAGTTGCATAAACCTCACTGTTTTCTGAGCTGTGCAAGCAAGACTGAAGGTGCCACTTCTACAAGTATCTCTGAGAACATCAGAGAGATCCTTTTAATTTCACCAAGGGTTGTCACAGACACTGAAACACTTCCCCATCCTATATACAGCAGCCAGAGCCCCTGCTCTTTGCCTGGCAGCCCCACATTGCCCCTGTGCAGAGATGCACGCCTGCTGAGAGCAGCACTGGCATGGCTGTACACACACTCCTCTGTAGAGAGATGTGGGGTGCTCGGCTCTTCTCTCACTGGTGGAAAGGGGAGGATCATGCCTCTTTTGGAGGAATTACAGCACGTGTTGGGAGCCAGATTCCAGGGAAAGCAGTTACAGAGCTGCATATTACTGTGTCCTTCCTTTCCCACCATGGAGAGCACTGGGCAGGTGATTGCAAATGCTGTCCCCACCAACAGCACACTCTTTCTGGATCCTGGCTCTGGATTCACACTGGCATAGCCACAGCCAGTCCCACTACCTACAAACCTCCAGGGTGCATGTCTGCCCCCTAAATGTGCCACATGGCAGGGAGTCTCATGCAACGCACCAGGGGTGGGGCCATCCCAAGGGGTAGTCAACTGAACCACTGCTTCAAGTTGTCACCAGATCTCCAAACAGAGTAGAAACAACAGCTCTGCTGTGCACCCTGGTTCTCTGCCAGGTCTCCTCACTTGGCTTTGCAAAGGGACCAGATGGGAAGCAAACCTGTAGGACAGGGGTAACCAGGGACACCCTTGCTGCTTTCCCTCTACCTCATGTGTGGTTAAGGGGGCTGCTCTCTGCATCCTTGCACGTTTTCTTAACCAGTCTCCTTTAGCTCTCTCTATGGAGAAGGCATGTAGACACCTTCATGACCAGACTCAGTTTCTCTCTCTCTTTCTTTCTTTCATTCACTCAGGTGCTCCCCAATAGACACAGGGGAAGGGGATGGGGGAAAGCAGAGGCAACAGACATCCCCCACCTCATCTGTGAGCAGAAATGGATTGTGGTCCTTCATGCCCCAGCTCATTATCACCCCATCTCTCACCTACCCATGGTCCTGCTTCCCATCACTGCTCTGCACCCATGGACACAGTCCTTACTGCACAGACCCATGTGTTCTAACTGCTGCCTCCATCATGTCTTTAGTCTGATGCCCCTGTGCCAGGACCAGTCAAAGAAGTGAGACCAGTGCAAGCAGTGTAGAAACCTGTGGGGATGGGAGAGTAACTCGTGTGATTTCCCCACATCTCAGCTCCCACTGACTTAGATACGGATTGGGTCATCCCCATCCCAACAGTGTCCAAACAATGGCTTCACCTCTGTCCTGAAATTAAGTGCTGGCTCAAGCCAGAACAGTGTCAGCACTGCACATCTCCACCAGCAGTGTGCATTGCTAGGGTACTTCTGCCTGTACAACTGCAGATCAACCCCCCATACAGGAGAGGCTGCCAGGTCAGACGGGGCCTCCCAGGAGCCAGTATGGGCTGTGCTCTCCAGCTGGATACTCCTGCCTTAGAAGCTCAAGCTTCAGACTTTCTGATGGATGAGCACTCCAGAAAGAGAACTCATGAGCTGCAGGATCCCCACCTGACCCACTGCTACAGCCAAGCGCTGGGCTTTGCTCGAAAACCACAGCACTCTGCCAAGTTTGGGTAGAGCATTAGACAAGACCTATCAGCTCTACCTACAACTTACAGAGAAGACCTGATCCTTGGATGGAGCCCACCAGCAGGACAACTGGTTCATTGCACACATGTGCATTGCTGCCATGCTGGCTGTAGCCAGCAAGTGCCCTGTGAGCAGCAAGGAGTGGCTCTGCAGAAGATTTTTTTTCTCCTTTCCCAACCCACACACAGGTACACATCCACAAATACACAGAGGTACCCCCAGCAGCAGTTATCCTAGGCTGATCTGGGTTTGGAGTCCAAGCAGAATTGCCAAGGGCCCAGCTGAGGCCATCTGGGCTGCAAGGCATACCTGTGCAAAAGGAGCAAAATCAGACACAAGTATAGAGAGAGCGAGAGCTAACCTTGAAACCAGTGATTTGGAAAGGAGAGAGGAACCTATCTATTTGCCAGCCCCAGCTAGCAAAGAAGAGTTAAGCCAAGGACTGTTTTCTTGGGAGCATGGCCTTAGACAAATAAAATGTTCCTCTTCACTCAGCCCTGATGGACCTCAGGCACACCTATTTTTCAAAGATATGCCTGTCACTTTGTGCCTGAATATGTCAACACAAAACAGATCCTGTGGTATTTCCTTTCTGCAGCCCAAAAGTAGGAGAGGGCATGATAGAGGTAGTCTTGGAGACATAAGATGAAGCTAAGACTCTCAGCATGTTGCAGAATGTCTTTTGTGACACATTTAAGTCCACACATGGAAGAACTTCTGTCAGTCTAGAACTAGCTGGACGACTTTGTGTATTTAAATGTGTGTGTTTTGTATAGTTACCTCTGCTATAAGGGGAATAAGTAGTAAGCCTGTAATTAGGTTCTCTGACATTTTCCATTACAAGAGTCTTCAGGCCAGTTCCCTGAGAAAAGCCAACAGGTATCCCCATGTTTTGCAACAGGCATTTGAAAGTCAGTCGGGAAAAAACCCTGAGGCTAAGGACATGATTTTTACTTTGGCCCATCAAATTTCGTTCACTTAACTGCATTACAAACAGTTGAATAATCATAATTTCTTTTCTGTCACTTTCTTGCAGAAATCCTGGCAGACAGTCCAAACAGCATCTGAGCATGAACATTTTCAGAGCTAAACCCATCAACTCAGTAAATCAGTAGGGACACCCTAACTAGTACCACAGTAAGTACAACAAACACCTCAGCTTTGGCAGAGCAAGAGAAAGGCAAAAGTCCAATCAGACTGCCCACAAAATGTGGACAAACACCATCCAGATTCTCTTCTATCTGTTTAAATGTGCCTCACTGTGAAAAGGTCACTTGCACTCCACTCTTCAGGATGCAGAAGAAAGGCAAACCAGTTTGAGCTTTCATGACTGTCTGTGAAACAAGTACAGGTTAGTTGCTGGATTGAACAGTCAGACTCAGTGCTGAGGGCTCAGCATGCATGAGAATGAAAAATACATTTTTACAGAAAAGATTTTGGGTTTTCCCCCTAAAAACAAAACAAAACAAAACACAACACATAAAAAACCCCCACCACCAAACCATAAAACAAACTACATTAAAGGTAATTTATTTAGGTTGAAGTATTAGGAAATGGCAGGTTTACAGATCTTTTTTCAGCCTTTATTCCATCCCACTTGTGTGTGGACATTTTGATTCAAGTCTTAATTAATGAGTGCATGCAACTCTCTCCATGGGGTCCCTCCCTCAATCCTTGTACTTCAAAGAAACTTGAAGGAATAGAATTAAGGTGGCCTGGGAAACAAAACTGGCATTTCCTAGCTTAATTTCACAAGCTAAAAATTAAATCACTGTTCTTTTATTTTCTGTATGTAATTGCTTATCCAGTTTGAATGTGCACGAGCTATTACAAAACCAATAAAGGGGCCAAGAAAATATCAGTGAAGATGGAGAAAGAGCTATCCATGAATTACCAAGAACTGGTGGAGAGAGGAATAAAGAAATAGCTACAGACAGCAAGAAAATCAACCAATGCAGAGATTATGCAATCCCATTTTATGATGAAAGAAGCACACTGACCTTGCCAAGGGGTTGAATGAGGCAAAGAAAGTAGAAGCCAAATTGGAAGAATGCATTGGAAAGAGGCCGAAGTGAGTGAAGCTTGCTGGTCCATCATGGTCACAATGCCCAGAAGGGGAGAGGAAAGGAAGACACTAATCAGGCAGATCATGCTACAGACAGGTTTCTCATGTTGCAGCAATATGCTTACAACAGGCTAAGGGAGAGAGAAGGCTAGTCTGCACGGGAGGTGTGGACAGGACCAAGCTGATCTGGTCTGTGTCACCTCAGAAGCACGAGGGTGGGGGTAGAGGGAACGGGGGCAGTTACAGTCCAGATGCCATGTAGCCATGTTAGCCTAGCAGGGCTAAGCTGAGAGCTGAGGCAGCTTGCCAGGCTCACACAGCTGCCATGCACCATGCCGTGCAGATGCTTCCCTGTGGCACTGCTCTGCACTGTGGCGATTTACCATCGCAAGCCTATGCCAGCGCAGGCAACACATAGCTGTGTTTTACAGGGCAAACTTGCCCTAAGCAGTTGCAGCAGCTGTGCAGAGCGCAGATGCTTTCTCCCCAGATGCCCAGGAGTGAGGGAACCTAAGTGCTGGCTGTTATTTTGTCCTGTGCTTACACTGTAACCTTAAGTGAGCTACTGAAGCTCTCTGAAGCCCAGTTTTCCCCCTGTAAAAGGCTCTTAATAATCAGTCCCATGTTGCAAGGGGGATGAACAAGGAGCCGACAGCTGGGAGCAACGACAAAGGTCAGTATAGTATCCTCAGCTCATCCACACCAGAGGAACTGTGCAGCTCAGAGGTGCAGGTGCAATACCTTCACACTCTGTATCAGAGGAAGGACCTATGCCATAGAAGGGTGGTGGTTAGTGTAGAACAGCCGTGCATGACAGCAGTCAGCAGTGGAACTTGTGCTGGAACAGTAGTACAGCAGGTCAGGCATGTGGATCCACAGCTGTAAAAGGAACAGCAGGATTTTATATGGTAATCACTAAGGACTTGTTTTGGTTCAGATTAACTAAAGCTCAAGAGCACATTCTTTGGTTCTTTCCAGCTGTTCTGGAAGCTGAAGTGACACAAGTGACCAGGCAGCTGTCTTTCCTCCCTCTCTGAAGATACCTTTCCTGGAAGAGGGAGCACAGCAATGCTCAAGCTGGTGCAGTGGCACTCAGCCCTGCCTCTTCCAACTTCCAGGAAGCAGATGCATCTCACCTCCCACACACAACATACAGCACAACATACAACATACAGCTCAATCAGCTGAGTCCCCGGCCACAGCTCTCTCTCATGGCTCTGAAGCAGCCTCTCTGCAATCCCAGGGCCCCACACAGTAGGTTTCGACATACAGAGGTGAGATGCGGGTGGGTGGAAGGGAGGCTGCAGCCTTCTCAGACAACAGCATTGCTTCTCCTGTCCCACCTCCAAGGATGCTCCCCAGCTGCAGCTGAGAGCTGTGGCTCACCAACACAGTGCTGCCTTCCACCAGAAAAGGGAGGGAGCCTCTGAAACCTGGGCAGAAGAAACTGTCTTGGAGAAAGACTGACTGATCAGCAGTCCTTGGTGACGAGACAGGCACTAGGGTGGGGTGGCCTGGCAGGGGCAGCCCTACAGCCAGCCCAAGGCGTGTATACATGCAAATTTTCCTCAGTGCCAACTTTAGCCCTGCCTGCTTTACTGCTGTGCTAAGAATATCCAGTAAGCCAGGCCTTACCCTTCTTGCAACCGAAAAGATCGTGCTTACGACTGAACATTTATCCCTTCCATCTGCTGATTATTTCACCAGGCAACCTGAACATTCCATTAATATCAGTCTTTGTGGAGCTAAATATATATACTAAGCACATATACAAATACATATAAATATGTCTCTATCTAGCAGAGAATCCAATTAAGTGAATATGTTACGCCTTAGCAATTAATGAATCCAACAAGCTGAGCTGCCTCTTGCATATGATTAAAGTTCAAGCAATATCAATCATAACAGCAAAAAAGATTCCAGATTTTCCTACATGCTATCTACAAAGAGACTGTTAACACTTAACCAATGGGCACATTCAAGTGTTTGCAAACCTCAGGAAACTCCTATTTCCAATGACATACAGTCTGTCCTTCAACTCACAATAGCCTATTCTTGAATGCAGCATCTCAGGCCATTCCTGCTGCCTTACATATCTTTCTGCAACATTTTATGGATGGCAGGTCTGTAAAAACACTGGTGTCCTATGGGTCAGAAGAAAGCAAATTCCAAGACTGAACAGAGCTGGCTCTCCAATCACTTGACCTGTGTAAATGCTTTCTTTCTCTTTGTATTCAGTTGCCAGTCTGCTGTTTGTATATACACGTGTGTAAGTGTGTGTGGGCACACGTGTGTGTGTTCTTTTGTACCTTAATCTTTTTCCAGGACACGGCTTGATCACGTAGTTTCTGCCTCTCGACAATAGACAACACTGAGCCCTCTAGGGACTGCTCATTCCCTCCTTCTCTCACAATACCCCTCCTCTGCATTCATAAGACAATCCCCAGGGGCAAGTTCTACATAAATAAATATTTAAGTAGCCACTGAACCACAGAAGATGCAGAAAAGCACGCAAGGGACTTGTCTGCAGTATTCGGTCCACAGAGAGGTAAGAACAGAGCCGTGATTTGAAGGGTTGGGAGCAGACAAATGATGATGAGAGTTTGAACTGGAAACACAACCATCCCCTTCTCTTCCCTGATCCAGCCGGCACAACAAGTTGGTTTTACCCTGAGACCAGAGCTGATATAATATAGGTCTGTGTTAGTACAGCTGCATAAATCAAAAAACCAAGAATGTTCCATATTGGTAGACTAGTAGAGGAACGAGCCTTTAACTGAACCACCACAGACACAGCTACTTAACTGTACTACCTAATGCTGAGTCGTTTTTGTTTTATGTGCTCCATTGTTCTCTTAGTTTGTTGTCACACTCCAGAATGAAGCCTCGAATATCCAGCAGAAAGTTAGAGGCTCATTTCTGAGGACTGGTTGGGTCTGTTGCATACAGAGGCCAGGCCTGAGACCCACACCTGGTTGCTCCTTTGCCCTCTGAACTGGGTACCAGGAGGGCCCACTGGCTGTTCTCCAAGCCACTTGCTCACCCTCATCCCTGCCACGTGGCTCAGCAGTGGCTGTTATTATATCAAGAGTTCCCTCCAGGCTCACCAGCTTGTGGATCCTATACCCATGCAATTACTTGTGCCTATGCCCACAACACTAGATTTGGATCTTTTCTAGACTCTGTGAGAAACACTGTTCTGAAAGTGGGCATTGTAGGGAATAGGGTATAAAATTGGCCACTTATGTCACCCATGTAAGACAGTAGCTTGAGGCGTAATAGCTATATAAAATATGCCATACCCCAAGAAACCACATACTATTTGTATGCTTCCCAGCATATCCAGAAGAGTTAAAAAGCCCTCACAAAATCAGTCAAGAGCCAGTTTCTTGCAGAGCACAGTGTCAAAAAACACAAAACCCACAGCAGGCACCAGCAGACTTGAAGGACCACTTGTATGATCAGAGTAGGGCATTTTTTGTGCACTGGCACGCAGCTCTTGGAGGGTGACACTTCAGAGAAGTTTGGAGATCTTTCTTTTAGGAGTATGCCCCAGATTTTTAACTTCCCCAGAGAGCAGAAAAGGTCAAGGAATGCCCCCTTTCAGGCTCATTAGTACTATTTTCTCCTCTAGGTACAAAGATTCTGGCTGCTTTTTGACTTGTGGTAGGAAGCAAGCCATCAGTGAGAGCTTTGGGTCCAAAGTGAATGTAATCAGTTGAAGCCACTTCTTTCCTCTGTTTCAGTGATTTCTGCAGCTTTTCTTTCTGCATCAGCAGGATTTTTTTTCATCACCTTTTTACCCTGCTCTACATCACCGTTCTTTAGGAAAGGGAGACACTTAGGGGAAAAGCTCCTTATTGATAATGACAAAATAACATACCACTCTATACAGAAATCAAAAAAACCCAGCCTTTGCATATATGCAAACCAGGGTGTTCAAGAAGAGTGAGAGAGGGGATGGCTTTTTACCTGAACTCTGTGCAATAAGTATAAAGAAATGTACCTCCTCCGCTAGGCAACCTTCTTCCATTACAGGGAGAAGCACTCTGTCTCTCAGAAATTTGAAGAGTGAGAAGAGACGGCAGTATCCACCAGAACACTTGATAAACCTGCCCTGTCAGTATGGTATGTACCATCAAACGTGAGAGTTCAGCCCATTCCTTCCATCCATTCCCACTTCTCTGTAAGCAGAGTGGAAAATGAAAACATCCTTCCCACAAGTAGTCATCCAGATGTCAAAGCATAACCGCATTTGTGCAGTTGGGATCTCTTGGGATTTTTCACCCCACACAGTCATCACAGCTGATGATTCCCCAAAATGGCTGCAGCATTGTCAGGCTCCTTGCAGCTTGCTTTTCCTGTGGCATCAAGCCCTTTCCACTCATCACATTCTCACTGTCTGTGATTACCCCTGCCTGTCAGCACCACAGTAAATATGTGTGTATTTCCCAGTCCTTTATTTCTCACTTTACAGAACCCTCTCTCCTAAAAAATGCAGACTTTCCAATCAGAACAGACAATAATATAGAGAACAAACAGGAATTTTTGAAAGGCTCATGAAATTACCTACATGTAAGAACTTTTTTCTGCTTCCTGCAGGAGGTTATTGCACTTCTGCAACTGTAACATTGTAAAGCGGTTGTCAGAGGTGCCCATAATCTTACAGGTTAAGAAAAAGTCAGGTCTCATGAGAGCTGGACAAGATATCTCCAAAAAACAGAAGTCTGATGACGTATAGCAAGCAGAACAGACAGAGCGAGTGAAGGAGAGCTCTGTGCTCCAACTCCTGGGCATAGGAGAACAAACCCTGCTTCTGGACAAACTGTTGTTTGGGGTTTTTTTAAGGGAAATACAGCCAGGCTCCTGAATCCACTTTGTCATCAAAGATGCAGGTCTGAGGTTTGGGATTAGGACCCAGGTCTGTTGACCCTCACTAACAGTCATGGTACCATTCCTTCACTTACTCTAATATGTTTTTACTTTGCCTTTGACAAATGCCTCTCAGTCCCCAACCCCCTGCACATCTATTCAAAAGGCTGTTCAAAGATAAGTTGCCTGATATCGATTTTCCCCTTTATTTTCAGTCCTCCTTTGCCTCCCTTCTCAGCTGCATCAAGTGCCTCTTTTCCAAGACACTTGATGCCTCTAATCCCTCAGTCAGTAACAAGATGGGAATGCTGACCTGGTCCACTTTCTTTAGTAGTTTTTCAGAGCTCCACATAGCCTTTTTCAGTTTTGGCCTTCTTTTTGGGGGAGGTCCCATGAACACCACTGAAGTTACATCATTGTTCTTCTTCATACCCTACCCTAAGTCTCACTTTTGCCCAGATAGTTGCAGAAAATTTGCAACAGTCAAGCTGCTGATATGCTAAGCTTATAGTCCACAAAACTTAAAATCCTCACCCATTTACAATTCATATTTCTCTAACAGGTCAATGCAAAAATACTCACTGTCATTAACGGATAAAATATGTCATCTCTTTACAGACTTTCCCTAAAGTTTGTAGAGCAAGAAAATCCTGGGTATTTACTACTGTTCTTAACTTGCCCTGGTGGTCTAGTGGTTAGGGTGCAGGACTCTCACCGCTGCAACCCGGGTTCGATTCCCAGCCCCCCGGGCAGATGGAGCTCGTCAGCCCTGTGAGGCAATCCATCTAAGAGAAGGTCACTCTAAACAAACCTACGTCCTGAGACCCTCACTGCCACTGTCCAAGCTTGCTCGGCCCCGGCAGATGAACCTCAGGATTAAAGGGTGGGCTCAGTTCAGCGCACGCTGTGTCTCACCTAAAAAATCCACTGCGCAGGCTCGAAGGGTTAATGACCTTTCCCAAATCTTCGCTCGCGAAGACTGGCCATTATATTATAACTTGCCTGCATTCCCTGTGTATTGACTCTCACATCTGTCTACGTGACCATGTTTCCTCAGCTGATACTTAGTAAATGTTTAGTGGCTACAGCCATCATCTAGGCCTCTGTGCAGCTCCCAGCACAATGGGGCGCTGGTTATTGGCAGGCCTTTTCAGTGAATACAGTAACACAGATAATCAAAATAACCATAAGCTTGTTCTGCACAGTTCATAAACCAAACTAACCAGGGATGGTCTTTTGTAAGACAGAGAATAATAGTCATATTGCAGACTGAGTGCTATTCATTACAGTGTTTGTTTCCCTAATTACCTCTCCATTTTCACCCATTTCCTAATGGCTGGTTAGAATGGCTTTGCACTGATGAACAGCTGCCACATCTCATCCCAAGAAGGTACGGCTGCATCTCTACAGAGGGCAAAGCGATCTCTGTGAACAGAGTTCATTCACACAGAGCTCAGGGACTCCCTAGGCACAGGAAAAATAAGAGATCTGCAGTCACAGATTTCCTTCTGCCTGATGACAAGTTCATAGGTATGTGGAAAGTCTGTCTTGAATTTTTATGTAATCACAATTGAAAAAATGGCAGAAATTCAAGAAATGGATGTCTATTTTCTTCCATTCATATTTCAAAAGCCTGTCTCCCCATCCATCCTTCCCTCTGTCCCAGCACAAAACACACCCTTTAAGACACTAGCTACTCACTCCATGCATGTGACAGACTCTGATTAAAATCCCAGATAATAACCTTGCAAGGCAGAGTCAAACTTGCAGCAGTACAGGCTGTTCTCATCATTGGCTCCCAAAAATAGTTCATTGCCAATAAGAGTCAATCAGTTCAGGCTTTGCCAGCCTGCACTTCTACTGTCCTCTCCCATCCCAGGGGCTGCTGACACAACTTGTCCTCTCCAGAAGGGTTGTGAGGCTCTAAATACTACCAAGAGTTGTGTATTGGTTACTGAAAATACCTCAGGTCTGTAATACCACTGTAAACCAGGCTTCCATGGCTCCTCCCTGTCTTTGCTCACTTGTGTAAGGGAGATATGGGAGTCCTGGCCTGCAATAGCTGTGAGATGGCATTTCTGGACTTAGGTCTACATCTTCCACAACCTCCTAAGACCTAGTGGCAATGATCATCCTGAAATGACTATTGTTTTAGATTTGTCTCAACAATGTCTGCTGCAAGAACTCGGTGCAACTTGATGCAAAGAGGGAGCAGAGGAGGAGGAACATGCAACTTGAGGAAGCATGAGACTGCAGATAAGCAGATCTAAAGGCATTTGGAAGGATACAACAGGGAGGAGAAAAGAAGGTCCCAGGACAGAAACAAACAGAAAAGGGGTTCTCAGTATACAAGGATGGAGTGCAGCACTGACAACAAGCCAAACCAAGCCCATGAATGGGTCATTTTTGGGAAAGAAACCAGTCCATTATGTCTTAGTACCGTTCATTTTGATATCTACATTGCAAAAATTTTCCCCTGGCATCGAGCAGTGAACCTGCTCTGAAGTCAATGGAATTGCAGCACTTATGCCAGAGGTGAATTTGGCTCTCAAAGGACTTTTCTATGCAATGATTTAGATAATGAGCCTTCAAAGCTTATGTTGTGGTTATATCATGAGGAGAGGAAAAAAAGGGCCAAAAAAGACTGCAACAGAATAGTCATCTGTCATACTCAAGTCTAGAGCTCAGCTAACTCAGCTGAGTCTAGAGCTCAGCTATGGCACAAAATAAGGGCAAAAATACTGGTAGTTAATGAACACCCCTGGAGGAAATCCTACCCCCATCTAACAGTACGAAATAGTACAGATGTGTTAATACAGGCATCTTTGTGAAAACTGCATCCCAGAATATTTTGTGAAGTTAAATACAAGACTGCAAATGGCATGCAGCATAAAGAATAGCTGGTGTGCTGAGCAATCAAGAGGCAGTGCAAATGGCCATATAATTTCACCATTTAAAAGCAACTTCATAAAAGCTCATTCATCCATAAAAATGCTGCGTTTCTGTTTTCTGCCTTCCTAGGAGCTTTCTTGCCTGCCTTCTTTATCATCAGCTACCGACTTCAGATCTTCTCAAAAGACTAAGTGCACCTGTCCTTCCATGCCCAAATATTGCCTCCACATTTCAAGGTTGTTTTATATAGCTCCTAAGTACTACCACACAGGGCTTGTCAGAGTTCACAGGGCCTAATATTCATAATATATATTAAAAAGTACTGCAGATGCAGATGACAACTGTCTATGAATACATTTCCCGCCCCCCCCCCCGCAAAAAAAATGGGGGATGTCAAGGATGTCAAAGCACTATGTATACATTTGTAATTTCATTTGTGGAAGGATAAATTCGTTTCCCAGTTCCTTTGAGAAGGCAGAATCTGGCACTCTGGCATCTGGTGAAATCTAGACATCATTTTAAATATTGTGACATTCAGCCTTCAAACTATCTTCAGCCATGGTGTCTGCAAGAATTGCCAGCCCAGCTTACAACAAGCTAGGCAGACAGCAAGTCACAAGCACCATTCATTATCCTATAATACAGGTATTTAATTTCCTCATTATCCCCGCGATGCCCCACTCTCTCCATATGCATGTTTAGTTTATCTACTTGTAGTGTGCAACATCTCTTTTCAACACTTTGAGTGACTGACCTCTGGAAGGTGTTTTTGCAGTGCCTAATACAAGACACCATAATACTAACACTAAAGATGTGAGAGGTGAGATGTGAAATTCCTATGGAATTATGGTAACCTAGATGGAAGAGAACAGAACACATGTACAAAAAGTCCAGAAGAGTGGAAACTGAGGCAGTCAAATCACTGTGGATGTACACTAGTGATAGGTAGATAGACAGACAGACAGACAGATATATACATAGAGAACATGGACATGAAAGAAAAAGACAAGGTCAAGGATAAGGCCAAGTAAGGCACTAAAGAGCAAAACCTGCCTTAAAGAAAAAAATAGGACAGACAATATGAAGTCTTTATCCCTCTTACAGATTACAGGTTACAGATGCTGTGCAGAAGATGGCCTGCCAACCTTCTAACCTCACCTTGAAGACATTGGCTGGTACAGAGCAGAGATAATGAGTGATTCTAACTGCTTGGGCCCAAGCAGATCCTTGACCTAGATGCACCCACTTGTATCAAGTGGGAGAGACTCCTCATGAGCCCTGCTCACTTGCCCTTTTTCCCCTTCTTTCCTGTGACAGCCTCCAGTGTCACTGCATTGACTATGGTCCAAAGGAACTGTTCAAACAGACAGGAACCACCTGAACTTCCAACCATACAAACTCCAGCACAGAAATTCCTCCTCCATCAGGGACCAGGTAAGAGTGCTGACACAGTCGTTGATGTCACTTAGGGTTGTCAAAGGGATTGCTGCCAATGTGCTGAGATTCAGAGTTCATTGTCTGTTGTCCAGTCTCTCCCCCTTTCTCCCCAGTTCTCCAAATTACAACTAAACAATGCCAATTCATTAAATCATTGTTTGAATGTCTGATTTTCTACATCCCTGATTATTCTCACTGTTTCTCCTGGAGTAATTCTAGTTTGTCCAGACCTTTCTTAAAGTGCTATCCACAGAACTGCAAAGAGATTTTATGCCTTACCATCATCCAGCAGAGCACAGAGATTACATCATATGCCTTGCAGGCTAAACTCCTATTTATACGTCCAAGTACAGCATTTTGCCTCTTTCTCAACAACATACAACCACATTCAGCTTGTGATCCTCTTTTATCCTTCCCCCAATCTTTTTCTGTAGAATTGTGATCTAGCTCATCTTTCTCTGCACTCTATTTATGTAGTCTATTATTCCTGCCAAGGTACAATAGTTTGCACTTGTCTCTAATGAATTACATCACACTTTTTCAGTGTATTTCCAGTTTGTCAAGACCATTATGAATTCTAACCCTGTTCTCCAACAAATTTACAGTCCCCCCAGCTTTCTGCCATCTTCAAATTCAATATGCAAATTCTCCATCCATCACCAAGGCTGTGAAAGATAACATTGAACTGAACTGAGCACAGGACAGGCCCTCACAGAACCCCAGTCCATGCCCCCATGCCCCCATTCTTATTCACTTTGCATACATTTGTTATTAGTCTCCTTGAGACCTTCTTCCTCTAGATTGCTAACAACGTATGATGAGAGAATAGAAAAACCTTACTGGAGTCCATGTAGATGACACCTTCAGTTTCACTTGTGTCCACAGTGCTTGTTACCCTGTCACAGAAAGATACTAGATGGGTCTGAGGTAACTTGTTCTCAACACATCCCAGTAGAGTTTTACAGGTCTTCATGTTATTGCTCAGGTGTGGAAAAGGAGTTTAGTTGACAATTCATTTCATATGCTTTCTGAGATTCAGGGTTAAGTAACAGTAATTCCATAAATCTACAATTCCCAAGCTCCTTTCCCCTCTGTTCCTCCCGCTCTTTTTCAAAGACAGGCATTGATATTTCTCCAGTATCTGGCAGACATTAGCTGGGTCAGCTTTACAGGTACAGATCCAGTGCAGTGTCTTCAGAGAACATCCTTTCTGTAAATTTGCTTTAGAAATATGGCAGGTTGGGTATGTAATGTGTTGCTGCAAAAGGAGAAAGGAGGTCGTTACCTTATGTTGGGAAACACTCACCCATGCCCTTGTGCAAGTCTACCTTGTCAGGCTAACAGCAGAGTAGAGACTGGTATTAACATGCACCAGACCTCACATCCTGCAGCCCTGGCCTGCAGCATGTCCTGCCATTTCAGTCCTTCACAGAAATAAGCAGTTTAGTCAGTGCACTTATGACCTCATCTGTAGCACCTCAACTATTTTAGTCCTTCCTTCCACTCCACACTTAGTTTTGTCAGTATGCCTCTGTCCTGCTCGGCAGCATCCCCAGCTACCCTGTCCTCTTCACCCTATCCAACCTCTGTTCTCAGCAGGGACTGATGTAAAGCTCCTGGCTTGCACCTTCCCTGGTATGATAGTTCTTAGCCACTGTCCTGGTTTCAGCTGGGATAAATTTCATTTTCTTGCTATTAGCTGGTACAGTGCTGTGGTTTTGATTTAGTATGAGAATAATGTTGATAACACATTGATGTTTTAGTTGTTGCTAAGTAGTGCTCACTTGAAGTCAAGGACTTTTCAGTTTCTCACACTCTGCCAGCGAGCAGGTGCACAAGAAGCTGGGAGGGAGCACAACCAGGTCAGCTGATGTGAACAAGCCAAAGGTATATTCCATATCATAGAACATCATGTTCTGTATATAAACTGGGGAGAGTTGGTTGGGAGACACCAGTTGCTGCTCAGGGATGGGCTGGGCATTGGTCAGCAGGTGGTGAGCAATGGTATTGTGCATCACTTGTTTCTCTTGAGTTGTATTCCTTTCTCTCTTATTGTTATCTCCCTTCTCATTACTATTATTATATTTTATTTTATTTCACTAATTAAACTGTTTTAATCTCAACATATGAGTGTTACCTTTTGCCAGTTCTCCTCCCCATTCCACCAGCAGAAGTGGAGGGTTAGCAAGGCACTGCTTGGTACTTAGTTGTTAGCTGGCATTAAACCACAACACTCACTCACCCTCCTCCTCCTTCTCCATCTCTCCTGAGACACTCCAACCCTGACTTCCTACTCCCTCCTGCACCCACAGCTGTGTCAGTGCATCTTTCACCTCAATAAGAGCAGTTAATCCCAGGCAGGCAACAAGTTGTGAAATGTTTCAGGATGAAAATCCAAGCTGTGGAAACCGAGAAGATGACCTGAGGTCTGCTGCCCTTGTTTCAGTTATAGCAGAGGACAGGCTGGACAGCAGTGCTCAGGAAATAACCCGCTGGAGGAAAAAGAGTCTGAACTGTGCTCTGGTGTGCCAAGTGGAAGTCAACAGCAGGCACAAGCTCTAGGCTGGAAGAAGTGAAGCAGCTGAGACAATTAGAGAAAGGAAGCTCCTCTGTAACTACTGAGAGAACAATTAACTGGTGTCCTGGGGAAACAGTGCTGTTCCAGTGATGAGCTCTGATGGGCAAAATAGCTTTTTCATGTACTAAATACCATGTGCACTCTTCAGTGCAGACAAGGACCCAGGTGCTCATCAATTATTGAGCTTGCTTGAAAAGGCATTTAGGAGACTGCACAAGAGGCCAGTTGCAGTTTTACCTCAATCCCAGCTGGGTTGCTCCTAGAGACCCAGCCAGTGAGAAGGAAAGAGAAAGGCAGAAGAGGTGGGAGAGGAGGAAGTAAGGAGAGAGAGAAAAGGGAAGAGCCTTCCCCTTGCCAAAGGATATCATGCATGGCACAGGAAAGGCTTCTTTGATGCCTTGTAGTATGACTCCTGTAGTATCGCCCTTTTCCTTCCAGAGAATCTCCTTTTTTCCTCAGGGTGCAGCCCATATCCTCTGCAGCCAGCTCCTAGACTGCAGAGAAGACCTTAGATTGGTGTCAGGTCAAACCAAGAACACACCATTGCCTGAGCAGCGCTGTTACCACATCCTGACCACTCTACTGCCCCAGACCTCAATGGACTTCACAAGTTTATCAAGAGCTGCCATAGATTATGGCATAGTTCAGTGGACTACAAAACATCCTAGGCTCCCTTGTGTCAATGGCCATTTACAGAAAGAGACAGCTCTCACCTCAGATGAGCTGCCAACATTCAAACTCCCACTCCATCTATCAACACACATTTTCACACGGAGCTGCAACAGAAGACTGTCTCCTAACAGCACAAGCCCATGCATCCACTCCAATTCACCATGCATGTTGGCTATAACCAGCACTTAATCTTCATTATTGTTTTGGGGATGAAACACAATCTCCAGAAAATCAGATGTCTAGGTGCAGGTCTCTCAGGAGAATCACAGCTGATGTGCATTCAAAAAGAGAAAATGAGAAGAAATCTCAAAGAACAGCTGCAATCTCAAAGAACATTCACTCACAATCACTCAGAACGTTTCTATCTGTGACTAGATTTCCTTGGATGTAAAATGTCACTCATGCCATTGAACAAGCATGAAGCTAAAATTTGATCAACCACAGAATTATACGAGCACTAAAAAGTGTATCTTTATTAGAAATAGGTGGTTTTTTTCTTCACAATAATATAATTTGAAAAAAAATTAGTAAGGTCAAATTCTAAGTGGTTTTTTGTTTGAGATTTTTGTTATAATTTTGAACTTTTGAAGAAATGTTAGGTCAAGCACATACAAAATAAAAGTATTTTGGATCATTATGATCCCCAAATGGCAGAGCTTTTTAAAATAGGAGCCTATAGAGGACTAGATACAATTACAGCAGACAACACCAGAGACAAATTGCTTACAATCCAGGAAAGAAAGAAGGTCTTATTTTTTGAATCTGGAGTCTTTAAAAAGTAGCTACAAGTTCGTTTGATTTTTTTTTTTTGTCATTAGTGTCTTTCATTTAGGAACACAAATAAATGCTTTTGGTACCTAAGAAATACTTCTCCACACACCGGAGCATCGGGTTATTGAACTTCCTGTCGTAGCACAACAATGGGGAACACGGCTTGATGCTGATGAAGAAAGGACTGAGCATTCCCAGGTCTAGGAACCATTCCCAAAGTTGCAATGGCAATGATTAGAAAGAAGCAAAGACAAAGACATTTGCATTTATAGAAGTGGTAAAAATTCTTGTGATACAGGTTATAAACCAAGACTGAGAGAAGAGATGGTGGCTTTAGGCAGTGTACACCCACACATACAGAGGAAGAGGGAGTGTTCCACACATGCTGCAAGGATCAGTATCTCTTAACACACACACAGAAATACACACAGGTCCAGTACATTTCCACATGTACCCTGTTAAGCCCAAGTACCCATATACACATATACAGCTTTCTGCAGACACCAAACAGCACTCACCTGAGCCCCTCACAGAGTAACATGCAAAGTCCTGTCTGCCATACAGGCACAGAAGCATCTCCTGGAAACACTGAGGAAATGGGTTGGGATTCCCATCTAGTACCAACCACTCCCTGTTCACAGCCATGTTGAGTTTTGTTTCTAGGCTTACATTTGGTGTATGGGGTGCAGAAGCAGACAAAAGCCAGAACCTAGTCTGGATGGTGAGAAGTGTCAAGCAGGACACAAGATTGCTGCATTAGACTTTCACACCTGGCATTTTGGTTGCCCAAGGTCTTTGGTCATCGAATAGAAGTCCCAGACAGCAGCCAAAACAAGATAGTAAAGAGGATGGAAAAAACCATCACCCCAAAACTAAAAACTTAGTCTATTTTCCCTAAAGACATAATACTGATGGGAGTCTAGCCCATTTAATTATGTTTAAGCCATTACGCAAGTAAATCTACCTCTGCTGACTGTCCTGGCCTAGGGGAAACTCTGAAAGAACACAGCTTTGAACACAAAATTATGCCAGAAAAGTGCTTGTCTCTAGCAGAGTTTTATTGCTTTTCCTGGGCCCCAGGGGAGCACACACTTATAATATCCAAGGGACAAGGCCTTGTCCATGAAGTCCAAATCACTGGACACTTAAGTTCACTGGCATTTTTAACTGTTCTCAGCATCTGTGGAGGAGCCTGGAATGACAGCCTAAAGATCCAATTCACTTTGCTCTCCAGAGAGCATAGGCAGAAGCAGTCCTACCTTGTTACTGAGAAAATGGGACATTATGTCTTGAACCACTCCGAAGTATCCCACATCATTTATTGCCCATATTAAAACACTATCTGCTGTGGAGATGCTATGCTTCTAGCCATGGACAGAAAAGCCTGCAGCATAGAGTAGAGTTTCTTAGCAGCTGAAAGAAAAACCACTATTTCTCATTACCAGTGAAAGCCCCTTGATCTGTCTTCACCACAAAGGTAAGTGGCAGAGGCATTGGACTGAAGGAGATCTTTGGGATTTAATGTGTTCTTTCAAAAAGTACTTCTCTCTACCACCCTTTTCTCTTACCACAGTTTAATCTCAGCTGCCATTTCTCAAAAATGCATCTTCCTCAGCAGCCAGGAAAATTGACTCCTGGTCCCCTGTTTGCAGGGGAGGGAGAGGAAATTGCCACAGGGACAGCTCCACCTCTTCTCCCTCAGGTTCTCATGGGGAGTTTGTGCACAGATTAAAGAATTAATTAGTCTATACTAATTAATGCCACCCATCATAGGCTGCAGGGATACTGCAGAAGGATACCAGAAGGACCTAGAACAATCAAGCATCACCCTTGCAGAGGCAACTGCACCTTACAATCTTGCATTAAAAACTGCTGCTGTAAATCAGATAATAACAACACTTGCCCAAGGCCACAGGTCAGAATATCATTGATATTCAGCATGGCTTCAGGACAGAGAACTACAAACTGTCAAAGTTTTCCTTTTCTCAAGTAAATTAATTTGTTGGGAATGGGGGTACAGAGGAAATTTACATTCCAGAACAATAAATATTGAACCAATTTATCCCAAAAATATGCCCCTTTGTAAACTACATTGTCAAAAAACTGAGGTTGGAAATAATAATAAATAATAATTTTCTCTCCTTCAGATGGATTTAGAAAAGGGATCATCAAAGACAGTTTTAGTGAACTGCATCAAAACACTTTAGGGGTTTCCTGTGAATGTGGCAAACTGCAAGAGATAAAGGAGTTTTGGTCTGAATTCTTATTCCATAGCCATGGCTACACAACTGCAAGTAGCTCCAGATGACCATAACATAAACAGGAAGAAAAGTGTTGCCCCCGCAGCATGAAGCTGCCCTTTCAACAAGTGCTGATGAAATCAGTCTGTGTGGACCAGTCCCTCCACAAGCCAAAAGGTTCCTCTTTCTACAGTGCACAAAAAGAGGAATCTTTATACAAAAAGAGGAATCTTTACTTCATGCACTGCTGCATCACAGGGGCTTGAGGAGCCTCCCCAGGCTGCTGGGCTCCTCCTCCCTTATTGATCAAGTCCCATTTCCTGGGACTTCTTCTGGCCACAACCCACCAGTCATCTTGCTAAGGAAATTATCTAAGGAATTGTCCTAACCCAGATGAAGGCCACATTTTCTGATTGATTCCCCTTCTTCTGGACTCTTGATTAACAAAGGAGTCAACAAATCCTTCCCTTTGATCTGTCACTTTGTACATTCCACATTTCACAGATCCCTCCAGACAGAGTGTGTTGTCGCTGTTCCCTGCCCTCCCTTCCGTTCCTTAGCATTCCTGGTACTCGCTGTGTGTAAGAGAGATCCTGTGAGAACACTTTCTCCAGAAGAGAAGATAGAAAAAGAAGAACAAATAGTTTATTAGCCAAGAAGGAGGCTCCAGGCACCACAGATGTAAGATTTGCCAAACCTCATAAGATCATTAGTTTTATTTATTTCCCATTCTGTATTGTGTATTATTTCAATCTCTTCGAGTGCAATAGCAATAAAATTGAAATACATCCATGGAAACACTTCCAATTAACACAAGGTCAGAAAAACGACATTAGAGACCTCCATAGCCCATAAAGAAAAAAAACACCCAACACCTTCCTATACTACCATTCTCCTCAGAAACAGCCTCAGCAAACAGGCAGGCAGTGCAACTTTGTCTTAAAGGTCAGCAATCTTTTGCCTGTGTTTTACCAGGAACATAGAAGAAAGTATCAGTGTCTAGCACCCTGTGCAAAGACCACACCACCTGTAAGCTACATGCAAAAATCTACAGATTTCAATTCAGGCTGAAGCATAAAGCTATAAAAATACTGAAGATTCAAAGCCACGGAGGGCTCTGAAGAACAAATTCAGTACCTTCAGTTGTGAAGAAACAAGATTCAGGATGGGAGCGGTTCCAGGCGTGGAGAAAGACATACAGCAATTGACAGGACTTTATGATATGGACTTTACTGTTATTATTGCATTGTTTCATTGTATTCACACTACACAGCGCACAGCCTGGGCATGCCCGGGCTTGCCACGAGTTTGCCTGCTCCCTAATTCCCCGCTCCCCTCTCGGATAGGCTGCAGAAGCTGCAGAGAGGAGACAGTTACCATTCGCCCTTTCCTTCCCCGGTTCCTCCCACGTTCCTCCCCCTTTTGCCTGTGTCCCTACCCCGATTTGTTTCCCCGTTTGTCTGTCTCATGCTCCACCCCATGTTCTAGCCCTTTCCCCGGCTGAATTCACAAAATCCCCTGCATATCTCAATAAAGCATTCCACTTGCACCTCTAACTTTTCTCTGGACCGGTCCGTGCTGTGTCATGGCCCCATACCCCGTCGGACCATGGCATTCAGTTGCACCAGAAACACAACACAAGGTAGATCCACCACTGAAAAACACATGTACTGTAGGGTCAGTGTATCAGCATTATTCAATGAAATGTTTTAACCTCACTGTGAGTTCAGCACAGGCTCCAGTACACCAAGTAGCAAGAGAGATAATGACTGCAGCAAGAAGGAAACAAAAAACAAGTAAAACCAAAACAAAGATGTTTTTAAACCACTAGGGTGCTATTTCTTCTCCAGATGTCCAACACAAAATTGATGGAACACCCTGCTGTCCAGGATCCTTTAATAGGCAAATTGTAACATTGTCTAGTGCTTTTCTGAGCCCTCATGGCCTCTTCTGGTCAAGTTTCAGCTTTGAAAACTACCAAAAAAGATGCCCCTTACACTCACATGCAGGTCTTATCCCCCAGACAAACGTCCTTTGTTTAAATAAGTAATTACCTCAAACTACCCTGAAGCCGAAGTGAACAGAACGGAGGTGTTAATAAAAGGCATGTGCCTGACTCAGCAACTGGATCATGGTAATTACAACCTTCAAAGGTTCCCTGTTCCCAAACCTAAGCTGAAACAGGTAAAGAAAATCAGAGATTTTCAGATTTCGTTCTGCACAGGCAACTGAGAAACCATCTTCCCCTTCAAGGAAACCCTCTGACAGGCAGACAGATAAAAGGGAGAGATCATCTACTTTGGAAGATAGCTGTTTGCAGTATCTCTTAGAGCTGCTCACAGAAGGCTGGTAACCTGTCTCCTACTCTTCCTACAGAGGCCAGGGTGATGTCAGAAAATCCTTGAAGCCGATTCCAGTTTCCAGTGCTGTCAGTGTTATGCTCCAGCTAGACAGTCGACTGGCCACATGGCAGTCAGTATTCAGTTCACTGCTCTGCAAAGTGCTGCAGAAACAGATGACCAGTAACAGCAAAACTCCAAGCAGAAATAACCCTGGCTTAGTCTCTTCCCCAAAATGTGTTTTTAATCAAGGATGCAATCAGTTTGCTTTCAACGCAGATCTCATGAGAGTTGTTTTAACCCTTACCCTTCCCATCCCTTCTCCCTTTTCTTTGCTATCTTCATGTTCTGACTTTGCTGAGCTTTGCACAACAATCCTGTCCAGCGCTGTCTGGAGGGACAATGTTAGGAGAACATGAAAATACTTCCTGAGCATGTGCACCTCACAGGAAGAACCAGGCAAGGACTGCCGTCCCACCAAAGGACAGTGTTTGGGCCCCAGAAAGAGGGGCTGGGTCAGGAACTGCTGTACCACTTTTACAGTATCAGTATAACTCATAATAGTCTGGTTTGCAGCAACAGAGTAGCTTCTAAAATAAGGAAGTGGGAGAGGCCAGAGGACAGCAAGCAAAAGACAGAAGCTTTGCATGGTGCTCTAGAGGATGGTGTCTGGGTGGCCTGTGAGGGACGCCTTTCAAGAACAGAACACCTTTTTTTTGCTTTAATTTTTAGTAACCATCTTGAAAAGTTGTGATGTTGTAAAAATATTTATAATTCATTCTTATATTTCCTTCCAATAATTTCTATGTCTTTCCTGCCACACAGCTGTGCCCATGTTCACCATATTTTTCCTAGGTCCTCAATAGGGATTGCAGCTTCAGATTTTTCCAGGATCACAGAATCACATAATCATAGAATGGCTTAGGTTGGAAGGGACCTTAAAGATCATCTAGTTCCAACCCTCCTGCCATGGGCAGGGACACCTTCCACTAGATCAGGTTGCTTAAAGGCCCATCCAGCCTGGCCTTGAACACTTCCAGGACCTGGAACTGGTTTTCATCCCTAGCTGGTTCCTCAGAAATGAAGGTTTGGTTATTCCATCAGCATCTGCACAGCTTTGCATTTATCATTGCAGAACTTTCTGGAGCAGAGAGAGATGGTAGTTTCCTCTGAAGGAGGTACACTGGCTAAGAGTATGTTCTTTTTTTAATACCAGAATCATCTGGTTCATGCTTTTGGCTTCCTGAAACACACAAAAATATCCATTTGAATAGAAATGAGAGGAGGTCCCTGACATTGCTTCTTTTGCTGAAAATTTCAAAATAGTATTCAAAACGTTGAGAAAAAAACCCCACAAAACAAAACAAAATAAATGTGTACCCATTTGTAGCAATAAAATAATCTGGAGTGTGACTTTTCAAACTTTTCAGACTTCTTCAAAAAGTTAGCATGTCACAAGGAAAACAAGCACTTCAAATAAGAGAATTATTTTAATTGAAATACTACTTTTCCATCAAAAAAACTTTCAGAGGTTTTTCTGCAACTTAACTGAATAGAAGTTACTTTTGGCCAGAGTCACTCCAATACTTATGTTTGCATATGTAGGCCTCTTTCCCAGGGCCTATACTTAAGTATTGTAACAAATCAGCATCAACAGCTCTTCAGGTTACATATCACTGAGACAAAGCCCCAGCAAGCAGGATAGACAAATAAGTCTTAACCAGTGCTTTTTCCAGGATAATAGTCACACTTCTGTAATACGAATATCTTCATTATTTCCCTTTTGGTGCATTTCTCTCAGTGGAATTATACTAATAACTTGCCTTCATGGGACAATTTACCAGTAGAAGCCATACTAATTGAGAAGTCCTCAGCTTGAAGTCTCTTGCTGACCTTCTATCATCCCTTTAGAAAACCTCCACTACCTTTCTCTTCACCTCCATATCTGTATTTGTCCCAGAGACAGCAACTGAGGTGGGACACAGCACCCAACACAAGAGCAGAAAGGTAGCAGACAACATCCCAGGGGCTTGAGACATGGTCTTCACCTTGCATACTTTTTTATCCATTTCAACCCTGGATGCATAGCAAGCCAAGTCAAACATCAACCTCCCATAACATCCTTCTCCTGCTGTTGGGCTCTGCAGAAAGATTCAATAGTCCTCAAGGCCCCCCTCTCCTGGGTGCCTCCACTCTGATGCTAGAACTGACATCTAATATCCCCAAAATCTATTTTTGCCCACTGCTCCCCAGTTCTGTTCTCCATGGTTTTCACTTTGCCCCTTTACATGTGCCACTATGTCTCTGAGGGCTTCTCCTAAACCATGTTCTGACCTTCACATGGGTCCATCTATTTGGCACTTGAGCCTCTTCTGAAGGCTTCCTTGTGGTGCCCTCTCTGCTGCAGCAGCCCTCAGGGAATGTACACACTTCTTCGGGGACAAGTCACCACTGCATCTGGCTCTTTGATACAAGGAGGAGTCCTGACTATGGACACGCAGCCTATGCAGGACCTCTGGAATGCAATGCCAACAGAACGACAGCACTTCTGCAGCAGAGAGGAGACCTTGCTGTGACCCGGGCTTGTCCTCACTTGAGCCTGCTTGGGGTTGATCATTGCAGGCTCCCTCTCTATGAGAAGAAGCAAAGGTGTTTTTGAGCAGGGGTCTGACTTTTCAGCACTCTGAATTGCCTCCTGGAGGAG
The DNA here is from genome assembly GCF_001604755.1 of Lepidothrix coronata. Taxonomy (NCBI): domain Eukaryota; kingdom Metazoa; phylum Chordata; class Aves; order Passeriformes; family Pipridae; genus Lepidothrix; species Lepidothrix coronata. Next base: position 406,543 of record NW_016690321.1, read on the forward strand.
TCAGTCTCGTTACTGGTCATAGGTTCAACCTTATAAATTTTTCCTCCCCTTTTCCTGGAATCCCAGGCTCTGAGCCTGCTCAAAAGAACTGGGGCCAAGTAGCAGCCCAGTGAGGCTTTATGCAAAGCTCCCCCTGATCTGTGAGTTTTTGCTTAGAGGTCCTGTTTTCCTCAGTTTCCCTCATCATCCACATCCTCTACCTCTTCCCACAGGCAATGCACAAAAAAGGCAAAGGTTCCCCTTTCTGGAGCAGGATTTGAAAACATCTAATCTTTCACTCACATTTCCATCATTTCAGATCCTAACTGAAATCACAGGGACTTTCTTCTTCCCTTACCTACCCCTTTCACTGCCCTCTGTCAGAATTATTCAGCTCTCTGAAGCATTACCAGATACACTGTGTAGGAAAGACATGGCAGAAGAAATTAAATAGTATTGTTAGGTATCTATAATTACCCCAAGTCATTTTTTTCCACAGTGCAGCAATTTCAAATCTCTCACAGCATTCTCTTTGGAAAGCAGATGTTGACCATGTCAGCTGTGTGCTAAGAATGCATTTTCATGAGTTGCGTTTCTTGGAGTTTGCAAAGTGGTGGTGGTGGAGGGGGATGCTCCTGGAAAATTCCACCCGTGCAGGCACAGAGCAGGCTTCTCAGCCCTCTCTCTCTGTCATGGCACAAACTGGGCCCCCTCCCCTCAAGCAAAGGAAATTTCTTCTACATTCCTGTTCATAGGAAGGCAGGCAGGGCTTCTGGGGAAAGAGCATATCTGGCAGAGGGAGGATTTCTCCCAAAGGGGGCTGTGCTGCTCACCCTCCAGAGCAACACACAGACAGAGATGCAACAATGAAAATAAAAAAGTTGGTGGATGTCTCTGCTGTCAGTTCCTCTCCAGCTCCCTCCAATTTGGTCTGTCCCATCCCCCAGTCAACAACTACAACAACCAGGCTCCCAGCATGTCAATCAGACTACTGTTCTGCATCTTCTAAAGGAACCCACTGTTTCCTGATATTAAATCTAAAGGCACTGTTGCTCTACCCCTTGCCTCCCCATTACTCTTTAATTACACTCACTTGGATTGTCCTAAAGAAGTCCTTCCTTTTCTTATTGATCATTCCCTTCAAACACTTGCAGAAAATTATCATATTCCCTATCTGGCAAAAATATATAGTTGGGAAAAATCTACCCTCAGCAACTAGGCAAGGGTCCAGTAAGACACAGGCTAGCCAGAGAAAACTGGTTTTAACTAAAGTTCAAGTAGCATTCCACAATAAACCCTGGGAATACTTCAGAGTGTTTATCTGAGACAGGGGATTTCTTAATGGAGAAAGTTTTTAGTGCCAATTTCACTAGACTGTACTCTTTTAATCTTTATTTGTAAGACAGTGTCTCCATTAGTCCCAGGCTGGAGCAAGGTGTCTGGGCAATGAGCAGGAAAATATATACACACACAGGACTTATTGTGGGACTGAAACAGGACACAGAGTATGGATGAGAACAACTGTTCAAACAGAGACACAGAGAGTTCTCTATGAGTCTGTTCCTCAGCCTTCCCAAAAGCCAAGACCTCAAACAGCAATAAGAAAAAGAACAGGGCATGAAGCTTGTGGAAACTACAAACGCAGGCTGATCTCTACACAGGACAAGCTCGAGGAAAGTAGCTGTCCACAGGTAGCCTCTGTCAAAGGCAGAAAAGATACAGAAATGAGATGCTGCCATAATCCCAGCAGTCTTTACAAAGCAAACATAATTTAAGGCAGCAATACAAAGAACTTTGGCCTCGGTGAAAATGAGCACACATCTAAGCAGGAAAGCAAATAGCTCCCACTTCTAAAAAAAGAACAAAAGTAAAGCACTCGCCGGAAAGAAGTGACCTGAGCAATCCTGAATTCTTAAAACACCCAGATGGTGCTTAGAGCAAACAGTTAAACTCAGCGTGCAGGAGCTAATCTCCGGCAGCAGACTGCAGAATGGACTGTTTCTATTATTTCCAGATCTCCCAGCTTGGATGGTGAGATTGTCGTATGACACTGCTTAGACCGGAAAACTTGCAGCACCCCTCTGCTGTCCAGTGCTGCACCCAATATAAATTGATTTACCAGCAAAGACTATTTCTTCTCAAAACCCACAGGATTACATAAATCAGGATGGGTCTACTGGGACAACAGAAGGATCTACAATGCCTATTAGCATTAACATTGTATTGTGCACAGTTTCTCCAGTCTCATAACGGTCAGTGCTGCATGCTCCAACACTGATCAAAATGATGTTCTGATGTTGTGCAAAAATGATTTTTCAAAGCAAGGTCTGAGCAATACAGAAAAAAAATTTAAAAAAATAAAATAAAGGTATTGCTTCAATCTAAACCCAGGTTTGTTTGTTTTTTAGAATTTTCCACTAATCAAACTCAGCCATTCAACACACACACAAAAAAATGTTCTTTATGAGACATAATTAATAAAAGTGATGGAAATTTGGATCCAAACACGCATCTACAAAGACACTTCAAGTACTCACTAGCAAAGGAGTTTCAATTTAAAAAAAATCCCAGTCCCAAAGGCTAGACCTCTCTCATAAGAGGTGACAGACCACAGTTTAAACCTCCATTCTGACTCAGACAGAAGTGATTTAAATGCAGTTTTCCCATTGCCTAGTAGTCTGTCCTCATTGTTTGACAAATAAGGCTCTGGGATCTGGGGGAAGATGCTGCCATTTCCTCCTCCACATCACCTCTTGAATGGTATTGAAAGGCTTTTGTGAGTCTACATAAAACACCAAGATGTCAGTTTTCACTTACAGCAATAAAACTTCCAAAATAAATCCTCCATATCCGGCCAAAATTAATTAATATTTTCATTGATCCTGAACTATGTTTTTTCACAGACTCATTTTTTCCTCCCACCATATTTCTGAGGCTCGGGCATTATCATCTGGAAAGGGAATGACATAGGCCTTATCACTCCTAGTATTTAATGATCTGTGTCATTTTCCCCAAAAACAGACTTTGTGGACAAAATTGGTCAGAGTCTAATTAAAAATTCCTCATCTCCTTCTGTTTGAGACTCATCTTTTTTACCTTACATGGCTATGCAGCGCTATTTTGCATCATTAAACAGCCTAACCCCATTCCACCACACGAGCAGCTGAATAGTTACTCATAGTGAAATGTTGCATCTATGTTAATTTTGCAAAGTGCTTAGGATCTTTCTCGAAGGAAGGAACAATAGAAATGTAAGTCATTACCGTGTACATGAACTGAGGAAATAAACCTAAGGGAAACAAGCACCAGAAACTGTCACACGAAATGCAGACCAAGTTGAAAGCTTAAACAGGAACAAGAAAAAGGCTGTCAAACAACCTTCCAGGCTTGGCATGGTGGGAGACATTGCAGAATGCAGCTAGCCCAGCAGAAGGAAATTAAATAAGACTGGCAAACTTCTGACTCAGCAGAAGAACTGCACAACTCCAAGTACATTTTAGAAGTAAACCCAGGTCAGTAAATGCCAGGTCCTTTCACAAGGAAGAAAGGCCAAAGGATGGTGACAGAAACTCAGACACCACTACAAGGCAACGAAAGAGTGAGTGCTGGAATCTAATGTTACCACAGGCAATCTGAAAAAATTACGGACTTGGGAAAAACAGAGTTCAGGCAGAAGAAAAACAAATGATGCTGAACATATTGTACGCTCAAATCGATGACACTGAACGCATGCCAGAGTTCATGAGCAGCGAGAATAACTCAAGCACAGAGTAGCTCCAGTGATAACCACAAATTTAACACTGAAATACCTTTGAAAAGCAGCGGAGAAGTTAATATGTAACAGTTCAGAGAAAACCACAGGGGAAAAGACTTTTCTGGTCTAGTGAAAAATACTGTCAAGATGCAGATCAGCATCAAGCCAAGTAAACCACATACAATCAGGGTTCAAACCCAAAGCAAGGACTGTGTAAGAACGAGCACAGAAATGCCGGCCAGAACCAACACCAGAGAAAAAACCAAGCCAAAGACAAAATGAACAAGCTATTTCTTACTGAAAAAAAGTCTGAGCAATTTCATATTAAGAAAAACTTATTTCAAATTCATTCAGAAGACAATGAGGCCAGACTTTTACTCCAGGAAAAGCAAACTGCCAAAATCCTAGCAAAATCAAATGGAGAAGAGAATGAGGAGGAAGAGAAAGAAAAAGGCAGTAGAGAGAAAAACAGTGTCCTATGAATATGCATCGCCTCCCTTCTCTCAAGCCACATAGAAGGAAAACAGAGCCTCCAGTTAATAACATTCAGATAATGTAAAAATAGAAAAAGCAAAGGATTCACAGGCCAAGCAAAGATGTCGTTGACATGAGACAGTCTCAAGCAAATGCAACTGAACAGATGAAAACACACCCTCAGGCACTGGGGGGCACATTCACTCACTGTGAGTCTCCTTCAGCAGAAGCTATGCTAGTGCTTTTTCCAGACTCAGTTTGGTTGGTTGCTTGCTTTCTCTGCCCTCATCTCTTCATGCATTTCAGATCTTAAAGCTGCCCAAATTCCCATATTTTCCTCAGCTGCCTTTTTGTGGCACAGACTGGCCACCAAAAAAAACAGGAAATAAACTTCCTGTTCCAATGACACTGGGACAGCCTGTGTGGTTTCTCAGTGCCAAAGACTCCCTGAAGTGATTTCCACTATACAACAGGGCACAAAGCAGAGGAAAGTGAAAGTGGCTATGCTGTGTATCTATCCAGTGTAGAAGGAGACACAACCAGTTCCTGTCACTCCTAAGTGGCGCACAGATGGAGCAATTACTATTGGGCTGATAAACAGTCATAGAATCATAGAGTATCAGAATGACCTGAGTTGGAAGGGACCTACAAGGATCATTGAAGTCCAGCTCCTGGCCCTGCACAGGACCATCCCCAAGAGTCACACCATGTGCCTGAGAGCATTGTCCAAATACTTCTCGAACTCTAGCAGGCTTGGTGCTGTGACCACTTCCCTGGGAAGCCTGTACCAGTGCCCAACCACACTCTGGGTGAAGAACCTTTTTCTAATATCCTCCCCTGACACAGCTTCATGCCATTCCCTCATGTGGTGTCACTGGTCAAGAGGAGAAGAAATCAGCGCCTGCTGATCTTCTCATGCTTCCCCTTGTGAGGAAGAGTTGGACTCAATGATCCTTGTGGGCTCCTTCCAACTCAGAATACTCAGTGATTCTGTGAAGCTGTAGGCTGACATGAGGTCTCCACTCAGTCTCCTCTTCTCCATGCTGAACAAGCCAAGTGACCGCAGCTACTTGAGTCAGTTCACTTGTACATGGAATATGGGGGAAAAGGTCATTCTTGTGCTCAGACGGAAATTAGAGAAGAGTTTTGGCCTGAAGTGAAGGCAAGGAAGGGGATTCTTAAATGTCAGCATCTATCACTTAGATTTTTCACAATTACATGCTTTGCTTAAAAATGGCAATAAACAAAATGAAAGCTTTAGAAAATTTCATTTTCACATTAGTTGTTTTAATTAAAGCTGGTCTATGTTACAAAATGGTTTTACTACATTTACAAGACATATTTTTCTTTCTGGGTCCAAAAAACATTTTGTGTGGACTCAAAAAGAAATATGAATTTGTTTTTATTCACCAAAAATTACAAAACAATAGCTACAATTCCTTTTTTTTCTTTTTTTTTTCATTTCTAACCAAATCAAACAAACCTTCTTGGGTTTTTTTGAGGATGTTGTGGACTGATCAGGGATGATAGAATGGAGGGATGTATCCCTGCTCCTGTGTTGTGATAGGAATATGTAATTACCGGACCCATGCTTGAAAGCTCATCTTCCCACAGCAGCTCAGCTATCACCTGAATTAAGATGTGGATGTTTATTGTCAACATGCTGGGATGAGACATTCCCACAATCAATGAAATGCTCATGATTCAAGGGACACAGATACACAGCAGCATCTGACATGTCATGGAAACCTCCAAGCTGCTGGAAAGCAGGAGGGGTTTGGACCAGAAGCAATGTGGCTCTGGCACTAGCGCGCCAGCCCCGCTCGTGCTGCATTGCAAGATGTGGCCTTACCACAGGTTTTTTGGTTCTCTGTAAAGTTAGGATTATTCCCTCAGATGTTAAGACGACTGGAAATTTTCCAGCAGCACTGGGTATTTTTGAGCTGTTGCACATTCTCAGCTGCAGCCCTCCAAGCAGGCAAAAGCACCTTTATTGCTTTTCCCTGTCTGCCCTTCACACTCTTGATGAGGCTCCCATTAGCCTGCACAAAGCTGGTTATAATTCTCCTGCTGCCTATCAAAGCCTTCACAAGAGTTAGGCAGTTGGTGTGTAAAGACTGCTGCCTACCATGCTGACTAATGTTGTCTGATTGTTCCCTTGTACTCCCCCGTTGGTCCATCTGTACCCATCTGCTGCCTTTTGTCTTCTAATTAAAGTGTAACCACTTTGGGGTAGGAGACACCTTTCTTGTTAGTGTTCACTCAGCTCCCTGCAGAGCCGAGTCCCAAATCCATAACTGGGTGCTGTGGACAGCGATGATGACGTGTAACTGCATTGATATGTGGCAAGGGGGAACAGTGGCACCTCTCACTGCATGGCACGAGCGAGTCAGCTGAAAGAAAGTCCTAGACTAGAGCTCTCATCCAGAATACAACCACGGTAAGAGCAGCCTTCTCCTGTGGCTGGATGTTATCACATTAGTACACTGGGCACAATCCCCAGGGCTCCCCTGTCCAAGGAGTCAGGTTGGCAACCCCAGTAAAGGTCAGATGGCTACTATCACCCTCATCAGCTACACCAGCACAGGAGGCTGTAACTACAGGCCAGGTTTAATAAAGATCTCCAGATATTCCAATATCTGATTTGCATAAGAAGACAAGGTCTCTCCAAGAAGCTGTCACTGGTTTAATGTAAGAATTCCCTTCGGTAGCCAAGGAGTAGGGTCTGGTGGAGAAGAGCCAGAGTATTTTCTGCAGGCTCATGAATCATATAAATACACTCCAAAATTCAAGCAAACAAAGTCAGGAACTGCTTCAGCAAGAGGCAAAGAGAGTGAACAGCTTATACTGACATAATATACAGTGGTTAGGAGAAGACACCCTTTGGTGGTCAAAGAGCTAGACTAGCTTATTATTGCAGGATGCAGTAATCCATCAAAGACACCGTTTGACCAGTATGTCCAGCAGACTTACATAGGAGGCTTCTTCAGAAAGATTATTCCATTTATCATCTGATAAGGAAAGCTTAGTGTGGCACTCACATCTGCCCTTCTCCTTAGGAGTCAGGGTAAGATCACCATGGCCATAATTAGCCACAAATACATACAGTTACATCTTGGACAATTATGAGAAGTCAGGCCAAATCCTGACAGTGGGTGCAGCATAGGTGCACAAATAAAGCCATCTGGTTGTCTGATTGAATCAGGGTCATCAACAGACCCATCAGATGTGACCTAAATCAGGTTTCTAAGGGACACTCATTTGGGAGTGAGGTATCCATAAAATATGTATTCTTTGATGCAAGCCTGCTGTCTAATGAGAAGTAAGGCATTTGGCAAATTGTGGTCTCTTAGAAAAATGTCCAGAAAGAACACTTTAAGGGGGGAAACGCAAGTAACAGACTCCCATTTTAATTTCAGCCATATGTGCTTAAACCCAGAACAGTCCATCTGCCCTAAGTGAAGCTATATCCTTCTAAAAACTGGTTCTATGGGAACAAAATCAGTCACTAACTCTGAGTAGGTTTAAACAAGCTCCTATGCCATTTCTCCTCAGGGACAATGAGTCATGAATCCCCATGTACACAGCGAAATTAGCAAAACAAGACTGATTGGCAAAAACAATCCAATCTTGTCTCACTGTAAAAGGAGTCAGTGGAATAAAAAATCATTTCCTCTTTGGACATGCAGGCAAGATGCCAAAACTCCACACACAGAGCAGAACCTGATCAAAGGCAGTAAATTCTACCCCATAAAGGTAAACATACCTGTGCATACACGTGTAAGTAATCAGAAGGGCTTGCTTAGGTGGGCACCAGACAACACGAGGAAGAAACTGTCTCGCGCAATCTAGTCATCTTTCCAAAGGCAGGGGAGGGCCTTCAGAGAAGGCTTGGATTTGTACAGCTGCGATTTTCACCTTATAGCCCTACATTCTTGTTCCTGTCTTATTTTTAAAGAGCCTTCTTAAGAAGGCTTTTCTTCTTTAAGAAAGTGAAATAAAAAAAATCTAAATCCTTCCTTATGCTAAGCAATATAACAGATACATGATTCATTTTGGTTCTTCATGCAGTAGTGAGTGCCACATGGACCCTTACTAAAAGCCAAGAATACTGATCAGATTTTCAGTCCTCTTCCCCCTCTCCCCTGTTATTTTTGCCACTGGAACACTGAAGCACACAAAGAAATTATACTGACTATTTCTTTTGGTGCACAGAAAGACTTGAGATCAGGCCCCAAGGCTGCATCATCATCAAATGCTACAGCCTCTTCAGCATCTCTGTGGTGTTCATCAGTTCTTCAAAGACACAGACTTTGGGACGTGACAAGTACCTCCATAAGGGCTTTTGTTTGCAGCCATCCACAACAGCCTTTGTGTGCCAACTGCCTGCTCATATAAAAGGTACATGGTAGAAGCTTGCAGAAATTAAGTCCTTACTGGACCAGGCTTGAAGTTTTTGCTGATCAGCTTGTCCATAACCCAGGTTTTCCCTCCTATCATTTAAGCGGTTTTTTATGAGACACTCTTCAGGTTCACCTTGCTCATCTAATCACAGAAATGTAGGCTGGCAGAGAACCACAAGAGATCACTTACTGCATACACCAGCTCTGAGGCAGGACAAGACAGACTGAGATCCCACACTGTTGGATATTTTTCTATGTGTCCTCCAGCAAATGAACCTCTACCAGCAAATGAGCCTCACCATGCCAACAATTAGACAGCTCCCTACATATCTAACTGAAATCTTTCTGCTTGGAAATTTAGCAAGGTGTCTCTTCTTCTTTCTGCCTACTGTGGGCATGAAAAGCAACTGACCATAATGTCCTTTTTTTAACAGTTATTTAGGTATCCAAAGATACCTTTCCTCTTTTTTCTAGATAAAAGAAATCTTTATTTTTCATTTTTCTCTTCCAAATCCTTCTTTCCTTTCTGCAGGTACCTCTCACACCCTAAGCATGGATGGGCATAACACTGCTCTGTCCCAAGCTAGGGACAGGGTCACACAAGCTTACAAACTCACACGGACTATGATCAAGGCTGAACGCATTTCTGGAAAGCCCATGAGGCAGAGAGTAGTGGCACCATTTTCCACCCTGTTGCAGCATTAGGAAGTCCTGGGAGTCTACAGTCACTGAGGTAGCCGACAGTGTGTCAGAGCAAATGGCCCCATTCCCAGGGAGCACTAATATGTGTGATGGTGTAAGGGTACAGGCTAAGAGCAGCCTGTCTGAGTTTGCAATCATGTCCACACTGATGGCTAGAGGAAGCAGAACAGATGCTGCTAATTGATTTTCAAGAGTTCAAAAGTCAAATGCTGATAATTACAGGAGCAGCAGCAGGTAAACATTTTATCTGCTGAGGGGAGTGAAGGTTGATAGGGGCAGAAGATTAGCACATGCAGCGGAGAAAATGAATATTTCAACATAAGTTTCCCATTTGTCCTCTAAGATGGCTTGTAGTGGCACCCTGACCAAACCCATCACCTGGGGCTCTGCTCGTCCAGATAGGAAGAGGAGTTAATGGAGCAATGGTTAATAGAGCAAGGAGTTAATGATAAGAGATGGAGGGAGCTTGCAAATCTAAGGGCTCTGTGGGATGGCACAAGAAGCTGGCATCATGAGCCTCACGGAAAGGTGCTCTGAATTCCCAGTGACACACCTAAGAGAAGAGGCAGAGAAGCAGCAGCAGAAGGAGAGGCTGAGCACAACCTACTGATAGAAGTGATGCAAAACTAACTAGAAATTAAAGTAGAGAAAGAATTGCAGAGGGGGCCTCAGTGATCATAACATTTATGTCATCCCCAGGTTTGCTGGGGGGGAAGTAAGGAAGCAGATAGGAGGAGCTGGGAGCTAATGGGACAGGACTGCTGTGCACTGACTCAGTAGAGAAAGAGGATGTGAACAAGAGCTGGAGATAGCAGCACTTGCTAGCTCTCATGAAGGGATCATGAACCCAGAAATAAGTCCTCATCATACGTGGGATTATAGGAGAGCAGAGGAGAAAGGCAACTAGCGAATTAAAATCCTGGGTGAAAACTTCCCACACGAAACGTCACAACCCACCGACGCAAAACCTAGTGCAGTACCAAGCCTCTAGCTCACCCTGTAAGACCTCTGGCCCCAGCTCATCACTGCACTGAGGCATGGCCCTTCGCGGGGCATAAGGGTAGACCCCCTTCACCACCTCCATCTGCATACCTGCACCTCTATGATAAATGGGGCATCTAGGCACCCAAAGCACATCTAGGCTGCCTGGCCAGTGAAGCAACAAGCTTTGCTAACTAGCTGATTAAAAGTAGTGAGGGAAGGCATGCAACCTGCTGCCCCAAAGGAGCAGAGAACAGAGAAGTGAATAAAAGGCATCACATTTGCTTCTCATGAGGAAGCATGGTTAAAACAGCAGAAGAGTTCAGGTTACTGCCCCTGTGCAGAAAATGGTTTCTCTACTTGAGAAATTCTTTCATGATTGTCAGCCCCGGAAGATTTCAGCTTGTTGGAAGGACCTGTGAGGGATTTATCATCATCAGAGTCTGGGGTCAGCTGCAGCTCTTCTGGAAAAGGAATTCCTGTTCTGAAATAACTGGTGAGGTTTTGAGATATTTATTCCCAAATTGGGATGAAAAAATCAAAATTGCAAAAGATTTCACAGACCTGAAATCCTGAAACAACTCAATCACTGTCTGCATCTTTGCTGCTCAGAAAATGGAAGACTTCACACCTGGATTAAAATGTATCGTTAAAATGTATTCCATGACACATATCTCTCTATTTGCCATCTTTCAAGAATCAATTGCACCAAGCTGTACAGAGCTGCAAATTGTGTTACTAAATCCAGAGGAGACTAATAAAAACAATGAGAACACTAGAAAACATGACCTACCAGGAGAGACTGAACAAATTCTTGTTTAATCTACAGCAGAGATTACTGGGAGACAACATGATAGAAGCCTTCAAACCCACATAGGGAAGATAAGAAGGGGGAGAAAATAAACAATTATCTCTGTCCATTAGGGAGATGCCAAGTATTAATAGGCTTAAACTGAAGCCAGGGAAATCTAGGTTAGACGTCAGAAAAACCTAGCAGGCTAAGGAGAAAGAAGTCCTGGAAGAGATTGACTCAGGATTTCATGGGGTTTCTAGCACTGAAGGTCTTTCAGAACAGGTGACACAAACATCTGTCAGGAATAATTTAGTCTAGTTGAACCCTCCCTTGGGCACAGGGAAGTACTAAATGACCTCTTGATGTTCCTTCTAGGCACAGCATCTGATTATGGATAAAAGTGTGCAGCAATGTAGGTAAAGACTGAGCTCTAGTGAATGCACACAACTGAACCAAATCAGTGTTTCCCATGCAGCCTTTCATCTGTTGACTCCTACTGCCTGAGTGTTTGCCTAAAAGTTGCCAGGACAAAGCATCTTCCTAATTTACATAAAATTAGTGAGAATCTGGACAATCTTACACTGTAAAGCAATGCACTTATAAAGGTATTGGGATTATGTGCTAATAATATATGAATAATTTCTGTCTTGTATTATGGCATTGCCTGGGAGCTGTTGTTAAGGGCCAGCACTCTGTTTTGCCTGACTCTCTGCAAACATGGAACAAAACTATGATCTTTGTCACAATCTCTTTTTTCACACTTATATTTTAATGTTTGCATTTCTGCTGGATGGAAAAAAAATTAGGAAAAAGAGCATGAGGTTCCAGGTATGAAAGGTTTTTGTCTGTGATCAGAACATGTTGGAGATGACTTCTGTGTTTTCTAGGAAGAACCTGCCAGCATAAAATTCAACCTGCTCAGACCTGGATTAAAATAATCTGATCTTCTCACTGAGACACCCACTTCAAGATAAAGCATTTGTGTCCATTGTGCTTTTCTTACGACTATTACCATAGTTCATCATACCTTCATTTCAGTCCAACCTCAACTTCTACTAAATGAAGAATTGGTTTGGTTTAATGGATGCCAAGTAGTCCCCACGGATAGTAAGGCTCAGGCAGGGCCCAAGTCTAACCCCATCACTCCAGATCACCAGGATCCCTTCCATTAATTGTTTGGTTCATCTGAGAGACCAAGGATACACTCTCAGAGACCGAACAATCCCACTTACCACTCCTGGATGCCACCAAGCCCTCACTAAGGATGCAACAGGGTAATGCATGTGACAGGCAAGAAAAAACAGGACTGTATTTAGCTGTGCCTCCCCAGAGACTGCAAAGCATTCCAACAACAGATTCCCCATAGCCAGCCCTGCTAATAATAATCCCTAGCAGGATTCATGCTGCTACTGCCTTATTTTCCTGCTCTGACAATGGAGTTTTTTCTCCTGAGAGAACAAATCTAGTGCCAGCTAGGAACAAATCCTCTTGGACTTTGCCTAGTAGGCTTTAGTGAAGTTGACTTATGGACAGAGCCTGACAAGAGGTCTCTGCAGCCTGAGCTTTGCATGCCTAACCCCTGTGCAGTATCCAGACAGTGTGGCTCCAACTATGTCCAAGAGTTGTCCACACACGCTGATGCCATGCTATATGTTTCCTCACACTCCTGCCCCACTGAGACCTCCTCTAACTCTGCCAGACCATACGCTCTCATCGGGTCCACATAGTGCCAAGACCATGAGGTAGACAGATCCTCCTGGAAGCCAGGCACAAGCTGGGGCCTTTCACTTTCTTCCCAAACTCCTGCAACTACTGGGAGACCTTAATGCCTGCTGGGCACTAATGGCTCTTCTGCCTCCTTCAAAAGTTGTTCCTCCAGCCCTCTTCTGAACACACTTCTCCTGACAGCTTTCTGTTTCATTCTCATTTCACCATTAATTTCTTCCTTGCTTTCACCATGCAGGCCACTTGAAACTCCATGAGTTTCAAGCAGCCAAGGAGAGAAGACTTTCTGTGCCTGGTGGGACAAAGGGGCATTTTTCTAGGCCATATGCATGATCACATCCAGACCAAGTTCTGCTTCATATCTGTCAGTGTTCTGCTGAATTCTCAGTGCTTTTTCTCTGACTTCTCACCCCCATCACTTTTTTATATCTCATTTTCCTAGCCTTCAAACTACCCCCTCTGCTTCAATTGAAACCCTTCAGGAGAGCTTGTTCTGAACCTGGACCACTGACATTTATGTGGGAGGTGAAACAAACCAAAACTTCACACTAACTCGGAAATCCGCACCATTTCTAAAATGGTGCTTTGGGTTACATGCAAAATATTCCAAAATATGCAAATTTGGATCTTTGAACAACTCGATATGATCTCATGTTCACGTCCTACTTAATGCACCGTCCCATTGCAAATGACACTGGCCAGATATATCAAGCATAGTTAACACTGGCATATATTACTAAGTGTAGCTGTAGTCAATCATAGCTGTTTAGCATACAGAACTTCACTGCCTCCAAGCCATACAAAAAAATATTTTCTGTCTCTGCCATTCAAGCTCATGGTACGGAGGAGGTCTGTCCTCTGAAAGGCTGGAAAAACGTTACAGAAAGGAAGCTGATGAATTTTTTATGCATGCTAATGGAAGGATGTAATGGCATCCTGCATGGAGATGACAGCAGCCTGGGTACTGGAGATACCAATGGTCCAGGATGCAAGAAGCAGATTGCCAGCCCTTAATAAGAACTACAGAAGGGTGGAGGGGATTATTCGCCTGGAGCCTTCCTCCATCCTCTTCCCTGACACGGTTTGAGAATTACCAAACATTTCCTACCCTCTCCCACTTCCTCTCCTTGGTCAAAAGGATGATGACCAGCTTGGGATGCATCTGGTATCCGTCCTCACTGAACGACAAATTCCTGCCTTCAAAGGTGACATTGATCAGGTACCTGTAGGAAAGAGAAAAGAGAAAGGAGACCATTACTGCTTGGGAACCAAACTCAAAACAAGAGCCTGCCTCCCTCCTGCAACTTACATCAGGAGAGTAGGAGCACAGTGCAAACATTGGAAAACCTAAGAGGAAGGGAGACAGAGAAACAGGACAATTACTCCAGGAATTGGGACAATCAGGCAAGGCAAGGCAACTGCCCCCATTTTGTGACTGTAATAGGGAAATGATGTGCTATGTTGGTTCTCAAGGAATTCCTGAAAGAACTCTAAGAGTCTCACTCACACACACATACACACATGCACACAGACACACACACATATACACGTGCCCATAGTCCCACCTCTTACCTCAAAGGGCAGAGGAATCCATAGCAATCAGCTATGTAAACACACTCCACAGCCTACACTTTGCTCGCTCTCCAAAGGAGACTTTGCAGGCCATTTGAGGACAGTGATGGCCTACAGGTGAAGCAATGGAGACAGCCTCCCTCCAGCCCAATTATCAAGGTAATGATTAGGGAAGCTGTGGAGAGCAGAAGAAGGAGCAGCACACCTACAAGAAGCTCTATCCCTATCAGAGCCAGCACACCTCATGGGGCCCAAAGTGATCCTATGAAGAAGCTTAGGAATAGGGACAAGGATGTTGAGAGCCCAGTAAAAGTTCTTTTTCCTAGGGACAGAGTCATGCCTTACACCCAGTAAGATCAAATTAAAGGGTGATCAGCCCTGCAGCCAACATTAACGATTCTCTTTGTCTGGAAAGGCCCCTTCATTTCTGCACAAGGCACTCCCCTTTAGGGCATCTCATGTCAGCTGTACAAATGGACTATTAAATAGTCCAGGCTTCAATCTCATTTATCCTAAAGCCTCTTTATTGAGCTCTGGCAGTAGGGAAGACCTTTAGGTGGACTGAGATTACAGCTACACTGATTTCAAGGCCTTGCTGCATCATGAGAGCATGTTAAAGTGATGTTGCTGTAAATAAGAATTGGGGCTATTGTTTCCTGAACTGTCAGACCATCCAGAAAGACACTGTGGGGAAGAGGAGGAGGCAAATACACATTTCACAGTTCAGTGGTTTATATGACATCTCCATGGCACTCTGACAGTTTCCCCTGTTCATATATTTCACTTCAATTCACAATCTTGTTGCATGAAGTAGATTTTACCTTTATAAACCTGCTCTGGCACCAGTAGCATCACATCACTGTGAGAGACAGAGGTGACCAAGCTGCCTGCAGGGCTAGCCCCAGGACTCTTCCCTCCCCTACTTCGCACAGTTCTATAAATTACACAAGCAACATTTCTATTACAGACGTGAGAGGTTCTTCTGCTCTATTACACCATGACATCGGGAAACATTTCCTAATATTCAGCTTCAATTTGTCCCTTCTGAACTCAATTTGAACCAATTTCAAGAAAATAAAAAAGGGGGGGAAAGTCTGATTTTTTCAGTGGGTTTCAATCTGCTCGCAGAGACCTCCCTGCTAATCTATTGAAAGCATTAGTATCAGGGAAACTTCTTCAAGCAAATAAAAAACCAGGTCATGATTTCCACTTCTTCCTTTTTCAAATGTTTTGTTCTAACTCCATTAATCAACCAAATTCATTCACTAATTCCCCAATGCCAAGTGCAATCAGCAATTATGTTTATTTCTAAAGGAAATTCCACACTTGCTCCATGTTGTGACCTTCAGGGGATGTGCACAGCTTTGGAAACACAGCCATAAGGGAGCCCAGCATGAAAGATTTGTAACAGGATGATATTCAAAGGCAGACTACTGGTTATTTTCCAAACACCAGAGCCATTCAGCACCCAAACACTGAGAGTACCCTGAAACATCTTCCACGTGGAAAATCTGAGCCATGCAATTCTTTGTAAAGGTGTAAAACATCCCATCTCAGCACTTCACATGCTCTTTTTCTGGCATTTCTTTCCCAGCTGCATGCATTGCTCTGGTACTGAGGAATGTCACGCAGAGACCATCGCCAGGCATGTGCACCCTACAATACCTAGTTAGGGCTCCGGTGGTGGGAAGATTCTTCCAGTAGACCAAGATTACAACTACACTCACTTCATGACTTCTCTGCACTGGCCACCAGAGTAAAGACAAAGAAAGGCTCCAAGAAGATGAGGATGCCATTAGCCTGATGGGAGCTGTAGTTTTATAAGTCAGTGAGTAAGCAGTGCCAATACCTAATTAAACAAACACCAATATTAAACCGTTTTCAGCCCTCTTTCCCCTCACATCCAAGAATGATTCCATTATGGGAATCTCCTTTGCACAGCCTGACAAGAAGAGTTCACAGAAATCAGCAACAGATATGAGACAAGAGGGTGTCATTTCTGTTCATTTTCCACCAGAAAGATTAGAACCACTAATAATAATCAAGGAGGGATCATCAACAACTCCAATCCTTGCAGCTATCTTGAGATTTACCTTTAAAGAAGCACTAAAATCCCTTGCTTTCCACCTTAATGACTGAAATTAGTCTACAAAATAACTCTTCAGAGGGTTTTCTCTAGAACTCATTAGCAATATGTTTACAAAAGTTTGCAGGGGGAGTGCAGGAGAAGTGGCTTTCCCTCAGCTTTCCCTGTACACCTGCACCTTTTTGATCCTGCCACCCAACACAGGGATATAGGCAGAAAGCAGCGCACAGGGATCTGCGGGGCTTGCTTGGGTGTCCTGAGCCGATATGATAAAGCATCACGGCTTGAAGGACTCCCTGGCAGACCAAGTCAGCAACATGCTGCAAGGCAGCCACACTCGAGTGGCTCTGCCCTTCATCATTACTGCAGCAATAGTCATCCCCTTCAGCAGCACTGCTGCCCTCCTACACCAGCACTACTGCTGCCTGCTCTGGCCAGGGGAATTTGTTTCCTCCCTACAGCTTACACGCACTTCAGTCCCTAAACAGGCAACCAGGGGGCTGAGAGACTCCGTGATATGTCTGAACTGAGCCACCAGCTGTAATAGGGGCACAGTGCGAGGGCAGCAGACTGTGCACGCAGGTGAGGCAAACCAGGATGAAGCTGTGCCTGTAAAGGTCTTAATTCATGAGTCCCTGAATGTTTGGAATTCCAAGATGGAGAGACATAAAGACAAAGAGGGCACAGTGGGGGCAGACACAGGCAATTTAATTTAATTTCCTAGAAGCACCTTTCTGCAAAAGATTTTGCTTATGTGGGAATTTCTGGAGCTGCTTGGTGCAAGGACAGAAGGGTTGAGCCCTTCACCAGCCCAGTGGAGATGCAGCAGACACAATGCCCAAACTCAAACGTGTGGGAGCAAAACATATACTTAACATTCCACAACACTGTGGAAACAGGCTGACATTGTGAGCCCTGTGGTATAGACAAGCAGGCAGGAACAAAAAGAACGGACATACCCTTGGGCACAAAGAAAATCAAACTCAGGGGACCCCAGTCCCCATCCTGTGCTCTGAGGTAACATCACCCATCCTAGATGTAAGGCTGTCAGCCCTGCAAGTTAATGGAGAGTGTTTCGAAGTCTGGTTGGCATAGGAAACAGAGCATTAAAACCACATCAGATGGCCAATTTAGGACCAGCAGAGAGATGATGACATTTTAAATGGTTTCAGCCAGGGCTGGAGAAAGCCTGAAGAGGCAAATGTGGCAGGCGCAGGGGGCTTGAGGGAACACAGAAAGGGTGCTAACAGAATTTTTCTCTGCCCTAGAGACAGATGTGAAGGAGATACACTTGAAATTAGCTCTAACCACTCCTAATTCTGCCTTCAGTACCTTGCAGGGAATCAGCTCCTCCTGAGCCTGCTGACTGGATGGGCAAATTTGGACATTGCATCGGTTCAGTCCGTCATACTCCCTGCCTCACACGTGTGCACCACACACACACACTCTCCCCTGTGTCCTGTCAGTGCTTGTTATGCTTCAATGAGACAAACAGGCTGTCTGAAATAGCGTGATTATCCTAACATCAACTGCTTCCCTGAATAAGGCAGACCATATAAGTAAAACAGCCTCTCCACAGTCAGCACTGGGGAGTAATCTCAGCAGCCCAGCACACAAGGGAAAAACAGAGTTTAGGTGGAGGATGGAGAAGGAAAAGTTGTGAGATACCTCTGACAGAGTAGATTTTCAGGGTAAAAGGCAGATGGAGTGTGAAGCAGGATAAATGGATGGGGATGCAGACCACCATCATCCTGTTGGGAAACTCACTGTAATGGAAAACACTGAGGCAAATCATAAGAGCAGTGAGATGAAGGCAGTGAAAGGCCTTTACCCCACAGAAATAGCATTTTTTCCCCCCTAGAGACAGCATTAAAAACTCACTAGCCAGAGGTATCAGGGAACAGGCATAGCTGCCTTCCCAGATTGACTTCATGCCCAGGAAAGAGCAAAAAAAGGCACGTTCCTTTATTTCAGTACGAGTGCCCGCAGGTCCAAACCACGTTCCCTCGCTCAGCACCAGCAAGACCTACCCAGCCTGGCCTGATACAAACAGCCAGAGCAAAGTACATCTGCCCAGCCTTCCAGCAGGTCCTTCCCCCCCCCTCAAGCCTGCTCCTGCATAAGGATGGACAGAAAGACCAGTGAACTCAAAGGACAGGGAAAAGGGAGTTTAGGACCAGTATAGCTATCTACAAATGGGAATTCTGACCTTCAAGTGGCAAGTGATTGACAGATAAAGATTTAACCAGCACTAGCTATGTCGTTAATACCTTCTGCTCTCATCTGGGAGACTGAAATAGTGTAAATTTTTAACAAGAAAACTACCCTTCAACTTCTGATTTAAACCTCCATTCTCCAAACCCATGGAAAGCTTAGAATAATATAGATATTATTTCTCCGTACCCTTGTTCAAAAATTCCGTGACTGCCTCTGCCTTAGAGGACAGCCAACACTTGCTCAACAGCCATCCAGAGCCAGCTGTGTGTGTATGAGGTCTCTTGAGTTAAGACAGTCTCCACAGGATACTAAAAGCCAATTGCTCAATCCAAAAAAAGGTGAGAACGGGCTCTGCCTGGTTTTCAATCAAATTTTGCCATGGACTGTACTGACCCTGGCTGAGCCTTTCAGAGATTCTCTCATTGCTCATTGCCCTGCATTGTCCCTCCCACTGCTGTGCTGCCAGTGGCCTGGTGGAGCTGTGAAAGGAGGCACATCTGGTTGTGTCTGTGTAACATCTGTCTGGTGTCAGGTACAATTTAGAGTGAAAGGACTCCATGCAAAGGGCATGCGTGCAGCTGATTTTATGTAACAAGAGGCATGGTCTTCTCTCTGCTATTATGAAGAGCAAAACCAAAACGAGATAGGAAAAAACCAGAAACAATCATTAACTATGAAAATTAAATCTTAAAGGATTATACGAGGGGTATCTCACTCATCTTCACTTGTTTCTTTCTGTTTCACTGTCAGTGTTACCATTGAATACACGGAGATGAACAGCAAGAAAGAAAGCACAAGTAGAAAAGAGACCAGCCAAATTCCATATTGTGCAGGCATCCAGCACCAGAAAATCTACCCAAGCTATAGCCTAAATTACCACTGGGAACCAATCTGACCAGTAGCCTTAGAGAAATGCCCAGAGCTCAAGATTGTGTTCATTAAGCAAAAAGAAGATCATCTAGACTAAGAAATATCCCTCAGGCTAAAAGATAACAGAAATATAAGAAATTAATTTGGTTTGCCTCTGCTGTCCACACCTTTTTAGAAGACAAGAGGGCAGCTACTGGACTGGAATAAATCAGTGATATTCATCTGACATCAATGGAATGATACTGCTCAATCCGCTGAGATTGGTCCCTCACCTCTAGGAAGATGAATTTTCTTGGTGTTTGATTCTGACCACTGAAATAACCATTTCTGGTGGAAGATGAATTTCTACTGAACTGTCCTTGCTGTTTCTCCATCATATTCAGCAAAGTTGTTTTGAAAGCAATGTGTATGTGTGCTAAGACTTCCAAGTGACAGTTCCTATATACAGTGGAAGGATGAAACTTTTCCGTCACTCTCTCTGTTAATCATAAAAAAAATGATACTTCCACTTTATTTCCCATTTCTTCTATTTATCTACCATGAATTTGTCATTTCAGAAAGACTTTGAGATGACAGTTCCTGGGGACTGATGATATATCTATCCTTAGAGGATGTAGGGAGCCACAGCAATGACAGGGCTGCTTTCCTACACACATTGCTTGATCCTAATGAGACAGGACCATTCCCAAGAATGAGAAGCAAAGTTCACTTTCCACATCCTGAGCAGTCTCCAGCCTCACTCCTGAAAACATAAGAGGAAACTCATCACTGCAGTACAGGGTTTTGCATCACAGACAGATATCCCTCAGACAGCAGACAGAGGGGGGGGACTCATTGTGCAGGGTCACCAAATTACCCCTCAGTGGGGAACATGGGGTCAGCTCCAACCTGGGGCAGAAATGACAGTAGTAACACCTAGGTAAAAGTCTGCTTGTCCAGCTGCTTCGGTAAGCTTCAGAGTTTTCACAATAACATTTTCCTCCATGTATATAATATCATCTAGGCTCTGATCTCCCATTTGCTTTTCATCCTATTCCGTTACTGCTTTTAATAGAAATTGGATCATTTGGGTCTAGTGGCACTGCACACTCCCTTTACCAGGGCGCTGCTGACAGTACCAAGGCTAGACTGTGAGACCTAGATCACTTGTAGGAAACATAAATATACGTTAGGATGAGGTGACCTGTTTATGGAAAAAAGGGCAAAATAAGTCTTCATTTTGCCCCATCCACTATGCTGGTCATAGCAATATCTTGAAAACTCAATCAAAGCCAAATTTGTCTCACATGTATCCAGACTAACTTATTTTCACAAAGGCCAGAACCATGAAAAATTATCCACCAAAACAATTTTTTAAGTGGGAAAGAGAGATAAGAATTTAGAACAACATTTTCTTAGGAAGAGGTCAACATTTTGTCAGAAAGAAAAAGAAACATAAGATCTAAAAACTGTAATAACATTGGACAGAAGATGAAGCTTCTGGCACCATTATGCTCCCACACAGTCTAGTCTGTTGCATGACACCTTTCATGCCCTCTTTTTGCGGACAAGATCCCCAATTAAAACATATCTGTAATGTGCCACATTGAGAGAATCCTACAAGGAAAAGTATCACCTCAACAGACAAAGGAATATCACCAAAGATTTAGTTCAAGTTTTGTGAAGGAGAAATAGGAATATAAAATTCCCATGCTCCTAATCACAAGAGACAGCAAATAGTATTTCCATGTCAAAATATTCTGTTTTAACCCCAAAATATTTGATTAACAAGTATTGTTTTCTTCCAAAATTATGTCCTTTTTTGGTATTTTTATTTTTTCCCTGGAAAAATGACATAGTCCTGAGTAGCTAGAGAATATATCTTCACATCTTGTGGCCTCACTGGAAATAAAACAGATATAAGAAAAGTGTTTTAAGAGCAGACTCTGGTTAAAGCTGGAAATACTTATAAATGTCATAGGAAATCAGTTTTTTTCAGAAAGGTTTTTTTAGCCATAAAAGCTTTGATAAAAACAAATATACTTCTGAATTGACTCATCAAACCTTTAAGTAACAGAAAATAGCTAATAGAAAATTAGCTTTAAGGTCAAAATTGTTACAGTGACCACATAAAATAAAAACTAAATGTTCAGTCCAAAATGAGATCAAACTGCAAAGCTTTAAAGAGTTAATAAATTCTTGCTAATTACTTTTATAAAGTATTATTTTTTATTGCTACATCTTTACATCCTTCCTTATTCGTTAGGAACAGATAACATATCAGTTTTCTCCAAAGTAAAACTAGTTTTCAAGGTATTTCTCCCACTTGAAAGGACTAAAATTCAGCTTACATGGAGCACTAAAATCATGGAAAATTACATTTGTCAGAACTACTGACAGTGGGTCATAATTATGTCTTGGCACCAGCTAACAGGTCACTGATGAAAGCCATACCACTAGGATAGGACAAATACCGAAGGGTTAGGAGATGTCCTTCAGATCTATTTATCTGTCTTAGGGCACAATCATACAATCATTGATAGGAGAAGCAGTCACAGAACAGAAATCAAAAGAGGCTCTTCACAGTGTTTTTTCACCCAGGATGATGTCTTTCAAGCTCTGGCAATTTGCAGAACTGTAAAAAAATATTCCACTTGAACTACTGTCCCTATGCAGTGAATTTAATCCCACTGACAGCAGTCTTACTTTTCTTAATTATTTTTGTACATCCCCTTGAAACCTCCCACATGGCTGCAGACCACAACTTAAAAAACTGGCCAAGTAGATGTGCATGTCAAAAACCTCTTTGGTCTTCTGAAGGTGGCTGGTGTGCTGGTGTGGAGTCAGCCGACAGGGCATCTTGGTATTTACCCATTTACTTGGAGCTCATTCCAGTTTCTGTCCTGGGAGTCAAGACCAGCAAGCAGGTGAACACATCAGTTTACCTGTAGAGCTTTCAGGACATTTTTGCTTCTGGAAAACCACTCAAATCTGCCAGAAAGGTCCATCTCACTGCTGCCAGAAGCCAGGCAAGGCTAAACCAGCTGGAGAAACTGAAATAAATCCCTTTAGTACATTCTCAGAAACAGCAGACTAACTTAACTTTTTTGACCCAAGGAGAAATCACAAGCGATTTTGGGGTTATTCAAAGTTTATCAAGTGTTGAAAGCATTCGCACATTTGCAAGGGCAGCAAATTCACAGTGCTGGCAGGAGCAGAGTCATCATCACCAGCAAGGAGACTCACTCCAGAAACTGTGACTGGATTTTCCTGGGTCCATAGCAGTTCGGCCAAGCTGGCACCTTATCACTTTCTTCCCTATCAGATCTCCAAGGAGGAATCGACTCAGAAAAATAAACCAATAATCACTCTTGTCAGTAACTGGGGAGGGAGGGTATAGAGGCTGCTCTTCCCTTGCCAGAGGAGCCTCTCTCCCTCCACTGCTGCTCCCTCTCCTTTCTCCCTCTTTCTCTCCCTCTGTGGGTTGACGTTTCCATGGAAACGTGTTCTTTAGTGCCGCTGAAATTGCACTGCATTTAAAGCATTAACCCTTCCTTGGACTGAGGAAGGTCTCAGAACTACTAGGGTTCTTTTTTCTATTTTTTTATGTTCACCCTCCCCTTTAAACTTCCTTGTGATTTTTTTCCTTGCAGCATAAGGAAAACCTCTTCCTTCCCAAGAAGGCATCCCAGCTAGCATTTGACAAGGGACACAGGATGCATCACCAGTGGAGAAATGTCTAAATTAAGATTTCTTTTTTTTTTCCTATGTGAAACCTTACACATTTCTCTCCACACTACATGCAAAGAGGGAAAATGCTGCAGTAGCAAATAAAGTGAAGAGTAAGATAGAAGGAGAAGCAAGAAAGTCACAAGCTGGCACATGAGGAAAACACAGCTTCACTTAATACCAGAGCCGAAACCCTTGTAGTCAAACATTGAGCAGTGGCTTCTTCATTACAAAGTGTCGTAGTCAGATCTCACCACTCTTCCACGAGCCTGCCTCCTCTTCCTCTTTACAACCCTTTCTGTAATTATCACCCTTGTCCTCATTTTTAGTTAGCACTCCAAACACTACTGAAACACTTACTGCAATTAGTACCCTCCTCACCATCAGCACCTTCCCTATGCTGATGCTTCTCCACCCAAACTGCTATCTCTGCCATCCTTCCCTTTGGCCCTTTGTTGGCAACAGCCACTTTCATCAGTATTTCCAACACAGCCATTGCTCTCACACTGCTGCCTTCACTGCAGCCAGCTCAACTGTGCAACCACTAGCACTTTCTCTGCTCTGACTGTGAAAACACCTGAGTGCTCCCTGGACTCCAGGTCCCAACTCAAAAATTACCTTGCCCTCAGCCCCTCAGCCACTGCTTATCCCCACGCCAGTCACAGGAATAACACCTTTGTGCTCTTCTTCCACTGACATCATCCCTTTTTCAAACGCTGGGAAAATATAAAAGGGAGATAAATACCAAGAATTTCCTTCCAGTCTTTCACATGGGTTCTTACACTCAGGCATGCCTCCTTTCTGCCCCAAAGTCCCATGACTTGACAGCTTGCAAACCTTTATCATTAATTCTACCTGTATAGCTACAGAGTCCATATTCCCTTGCATCATCTATTTTGGGTTTTCCAGCACACACTGAATACTTCAAGACTATCTCACCATCCTCTCACTGTCCTCAACTCTTGCCCCAAAAGCCAGGGTGTGAAGCTTTGAGCTGGGTGCATATGTAGCGCTGTGAGGATGGATCAGTGTGGGAGGAAGATGCTATTCTGAAATGAATGATAAATATGGATAATAAACTCAACCTAAGTCTTTTATGCCTGCCTCTAGTGGGTTCCCAATATGGGAGATAGAAATATCATGGGTACATTTTGAACATGGCTGGGAACACTTCCAAAGTCCTACTCAGAGTTCACACATTTACATCATTTATATCACATCCGACTTGTGCCTTGTATTATTAACTTTGTAGAGTGTTTTGTGATGTAGTTTGTAGTCCAGGCTCTGTTAAATCAAGTTGTAATCTTTTGGTAAAAGAGAGAGAGATACAGGGCTACACAAAGCATTGCTAGGTACAAGGAGGGCGACTGTGATTGCTGATATGGTCAGTGCACTCCTACATTCTCCTACAGTGCTGTGGAAAACCTTTTGGGATCCAAACCCGAGGCCTGACAGGTGCAAAAAGAAGGAAAATATTTGCCTTCTGGTCAAAAATTCACCTCTTAGACCAGATTGGCAGTGACTGAATATTTTTTCCCTGCTGCTAAATGTTCAGGACCCTCTGTGAAACATAGAGATGGGATCCACCTGACAGGTGCCCAACATTTCACTGAAACTACTCAGGCTTCTTCCTCAGCAGTGTTGCAAAAAGGCTGAAGACATAAGTAGACAAACAACCCAGGGCATGGGACTGAAGAAATTATGTTCGTCTAGAACAGGGTAAAGGCATATCCACAAGAAAATATGTAGAGCATTGCTGACAGATCAGGCTTTTTGCTTTCTGTTGGGTAAACCACATTCGGTTGTAGTTGGAAATCCATCACCTTCCAGGGATTCATCCGAAAGAAAAGGAGCTACAATGACCTAGCACTGTGACTTTATGGTTTTGTAAATCAATACTTTTTCCAGCAGTCTGAGAAGACTCGACATTATACTCCATCACCTACTCCACACATCCAGTTTAGAGACTGTGACTATTATGGCATCTGAGGTCAGGCGAGCAGCAAGTGACTCAGATGCCTGGCACACACAGACAGCAGGGAGAGGTAGCCACGATGCATAGATTAGGTGTCTGCAGCAGGCCACCTGAATGTAGTCGACTATATAAAAAAGAAACAAAGTGTGCACCCTTGGTGTTTTCTGAATAAGAAAAGTGAGAGAGTCAACTTCAGCCTGTGCTGCTGCATCTTCAGTGAAGTTAATGTGTCATTTTACTCTGGAGTTGCATTTGATCTTGAATTACTTCTCTGCTTCTCCTCTGAGAAAAGGTCACTTTAAAGAAGCCTCAGGCATGATGCTAACATTGCGTCCAATAAAAAACTGTCGGGAAGTCTGAGATAAATACAAGGTCCAACTTTGAGATCTTTTATCTGAATCCTTATACTTCTCTCTCCTGAACAGTGAGAGTGGGAAATCTCACAAGAATATTTCTTTACTCTGGAGGCTTACAGGACTCCTTGGTCCTAGAAATACTATGAACAAGGCTTTCCAGCAAGCATCTGAGTATCCCAGGATAGTGTCCACAGCAGGAAGCCTGAACACAGCAGAGGTAGAAACAAGAAAGCATGCTGGGAGTCAAACCAGAATGCATCAGAGGATCAATCTCCACGTCTATTACCATACCCCAGCTCCCTTCAGTTCAACCAGTTGTCAGAGTATGCCAGTGTTTTTCAGAGATATCTAGGCAAGTTCATTTAATCTGAGCAGAAATTTAACCGTTTTCACCTTTAATGGGTGCTAAAGCTAACAAACTAAAACATAATCCACAAACCTCACACAAAAGTCCTGATAGATTGTAGACATAGCCTAAAAGCTTGGGAACTAGCAAAAGCACCAGGTGGAATAATGTGGGCTCTAGTTCTGGTCTCATTCCATACCTTTGGCTGCATCATTCCCACAGCTCTTGCTGTGTGCATATTGTGGCAGTGTATGAGTTGTCTGCACCCTTTTCTGTTGGCAGCAGTCACCATGATCACTTTCAGAAATCTCTCACTCCTTTTCCTCCAACATGTCTTGGGTGCTTAAACGTCATTGATTCAAACTCCAGATGCCAAATGACATGATCCCTTCAAAAAACCAAACTCCTGTGTCACATAAGCACTTCTCAAAGCCACAATCCTGGTGGGATGGCCATTAGCTGGAGTTGCCCTCCACAGCTTCACACCACCCTCGCTGCAGGAGGACCTGCAGGTCCACGACAAAGACATCCCTCTTGCCCAGGAACAAGGTTTTGAAGAGGCAGATGGAGCCTCCCCTACCCACACATTGAACTGAAAACCAAACTTTTAACATGAAAAAGAAACCAAACCACAAACCCAAACCCCAACAAGTGTGGGGGATCTGAGATTCTTTGTGGATTATGACTTTTCCATGGCAACAGGCTTGAGAAACAGGAGGGCTGAGGAGGGGGGCGAGGAGAGGGAGAGGGAGGGAATGGGAGGCAGAGCACTGAGGAGGGAGCAAGTAGCACTGCTACATTGCCATGGAAACCCTCCTGCATCGGCAGCCAACTGCCAGAGTCAGTCAGGATCCTAGAAATGAACTTGGAGTGGGGCTTGCGAGGGGTTGGGGGAGTCACCTGGCCAGCCCCGAGGCTACCCCAGTCCCGCTCCTTTTCCCCTTCCCCAACAGCCTTGACACTCCTGCTGCCCTCACCTGCAACAGACAAAGCCAAATTTGGCCCAGTTGAAGAGTGGGAGGAAATACAGATCAGCAAACGAAACAACCAGAGCGGGTGGGAAGGAGCAAGGCAAAGAAGGATAATTTTTCTGATAGCCGTTGGTTTTCTTTCCACCTTTCTGGATCGATTTGGACCACGCAGATGTATTTGTTTTCACACCCCAGATGGCTGTAGAAAAGGATGTCACTCCTAATCACTGAAATCGAGATGGAAATGTTACTTCCCTGCAAACTTAGCTACTGAGGAAGAAGGGTTGTGACTGACTAAAAGTTGTTGGGTTCACATTTGTACAAGGCCAGGTCCCTTTCAACTCTGTTTGTCCCACTCAGAACAACATATGTCCCAACCTATCTCTAAGACAGGACAGATGCCACAATGTTGCAGCCCAATGAAAAATTTGAGGAGATTCCGGTAATGGAAATGAAGCACACAGTGAATAAATTAATACTGCCTTCTAACCCTTTTCTGCAACACTTGGAGGGAAGGCAGCTGGGTGGAATGAACGATCAGCCATTCACACCTCTTTCCACACTGTATTTTATCAAAAGCCTTTTGCTGCCATAAGAAATGGTCAAAAACAGAGTTTGGAGAAAGAAATTAAAAAGGGCTGGCAAATTCTCTGTACCCTTGCTAGTATTTATAGTTGTACCCCTAGCATGGTAAGGGATGGATGAGTCGTTTTAGGCTGCAGACGGCTGCAGACGGCAGGAAGGAATTGACTCCTACTCCAACCACACAACTGGCTAAGCAAATTGTGGAGGAAGATTCCCTTCTCCTGAAGCATCTGTTGTCACTCATCTGATTGCACAATGAATCAGTAGTATGAGGACAGGCTGCTGTGAGGGTGGGGGAAGAGGGAGAGAGATTGCAAATCAGGCAGTTATAAAGAAAGGAGATGTCAGTTTCCACTTCATCACAGAAAAGAACACGGACCAAACAGAAAGGGCCTGGTTTGTCTACTTTAAAGTTATATGTCTAGATTACTACTGATAGTACAGCACCAATGAAGTAGTTTAATTTTTAATGCAACAGTAGCTTGGTTTCCCAACATATATTTCAGAGCTAGGGATCTCAAAGTGCTCTGATCATTCATCTCTCTAAATCATCTGCACGGATGAAATAAAGCAGCCAGCCTGCAGATAATACTACAGCAGAACTAAAATCCCTGCCATTGTGTTCCGAGCCCAGTTGCAGCTCTGCTGGACCACTAAGTGATTTGTCTGCACTGCTCTGCTTATTACTGGTTCTGGAGGCCAAACCCAGGCCTCCAGACTACTTCTGAAATTATCTAGTCATGTTATGTGGGAATAAAGGGAATGAGCATGGACAGTAGCAGAATTTTTCCTAACTTTCCTGATGAGGGCAGAGCAGTTGACTGACTCTTCTGAGCTCTATAACTTCCATAACTTGTATTCCTGTCTGACAGAAAGCTACCACAATAATGCCTTCATAAACTCAGCATCAGGGTGAAAATTGTCACTAATGGCCTGGACGCTTACCTCAACTGTTAGGGGGATCTAAAACCAGTCTGCATCTTGGAGGAAGAAAAAGGAAATTATAATAGTGACCTGTTATGGACTTAGGCAGTAAACTGGTCAATGCAGAAAAGAGTCAGCACGGGATTAGTTTTTTCACATGGACATTGATTAGGAAGCAACCAATAAATCAAGGCCAACTCAGTGATGATTTCCAGATCTGACAAGATCTGACAAGAAGCTCAACATGACCTGGCAATGAGCGTTTCCAGCACAGAAACATACTGAGAAATTCCTGGCAAGTCTGTTCAGTTAGGACCAATTTCAAACAGGTGATCTCACAAGCAGTGTTTCTATTCAGGCAGGGTCCCTTTAAAATCTTGAAGTAAGGTGTTGGAGTCATTCTGTAGGCCAATATAAGGAGTGACATTGGGCAAAGGTAGTAGGCCCAGGTGAGTTCAAGTCTCAGTCATAGCTAGCTGTGAGCTGTGGTCTGATTTGGATCCTGGCCAAGGAACCATGCCCCATGAGCAGAAGAAAACGAGGAGGGCTTCCACTCTGCGCTAATTCTGACTCAGTGGATGAGAAAACACCGTTATTCCTACCCAAAGGACAGAAGTTCCCTTCTCCAGCAAAGCTGAGTCTTCGTCTTTATCAAAGGTGATGAAGACAGGACAGCGCTCAGCCCAGAGCCCTTCACTGTGCATACAACAACTAACAGTGCACTAATAAAAGGAACCAGTACCAAGTATTTTCTTTCTGACTTCACCATCACAACTACTCTTCAGGAGTGTTCTGCAATATAGGATGTACAAGTCAAAAGGGGACAGAATTATATTTTGTGGCCTGAAGTCTGATTCCAGGGACCTTCAACTTCTGAGCTCAGCAGGGGTTCCCAGCCAGCCCACTCCCAGTTATTTACTGGTCAGAGACAGTACCAAACAGGAGCCTGCCCCTGGACTCACCTTCTTTGTGCCTGGCACTGAACTATTTTATCCCTGTATCCCCCGCACCTGCGTCTGCCTTCACAGAAATGAATAGGCTATTAAATATGGACTTGTATCACTTACAAGAGCTTTGCTGGCCCATCTGTGAAATTACTCTCTGCCTCTTGAAGGCGTGCGCAAGAGATGTTCTCTTCCCCCCCCCTTCATCCTCCACTGACAGATCGGGTCTGTCAGCTTGTCAGCTCTCATTGGGCACTGTTTGACATCAGTCCGCACTGGGGCAGTGAAAATCTGTTTGCAGTCAGCTCTTCCAATAGCTCCTGTGAAAGAGGGGAGGCTGACCCACTCCAAAACATGTTGCCTCAGCTGGCTACGAAACAGCCACAGATGATAGTGGTGATAGAAAACAGCTTGAGACAGGGTGGCAAAGCTATAGGTTTCTTTTGGGTCTGTTGGGCAGGTCAAGGTGAAAGCTGAGAGCTGGGATAAGGACCTCATAGCTCCTGGATCCCATGCACAAACACTGCCACCAAGACCAGTAGTTAGTGACTGAAAAAGAGGAAGTTTACATAGCGGAGGTTGTGCAGGGACGCAGCTCAGTGGAGTGGGCCCTGGAATAATGTTCTGAGCATCCCTGGCCTCTCAACTTGCAAATGTCATCTGTCAATCCCAGACTCAGTCCTTCTAGAGCTGTTCTGACAGAGGTAGCTGAGAAGGGACATCAGAGGCTAGCTAGGCTTGCAGGGCCTCCAGAGGGTCAATTGCCATGGTACATCAAGTAGACAGTCATTCAGAAAAGTGTTTCTTGACCCTGCTTTCTTAATGTCTAAAAAAATTAAACTGTTTGATATCCCTGAAAACCCTCTCAGTGTCTTTATAGAAAGCCAGAATCAAGGCTCTTGTGGCTATCACAGTGTCTTGGAATGAAAACATTAAATGATTAGAAACACTGAAATTGCCATCATGTCCCCCTTCTCTTTGATTCATCTTATTTTTACATGGAAAAAAACATGTGAGAATAGCTGAGTTTCTAGGAAGAAGCAGAGGTGCTATGATGGGCAGTTCAGGGACTAAAAAGATCAAGTGCAGCCTACAGAGATTTGTAAAGGGAACCATTTTGACAGGAAAAGAGAGAACTGTACTGAAAAATTTGTGCATGGGTCCAGTTTCAGCCTTGCAGTTCCACTTCTATCTGCAAGCCCTCATTTAGCTCTCTGAAATTGTAAAGGCTTTGACCCCACTTGACATTGCAGCTCTTGATTGGCAAAACATTCTACAGGTGAGCTCTTCAAATTGCAATTTTGGGCTCTCCTGCAAAGTAAGATTTGTTTAGGCCATAAATGAAGAAACACTTGGTTGGATTTCTGTGCCTAGACAACAATATTCCAGATACTGTCCAGTCCCACCATGGCATGCACTGTGAGACACGCAAATAAAAACACACCTGAGGATGAAAATATCACTACAGCAAACAAGATTTTAAGAGTCAGAGAGAAATTCAGGTTAGAAGGGACCTCTGTAGGTGACCTGGTACAGCCCTCCACTCAAAAGAGGGCCAACTTATGTAATTTTTTCCCTATCCATTTTCCAATGAAGGATCCAAACACCAAACTATGATCACTACCTTACTTGTCACCTATTTTTTCATGTCACAGTCACTCATTCTTACACACCCAAATGACACATACACACAGAGGTTTTTAGCTCCACCTTTAAAAAAGAAGCAATAGGTCTTTTCAGTTACTCTAACAAATTGCATAATAAAAAACAACTGAACAAAACCACTAAGTCATCCTGCAGTTAGATAGGATGGGTAAAGAGTAGGAAGAAGGCTCAACCAAGAGAGGAAAGAGTGAAGGACAAAAAATGTGAATGTAGAATGGTTGAATGGAGAAGTGTGAGTGTTGTGGCATGGGAAAATTTTGGATCTGAGACAGCAGTATTTAGAAATATTAAAAACTTCACAAACAAGGATTAGTTTTTCTGAGTCTCCTAGCCCAGCATTTCAGAGCCAATGTGTATGGACATCTGAGCTAAGAAGCCTTGCTTTAGATACTGCAGGGAACTTCCTTGCTTTTGGAGTCTCCGTCCCACTGAGCCTCAATGGGTGCCAGCAGCCTGTTGGGGCCCCTGACCACAGTATCTGCCCTCCCACTACTTCAGTCAAGAGCTAGCCCTAGGCATAGGCAGAGGGACCCATGGCATAAGCAGCTCAGGTGCACAGCTGGAAGAGTGAAAGAAAGCTGATGAAGATGTTGGAGAGGGAGCTGCAGTTCTTTCCTCGCACCAGGACATGTGGTAGAAAACAGAGGGATGAAAGGCTTGGAGTGAACGGTAATCATATGGCCAGACTGAGTTGCTTAAAGATCAGCCCTTCTCCACCTCAGAGCCCTGCCCTGTGCATCAGTTTCTTCATTAGCCATGACAATGGTGACAGAAGATTCCCAATCTGGAACAGAGTTATGAGAGCATCTGCAATTCCCTCCTATCACTGCCCAAATGAACCTCCTTTCTCTGCAGAATTGATGCATGAGCCTTTATAGTTCCTATCAGTCCCTGTGTAATAGTTGGGGCTAGTCCTATTCAGAAAGCTGGCTAATCCATTCAGGTTTCTTTTTAAGCCTTAAAGCAGCTATTTCCATACTTTTATTTAGACACTATTTTTATGTCCTCTCCTTTTAGCCTTTTGCCTTTCACACATTTTATCTAAGTAAATACTGTTTGTTCTTGGAATATTGAACAAAGTGTGGGAGGGTCAAGCAAGGAAGTCTCAAGAAATTAATACTGAGATGGAAAAAATATCAACAAACTCAAATATAAAGGTGAAGGCAGCTGAAGGACTCGGAAATACATGTGAAAGAAACATCTTGAGAGCACCGTGCAAAAGGCATCATTGTGGAGTAGAAGGGACAAAGGTGAGAGAAAGGATGCATCTCTCGGTGCATGCTCTGGTTAATGCCACTTGATAGGGAGACATTTTCCCACCGCACTTGCGGCAGTCCTGGGCTAAACTTGACAGGGGTGTATCCTTGCCAATTCCCTTTAATAACAGGGTTCTCTTACACATGATTTTTTGTGTGGTTCTTCTAGGTTTGTCAGTATGACAGCTGACTATCTGAAGGAATTTACTATAAACCACAAACCAGGAATATTTGCTTTTTACTCCTATCTCCGAGTCATTGATGATGATGTGGAATAAAATGAGTGGAGGTGGGGTGGGAGAGGGCTATGAACCCCCATGCACAATGCAGGCTACCCCACCTAGGCTGGCTCTTTAGAGGTGTGCAGCATGCCTGAGGAACCAGTTTGATATTTCAGATGAGAGCTTTAGGCAACAGTAAGCCCTGCAGCAAAGGGCTCGGCACTCACTTAAGACTAAAAACAGAGCACTTCTTATTAAGGAGGCTGATGTAAAGCCCAGAGCAGGGGGGGCAGGGCGGATGATGCATGAAGGGAGGACATGTGATATTCATTCAGTAAAAGAAAACCAACAGCTAAAGAGTGTGCAAGGTTAATATCAGTGGGTTTTCCTACCCTAGAACCTCTTGGTGCATGGAAGGCACATTGGGTGGGGTGTTTTCTTCACACACACACACAGCAGAGACATGCACCACACGCCCCATCAGCCTTCCACAGTTTCAAAGTAGAGCAGATATCCAAACCATAGATTAAAGAGAAGAGCTCTGCAATAAGAACTGCTTAACTCAGAACAGGACTGGTCCTAGCCCAGAAATCATCACTCCCTCCAGCTCCAGCACTGAGGGCAGCTTTCCTGATGCCAGCCATCTCCAGCCCCTCAGCAAGCATGCAGCCACTCACTGCAAACTGAAGAGGAGCCATAGTCCCCATGAGAACTACATGCAGGGTGGGAACACCCACATCTTCCCCATATCTGTCTCTCTTCATTACTCCCACTCTAAGCTTCCAGCTTTCCCACTCTCAGTGCTAGAAGGTCTCCCACTACAACCTCTGTGGTTCAAGAGACACAGCTTTTGGCTCCCATGGTCGAGCACAGCAGCCTCACCCATAGCAAGGGCCAAAATGAGAATCCTCTCCAGGTCAGGACAGCTGCTAATCCCTAGACTCCACCCTAGGTAGCTCTGGGTCTGGTCACCACTAGTCCTTTGGTTCCAGCATGCATGCTCATAGCCATCCCCACTGCTTTCTGACTGGTTTATACCCTGGTTTCTAGGTGCTTCTCATTATAAATTGGCTAGCCCTGCCTTCTCCTCTCCCCAGGGCACAGTGCAGCCTCTTTGCACGGTGGTACATGGCCCAGAAACCAGAATCAGTGCTAACTATATCTGAAAGGGAGAACCAGTGGGGCAAACAAGAAAGTTCGTTTTAGCTTCAAGTGACAGCCAGGGAGACCTAACAAAGACAAAGCAGAAAGGGTGGCAAAGTAAGACAGATGGACAGACTAGAAAGATGGCACAAAATTTATGTTTTCTATTACCCAGATGTAAAAAGATTTGTTGCCTTTCTGCAATTTACAATAGCTACAAACTGGTCTGCAAAGCCCCAGAGGGAACTATTGTATCCCAGAGAGCTGAAAAGGTAGATTCAAGGCTGACTGTTGCTCACTGGGAGTCCTTTTAGATTCACAGCCCCATCAAAATACTGGTCTCAGCACTTTCTTCATACCATGACCAGAAGGACAGAAGAAGTCTGCTCCACTGACCACCTTCCTCCCCCCACCTGCTTCAGCCACGTGCATAACAAACTAATAATTCAGTCATGCGTATTCACCACAATCTCACTGCAGCCCACAAGCTCACCCACTTGCTGCCAGAATAGGCACCCCCCACCATTGCCAGAGTCAGTCAGGCATGTTTCTTCTCCCACTCATGCAGTCCCACTCAGCTCCATCCACACCACAACTCTGTCTGCCTTTAACAATTACCTCCAGCTCTGGGAAGGAGCATTGCAGATATCCATCCCAGCCTTCTCTCTAAGTGCTTATTTGTTGCATCACAGAACATGCCCTGAGCTGGAATGAAATTTCGCCCTTTGCATATCCTTACTTATTTATACTTGCTGCCCATGCTGGTTGCCTAAGGGATGGGAAGGAGGTAGGAGGGTATTAACAAGCTCTTTAATGTGATAGCTCTTAGAAATAGAGTAACTACTGCTATCTGCATCACTATCTTTCGCTTGAGTGAAAATCAGGCTATGGACCCACTCAGGACTCCAGTGCTGGCTGTTTTTCTATGCCCACATGGTACTGTATGGCACACTAGGAATTTGAGCTCAGCTGCTGGCCCATCATTTCTAAAAGTTAGTGCTCACACACTAGGCTCAAATTTTACAAGGTGTGAGTTGGAAAGTGTTTTCAGATACTCTTCAGAGCTCAAGAGAAGGCAATTGCTCTTGTGGAGACAGAGCCTTTTACAATTCATGTCCATTCTTCTACATCATTATTCACAGTCCTTTGGATGCATATATCCTCTGCTCTCTTCATTGCTTTCCTCCAGTAAGTCCATCAAAATCTCCCTTTCCCCTCCAAAAAGCTCAGTAGTTAAACCCAGTAGTTAAAGCAGAGGGACCTCAAGTTCTAAATGCCTGACTGTTCAGATAAGGATGTCAACCAAAGTCTCCCTGGGAAGGTGCCCTAAATTTGAGGATGTCATATATACTGATATAGAAAAAAATCTCTAAATCCCTTTTCCAGAAGTAATTTTATATAATAGAAAAATATTCTGCATGGGCAGAGCACTGGGACCCCCAAGTGCACACACCCACAGCTAATAATCTGGGTCTGCCAGGGGTAGTCCAGAACGTGTCCTGACAACCTGAACCCACTGGTGTTTTACATGGGCACAAGCATGAAGTCAGAGGAAGAATGTTTTTACCAAATTGGAGAAGACATGAAGAGGAATTTAAGGGAAATGGAGGCTATCACAGGAGCCAGTTGCTGGGAGGATGACTTGCTGGCATGGGACAGGCAGTCACTGGAGCATTTGCAATGCAAGCCCTCACCTACAGCTGTCCCCGTGCAACAGCCTTTCCTCTTCATTGGGTGGCTCAGGGCTCTGTACAGGGCATTACAGTGCCTCTGCACCACAGGATAGCCAGAGCAGTAGCACCCTGCTGCCAGCATCAGGTGGGTCCCTGGAGATGGTGGCTGGCCCTGAGCCTGCACAGCATCTCTCAAGTACTCTGAAGAAGATAAGGGGCTAATGTGTATGTCTGAAACACCAAAAGCCAGATGGTTGTGTAACCAACCAAGGATTGCTGGTAATAACAGACAAGAATTCTTGGTAATAATCAAGCATTGTTGGTAATAACATGCTGTGGGAAAGAACAAGATGTGGCTGGAGAAGGGGGCCATGCATAAGAAGGGCAGCACTTTTCCAAGATGAACATCCTTGTTGTATGTTCCTGGAGATAAGCACAACATAGTCCCATGCAAGCACAGGAATGTGGTTGAGAAGTGGTCATTGGCTGTAGGAGGTATCAAGACCACCCAAGACCCCTGAAGCCTCTGACCCATTTCCAGAAAGGTCTGAAAGAACAGACTGCGCATGATAACTAATTTGCATAGAAAGCAAGAAATGTATCTTCAGGGTGGGGAAACCTATCTAGGAAAAGGTACCCCTCCCCACCCAAGCCCAGGTGGTTCCCCCAGGACCCTGGACATCCCATCAGCTGGATCAACACACTGGAACCAGGACTGACATGCCAGACCACTGCTGGAACCAGAACTGGTGATCTCTTCTTTTTCCTCTTTTTTCTTTCTTCTTCACTCCCCTTCCTTAATTCATCTCTTCCTTTCTCTCTTCCCCTTTACCCTACCCCTTTATCCAAAACCCATTGCCATTTGCTTATATAATAGGTCAGAGGCTAACATACCAATTTCCATGCCAAGTGTGTAATTTACTAATAAAACTTTGCGAGTTTTTATGGACCCTCTGACTTTTGTTGTTCCTTTCAACCACAAACATTTATGAGTCTTGGGTGCTTCCTTCCTCTTAAGGGTGGGATGTCATAGTCCTGAAGGAGTGACACAAGGTGGCTTTGCCGTGGACATGTCAATAAAACAGGATGGTTTTCCAACCATGCTCTCCTGTGCCTGGGCGACCTTGGGAGAAAGACGGGTGCAGGCAAGGCCCACACCAGAAGGCAGAGCGGGAGGGCCCCCATGCTCTTCTTCTCTGGGCCAAGCAGAGACTCTGCCCTTGGCCTCTCCCAGGCCTCTGGCACTCCAGTTCCTCACTGGCTGGGGCCCAGCAACACAGATGAGCCCCATACTCACAGTGCCACCAGGCTAAACACTCACCAGGGAGCTGGGGGTATTTAGCCCAGAGAAAAAGAGGCACAGGGAGGGCCTTGGCACTCTCTACAACTACCTGGAAGGAGGTTGTAGACAGGTGTCAGTCTCTTCTCCCAGGTAACAAGAGATAGAACAAGAGGAAATGGCCTCAAGTTGAGCCAAGGAACGGGCTGCTCAGAGAGGTGGTGGCGTCACCATCCCCAGAGGTAGATGTGGCACTTGGGGCCACGGTTTAATGGTGGACCTGACAGTGTTGGGTTAATGGTTGGACTTGATGATCTTAGAGGTCTTTTCCAATCTTTATGATTCTATGATTCCATGGTTCTTTGTAGCCTGAGTCTGTGGTATCCAAGCAGAGCGCCATCACACAGGCTATAGTGCCAGCCTCAGCCTGGCTAAGGATAGATGTAATTGTACTGGTAATGAAATACATGTGCCACCCCTACAGCAGTTGCTCCTTCAGGTCACAGAATTACCAAGTAGGATTTCTTCCCTAATACAAGCATTTTGTGTGCATAAATAATACTAGTCAGTGGGACCAAATCAATTTTTTCTCACCCAAGCTCTCCCATCACTTTCCTCTGGTATGTGCCCCAGGCTACTTGGGAATGTGAGCTCCAACTTTTTTCCCCGAACTTTTCCATGACTGAGGAACCAGAATGATACCTTTCACTTTCACAGCTAGATCACTGAGTTCCTTCTCCACTGCCAAAGCCACAGAGAGATTTTATCTCAGCTATGCAGGTAAAGTCCTGTGACTCCACTTGATTTTCCTCTGCTGCCCAGTTCTTCTGCAATCTTTGACACTCTGGTATTACAGATTTATAGCACGATAATTAAGGGTAGAGCCTTGTACTGGGTCTGGTTGAGATGGAGTTCATTTTCCCATAGCAGCCCTCACTGCGCTGTGCTTTGCGTTGGTAGCTAGAAAGGTGTTGATAACACACCAGTGTTTTGGCTACTGCTGAGCAGTGTGGACACAGCATCAGTGCTGTCTCTCCACCATGGGGGCTGGGGATAGGCAAGATCCTGAGAGGGGACTCAACTAGGTCAGCTGATCCAAATTAACCAAAGGCATATTCCATACCCATATGAT
Source organism: Lepidothrix coronata (assembly GCF_001604755.1). Lineage (NCBI taxonomy): Eukaryota > Metazoa > Chordata > Aves > Passeriformes > Pipridae > Lepidothrix > Lepidothrix coronata. Next base: position 444,277 of record NW_016690321.1, read on the forward strand.
GTGAGCTCAAATATAAAAGCTAAGGAAAGTAGGAGGAAGGCGGGGCATTCATTATTTACAATGTTTGCCTTCTAGAGCAACCACTACATGTGCTGATGCCTTCCTTCCCAGGAAGTGGCTGAACATCTCTTGCTGATGGGAAGAAGAGAACAGACTTATTTTTTTTCTCTTTGCTTGTGCACACACAAACTTTTGCTTTTGCTTTAGTAAATGACTTTATCTCAACACCTACATGTATTTTCCATCCTATTTTCTCTCCCCTGTCCAGCTGGGAAGGGGAGCAGTTGAGTGGCTTGGCGGGCGCCTGGCATCCAGCCAAGGTCAAACCACCACAAGACTGAATCTGTCTACACTAAGACAGAGTTGTTGTAAAGGTGTACAGGGAATTGTACGTCACCAGGCAAATAGATTCTGTGTCCCTAAAAGATCCCACCTGAGACAGAAACTGTGCTTCCGATTCCTATGATTGCTATAGTTAAATGTTCATACCACTCCAGTACACACATCTTAATTAATCCACTGATTGTTCCCATACTCTCCCAGATTAGGATACCCTCTCCTACAAAACATTAGTTTATTAACCCCAGTCACTCCTTCTAATGCAGTCTCAGAACAGAACATTTCCTATCCCCTAAATGCCAAGGTATTCATGAGGTTCTGATTTAACAACAGGCATTGCAAAATTTCTCAGAAGTATTTGAGTGGAGGAATAACACACAAGCTCTTTCAGAGGCATCATTAAAACCAGACAAACCTTTCAATCCATTTAGGGAAGTGCCTGGAGGTTGTCTTTTCGGAAGGGAAACAGAAGTAAATACAGCACACTGAAATTGAATACACACAGTGCCACAGGCACCAGTCCTCTTGCACATCATTTTAGATGCTGGTGTTTTTTCCTGTTTCCTCTTTTTCTTCAATCTATGCTCAGTACATTTCAGGCTCAAGTAAGGAGGCATCATAATAGCCCTGGAGATTTTTATTTATCCCTGAGAAAGGTATAAAGTGGGCAGCAGTCAAGGAAGTTCCCTCCGCTGTCTACTGAATGTCAGCCAGGAAGGATCACTTACGTGCCAGGAGAAGGCAGTTCATAATTCAGCCCTCTCAAGCCCCTGCCCCTTCTGCTGCTGACAATTCACAAGAACTATCTGAGAATGGCCTCAGGAGAAGGATAATATCAGCTCTGAAGCAGACTGAGATACTCTGTTCACCTCACAAGTCCTATCCCATTGCTATTAGTGGGCATGATAGGACTAGAGAAAATAGCCTCAAGTTGTGCCAGGGGAGGTTTAGAATGGATATTAGGAAAAATGTCGTCACTGAAAGGGTTGTTAAGCCTTGGAACAGGCTGCCTGGGAAAATAGTGGAGTCACCCTCTCTGGAGGTGTTTAAAAGATGTCTAGATGTGGCACTTACGGA